>NC_081184.1:147869712-148469712 GCF_029867415.1 Vicia villosa | reverse complement strand
GATCGGCTATATATCTATTCAATTAAAAACAAACAAAAAGAAGGGAGGCTATCACCCCTTGGCTAAAATATAATAATATTATTAACTACTTGCTCATTAGTTTTTAATAAGAACTTCTTATGAGTTTTTTTTAAGTGCATTTCTTCCTAAATGCATTTTTTTTAATGTTTGATTTATAATTAACAATAATTTATATTAATATATTATAAAAAATTCAAAAAATTGTTGCAATTAGAGATTGAATTCTAAACCAACTACTTGCATTCTTTCAAAACAATCATATATTTGATATTTTATGAGAAAAGTACACTCCCATCTTTTTGATAAATATTTAAACTCCCTTTTTATGTAAATATACTCATTCGTTACTTTTTATGTAAAATATATTCGAGAAATATGTTTTTCTTCATAAAAATATGAGAATAATATTCATAAATTGACAAAATTATTTTACACCTGCATTCAATTAAATCATGATATATAGACATTTGAAGTTATATTTTAAAAACAAATCTATAAAAGTTGCATTATGATGTGATTTTATTAGATGCATGTATAAAATAATTTTACATCCACTATTAATCTCTTAAAATATAGTTGAACTACATATATCTTCTCTCTTATATTTAAATATATATTTATTTTTAGTTAAATATTTTGGTCTGTTTTAATATCAAATTAACAAAATTTATATTCTAATTTTAACTCCTCTCAAAATAGAAGTGCAATTATTGATATTATTACTATTATTTAAAAATAATATTTCAATAATAATATTAAAAAATGAATAATACTAACTTGTATCTTTGGGGCACATGTTAAAAAATATTTAAATAATAAATTTCTATTAAAAAAACAACAAAACCATTAAATATAAATTTATAGTAAATTCAACACACAATTTCAAAAAAAATATTTACTATAAGTTAGCATTACCTTTTATAAATATATTTCAACCCTAAAATGTATGAATAGAGAGACAAATTAAAATTAAACTCGTGCATTTAAATAACTAAGCTAAAATGGTTCTGACTTTTTTCTTTCTTTTGTGAAGGAAGGAGAGACCAAAGATTACTTGGAAGGTTCTTTATATGGCATTTCTTTGTGGATTGTTTGGGTACGCTACCTCAATTGTTCACCTTTTTCTCCATATAGTATATATACTAGTATGCTTGATATTATATAATTAAATTGTAGATACTAGCTAATATGGTAATCTAATGTTGTAGGGGAAGTTTACTTCTAAACCTTTATGGCCTGGGATTGACTTTGACTTCAGCAACGTTTATGTTGTCCATGCTCAACCTTGTTCCAGGAGTAACCTTCATCATGGCTATATCCTTCGGGTAATCACTCACACTTAGAATAATTTAGAATTTAGTTTACTTTGCACAAATAATATTGCAATGAAAATTTATCCACACGTCTTATCATATTATTACATTTTAATGGAAAATATTTTAGAAGTAGAGCATAAAAAGTATTGGAATTACTCAAAACCGCACTAATTAAGAGAGATAGAGTTACAAGATGAAATGAGAGAAAAATGAAAGAGATAATCTAATTTCAAAATTAAATGGAGTCAAAAGGCGTCTATTTTAAAAAAAAAAAAATTATATTATTGTTCTCTTGTCTTAGACTCCTATTTATTAAAAGACTCAATATTTAGAGAGATTATTCTTTGAATAAAATATTTAAAAGACTAAAAATGAAATTTGAAATATTTAGAGAGACTAAAAAATTCATTAATCCTAAATTAAATCACACAAATCCAAATACGCTACCTAATTCGGAACTCCAACCCTCCATATATTATTACTCTATACATATTTAAACCTATTTACTTAAGGTGAACACTCTGGTACTCTTACATTTAGTTGGACACTAATACCCTCGTCCAATCAAATCTTATTGATCAATAACGCATCACTTTTATAATTATTTTATTTTAAAATAAATTTAAAATTTAAACCAATTTATATTCAAGGTATCGGTACCCAATTACTTATCATGGGTACCTAAGAATTTACCTTTACTTAATTAAAAAAAAATTATATAACTTGAGGTTGAATATGGAAGACATCTTGGAAAAAAAAATATTTACAGCATTTGTACACCATTATTAAACTCATGATAATTTGAAAAACTACATACTCTCAATTTATTATAATCTAATATAAAACTAAACCGATTGGTTTTCTGTTTTGTTATTATATATATTTTTTATTTTTCATAGATTGGAAAAGCTAAATTGGAGATTAGCAGAGGGAAAGGCCAAGATAATAGGAACAATAATTAGCATTGGAGGGGCAATGCTAATGATATTTTACAAAGGAGTGGAAATTAATATTTGGAATTCCAATATAAACCTTATGCATGACCAAAATGGGATTGTGGAACCAATACCTGTCAACTTTAGTAGTAAACTCTTGGGTGTTCCATGTGGCATAGGAAGTTGTTGCTCTTTTTCTTTGTGGCTAATTATCCAGGTCAGCATAATTAGTTAAATGATTTTTTTATAATTTTGTCTTTTATATAGAATTGTTTTTATATGAATGTGATGTTTGAGTTGTTTTTCCTCTTATGGGTCCATAATAATTTACGCAGACTAAGTTGAATGAAGAATATCCAAGTCATCATTCTAGCACAGCTTTGATGTCTACTATGGGAGCAATACAATCAATTGTTCTTGCTCTATGTGTCGATAGAGAATGGAGCAAGTGGAAGCTTGGTTACGATATCAGACTTCTCACTATTGTTTATTCGGTATGTTTCTATAAATTTAAAAACAAACAGTTAATTATATATATATATATATATATATATATATATATATATATATATATATATATATATATATATATATATATATATATATATATATATATAGGAGGATTATATTTACTCCAGGAGTAAGTTATTATAACTTACTCCAAATCTAGACCATTGATTCTTTTCAATCTAGTGGTTAAAAATAATAAGTAATTAAATGTGGAGAGAGAAAACTATTACTTATTATTTTTAACCATTAGATTCAGAAGAATCAATGGTCTAGATTTGGAGTAAGTTATAATAACTTACTCCTGGAGTAAATATAACCCTCCTTTTATATATATATATATATATATATATATATATATATATATATATATATATATATATATATATAGACACACATATGCGTGACACCCCTATAATAGTACGAGTGATTAGAGATTTTAGAGTTTGTGGTGGTTAGAGCAAACTCACACAGGTGAGAAGCCTTGTTTTGGAAGAGTTTGTGGTGGCTTCAGCATTCGCAAGATCTGGCCCCGCCTTGCTTTTAGGAGGAGTCTCCTTTGACATATTTTTTGACGTGGCCCTTTTGAATTAAGTGCTCTATCTCCTTTTTAAGCTAGTAGCAATCTTCTGTATGGTGTCCCTTAACCTTGTGGAATTTACACCATCTGCTAGGCTCAAGTCCCATGACATCCGCCTTTGGAGCTGGAGGCGTAGGGATATCATTTAAGTGGATAAGCTCCTGCCATATCTTCTCGCAGTAAGTGTTTAGGGGCATGAAACTCTCCACGATCTTTCCTCCCGCTTATACAATGTTTTGTCCCTAATGGCTAAAGTATAGTTATTCTTTCACGAGTGTTGTGAGTCTTCGGCATTTGAAACACGCTCGTTCACATCTCGAGCCTTATTCTCGCCCTTAATTTCCTCTTCCTTTATATAACACTCTTCCCTTTTGACCACCTTCTCTAACGAAGACGCTGGCCTTTGGGAGAGGGACTCTAAAAATTGCTTCGGTTTGAGACCATTCTAAAATGCTCCCACAAATATTTCTTTGTTTGGGTGAGAGACTTTTATATTAGCTTTGTAGAAATGGGCGGGGTATTCCGTTAATGATTTTGATGGGCCTTACCGATTATTAAATAGAATGGTGGTCGATATATTTCTATATCGACTAGCTGCAAACTGGTGCATGGGTTTTTTCGCATGATCTTGGTATCTGGCGATGGAAGATCGTGGTAAGGCCCATGTACCATTGTATGGTTGCACCTCTGAAAGTTTCAAATAAAAGCTTGCATTTTAGAGTATCATGTGCTCTGATGATGTTCATTTATGTGTTAATGGAGTCAACGTGCTCATAAGGGTTGCTACGTCCATCAAACTTCTTCAACGAATGAGGTTTGAAACCTTCAGGAATAGGTGCTTCTCATATCTTGTCTGAGAGTGGTTAGGGATCTAACACCCCCATCTCCTATTAGGGGTAACATATTGGTGTTTTTGAATGTCAAGGACATTGTCCTCTAAAGTTTAGTTTTGATGACGCAACTCGTACATGGCGTCACGCATCTCCGCTATGGCGTTAGGATCGCTGCTACCTCCAGTATCCTCCTATGTGGGAGACTGTGCTCTCCTAGAAACCATGACTGGGGGCGTTAGGGATAGGAATGGATACTTTGATAAGTGCCAAAGTAGCTTACCAATGAGGCTTCTATATTGTGTTGAGTCACTAAATGGTGTGGAATTGTCACATGTTAGGTTGTGACTATGGCCCATAGGTGTTGCCTCCAACATGGCTGCAATGAAGCTTGATTCTTGTAAGAGGTCAAAATTGTACTTGTGTTGGCACATGGAGATTCCATGATGAAATCTGGAAACCGTAAAACTTAAGAAATATTTGCGATTGCCAAGGTCATTTATGCTAAAAGCTGGATCCATAACTTATTGTATATGATTGTTTTCGATCATGTTGTTACCTGGAAGAACTAAGTCATCAACATAAACAAGAATGGCAATAAAATAAATGTTAGCTTTATTATTGAATAAGGAGTAGTCAGGTTTTGACTAAGTAAATCCTAATTCAATAAGAGTTTGATTTAATTTATGATTTCTTTGCCTACTTGCTTGTTTAAGACTATAAATAGATCTACTAAGTTTGCAAACAAGGATTTTGTTAGAGGCTTTTTTCCATTTCTTTGATTGAGTCGTTTGGTAACATGGTATACCTTGTTTCTCTATATGGTGCCATTAGTTAGGAATTTAAGCTTGAAAATCTATTTACATCCAATAGTGGAGACTATGTCTTTAAATAGCCTAAAGGGAAAATAGTTTGATGAGGATAATTGTCTAATAAATTCCATTTAACTCTAACTAATGTATAACTAATTTTATTATTCTCTAACATAATAAATAAGTAGATAAAAAAAAAGTAAAAAATCCTAATAAATACAAAATACTTATAGTTTAATAGGTCCTCAAATGTAAAAGGTGAGTCGAGGAAGGCACAAAATTTATTGGATTAAGGACACGGAACGACAAAGATAACACAAAGAATACAAAAAAAAACAATAAAAAATATACTCAAGTCTCGAACAAAAATAAACTAAAAAATTGAACTAAAATGAATAAGTCCCAAGCAAAAACCACCTCAAGAGAGGTAAGGTTAGATATCAACCGAAAGAAATCACCATCGACAAAAAAGAATCCTCTAGGTAAATAACTAAGAACACTCCAATGTAAGATCAAAGATTCTCAACATGCTATAGGCTCATAAAAATACTATATTTCTAAAGTTAGGCACAAAAAGCACAATAATTTCCTACAGACTTAAAAATATATCATTTCCAAGCTAGGAAAATGCTCTTGTCTTCCACATATTTCACGCTATTAGAGGAACCTAAAAAAATAATTTCATTATGGGGTTTACATAATGACCACACTATTAAACACTATATTATATAGAGACTATCCCTCATCCTAGATATAGGGAAATCATTCAATATACAATTGAGTAAAATCATCAGCCCTTCTAGGCTAACTTACCGATGTTTCAATCAGTTCAAATGGATAGATATTAGACTAACTAGAGAGTCTCCTTGTTTTAACCTCTTTTGGATTCTAATTTCTTCGGTTGCACAACCATTCATAAAAACTGCAAGTACCAGAAAACACACATGCATGCATCTAGGATTTCAACTTAACATTAAAACCAAAATTGATGAGGTTATAATCCAGAAAGCTCGAAATGATTGTATCATATGCCTTTTCAAAATCCACCTTAAAAATGAAACAAGGTATTTTTAGTTTTCTTTTCTAGGTTCACCAACTCATTCACGACCACCACCCCATCCACTAACAATCTACCTTTAAAAAGATCTTCAGATTCGGGGAAATGAGTTTGTCCATAATCTAAGAAAGCCTAGTTACTAACACTTTGGCTACAAAATTATAAAGAGACCCCATCAAATAAATAGGTCGAGAGCAACCCAACTATGAGGGGAATATACTTTATGGATTAATGTGACAAATAGGAAGAAAAATTACAGAGTAGAGATGAAAATAATGAAACTACGCAAACATAGTTAACAAGTCATCCCTAAGAAAATGTCAAAACCTTCTAAAAATAAAAGTAAAAGTAGTATTATCCTCTTTATACCTGATATATCTCTAGAGCTCTTAGTTCTATCACAATAGGAAATCTTTCGATCTATATCTAAAAGCAAAAAAGGATAGTAAAAGTAGTATTAGCATCTCCTTACTTAAGCCATATAGCTATATACCTTTGAAAGAATTAAGAATATTTAATTCTTAGCAAGGACCAAAGATCTATAAAGACCCTTTTCATTACCACCACATCCTCTATCAAAAGAGCACGAAGGTTAACTCTAAAGTCCAAAGAACTCACTGCCTCCCTCAAGGAGTAGATTTGGGAATCAAGATTTCCAAACGTATTTTTCTTTTCTTTTTTTCTACCTTACAGGAAACAGATTGCATAAAGTTATTACGATATGAAATCACATTGTTAATGATATTATAATCTTCTGGTTGAGATTAAATATTCTAGATTCGAAAATTACTAATTTAAAAAATAAAATAAAAAAGCCAAAATTTGCTTGAGACTATGGCACTTTTATCTCGACCAGAAGGTAAAAACTCCAAACCACAAGATTGTATGCTTTAATGGTGCAAAAACTTCAGGTTATCACTACATCATGATAACAAATAAGAAGTTAAATATAATACTATGTAGCAGACTAGGTTGGAATGAGTTAGGTATTTCCAAGTCATACCTGATCAAAAAAATTAAGTTTTAAGTTTGACTTATAGTCTGCCATAGACTTATTTTTAGGTTCGGGTCTAACCTTTTTGAAAGTCTGGAGCACCTATTGGTATACTTAAAGCCTATGTATTTTGAAAGTATTTAAATAAGTAATCTTCTGTTTAAATAGACTAACAAGTTAAAATATCTATACTACAAAATTCTTGTTTAAATTGATTTATCTGAGTTAATCTAAAGGCATAATTTTGTAACTATTTGTTTGAAAGAACTTATAAAAAAACTTGTGTCATTGTTCATAAGTAGTTTTTAACTTATATAAATAAGTTCTCCAAGATAGTAAAGTTTTATGTTGGTATTTAACTTGAATTTGACTCTAGTTTCTAACAAATTTTCTATAGAATTTGACTATATAAAATATCATATTTCAACTCTAATTTATAATTATATTAAATATGAAAAAAAATTATGAGGTTGATAAATAGATAATTTAATTTAAATTATAAAATGTAATATATAAAAAAACAGAAAAAAAATAAGGATATTTGCTTAAGTAGGTCGGCTTAATAGACTTAAAAGGTTTTTTATAGCCTATGACATAGTCTTTTTCAACTAAATAGGATTATAAAAAAGTCTGAGTCTTTTTTATTTTAAAAAAGAAAAATCTAACTTGTCTTAGACCTAATGTATGTTAGGTCATAGCTCTAAGCCAGACATTTTAACTTATTTTCAATCTAAAACAATATAACTTTAAAACACCAATGAGCGGATCATGGAAAGGAGAATGGATAGAAGTAAGAGGCCTAAGGAGAAACATTTGTTACAACTATAATTGTTTAGAGCTTGAGGTGTAAAGAAATGTAGTGTCTTAATTATTTATCAAAATACCTCACATTTTTTACTTAAAGGAAATGTATAATATGATCAAGAAATACATTGTTACAAGGAGGCAGTTGTTAATAATAAAGATAACAAATTAAAGAAAGAAGTCAAGGGTTGGGATTTCAATAATGAGAATAAAATAACTTATAAAAATAAGGGTTACAGAGAGAATATATAATACAACATAAATAGAATAAACTATCTTTAGTCCAATTATTACAAAAAAACTCATTATATAGTATCACACAGTGGTGATTTACAAAATAAAAAGGATAAGATTTTGATTTGCAAGGTTTAAGAATATTGAATGCATGAGGGTATTAATTATAAAATTAGATGAGATTTTTATAGGAGCTTTGAAGATTAATACGAACATTCCAAGGTTACGACATCATAGTACAAAAGAAAATAAATGGTAACAAAACAATCTGAAAAAGCATATGAGAAAGTATGCAGTAGGTGGCTTCACAATATTCCACGACTAACAATCAAAGAATATTTGCATAAGCATTAAAATTAAGTTATGTTAGTTGCCTTGGAACTCAAGAAATTAATGAAATGGAGCAAATTTGAAAGAGATGGGAAATTTAGAACGATTGTATTATGATTGGTGTCTTATAATACAATAGGATACATGGACTTATAGATCCATTAACACTCCCTAATTGGATTTCTTGGTGATTAAGTAAACTAGTAAGCCTAGTTAATCTTAATTAATTTATCCTCCTAAATACCTACCTTAGGTAACTAATAATCACAAACACAGTTAATTAGTTATGTTATACAATAAATTTTTGATTAGTCCTAAGATTTTATTAAACAACACTATGGCGTAAAAATTATGCATTAAGACCTAGAGGATTCAAATGGATGAAAAAACCTTTATATACATTGATATTTACTTAATATGTATGTCATTTTCTACTCAAATGAAGTTATTATAAGCATGAGAATACTAATGCAGGGAGTTATAGCTTCTGGATTATTGATTGTTGTTATTGCTTGGTGCATAAAGATAAGAGGTCCTTTATTTGCATCGGTTTTCAATCCTCTTCAGCTTTTACTTGTGGCTATATCTGCTTATTTATTGTTGGATGAGAAGTTATATTTAGGAAGGTATATCATAAATCTTATTTGCTTCAAACACATTATTTTCCATTTTATCATTTTTAACCTTTCAATTTTCCATACGTGTCATTTGATTTATTTTTTTTTGCACACAGTGTATTTGGAGCCGTGTTGATCGTATGTGGCATATATGCAGTGATTTGGAGCACGAGCAAAGAAATGGAAAATAAGAAGAAGTTATTATCATTAGAAACCAACATTAAGTCAGAAAAAGTATAACTTGTTATGCCCAATTTATACAAGTGAAAGAAAAATTACATGAAGTGAAAGAGAAATTATATTCCACCATTATCATTTTACAGTCTAATAAATTAGAATGCATTCATTCATACATACAGTTAAGGGAAGAACTTAACTTGTGTTTTTTATGAATAGAAATGCAAAAATAGAAAATGCCTAAGTACTCAATCCAGGAAGTGAACACAATACAAAATATAGATCGGAGACCATCACTCAAACCTTCAACAATAAACAATGTTGAAGAACGTATAATAGGTTTATATTGAGGGACACGAAACCTAGTTGTCGATGACGCTGTATAAAGGCAATTTAATGTGTTTTAGAAATCTTATATATATTGTAAGTATTGTCTATTATTGATTAAGTGTGTCATTAATTCTTTTGTTACTTATACATTTCATATATTTATTGTGATATTTTTAAATTTTTTTCTATGATTTATATGTATTTTTTATATATTTTTACATTTAAAATTTGTTGTAAAATTTACTTCCAAAAGCAGTTTACATTTTTTTCATTTTTGTTATTATAACTTTATTTTTATATTCATGCATTTTATTTTGTGCATTTTACATATTTCAATCAATTTTTTCTTTTTTTCGTAAAAATTTTATGTTATTTTATATTTATAAACTTTTTACATTCTAATTTTTACTTTTCTTCATTAAAATCAATTGATGTTCATTATTTGAAATAACTATAAGTCAAGTTTGAACAAATTAATGTCCCATCTCCGAATTTATCTACATACACATTAAATAGGTTAAAACTTATTTTTATCTTGTTAAAGAATATCACATTAACAAAAATTTACATTGCATGAGATGAAAATGAAATGACCTCCTTCGATGAATCCAGAAAAGTGATAGAAGCCAACATATGTCTAATGATAAACCACAAAGAAAATGAGATAAATAATCTAACATTTGAATTTACTTATTATGAGATCTTCACCATCTTTAAAGAATTAAAGTATGAATCAAGTAGATTAAAAAATGTTTCTATTTCTACAAAAGACCATTTTCTCTCTTGAAAATAAAAACAAAAAACTTATCGAGGAAATAAGATTTCTTAAAGTAAAACAAGATTTTTTAACTAACAACTCTCATACTACTTCTTCAAATATATTAATGGATAAATATATTAATTCTTTAGAAAATAAAATTGAATTTTTGTATAACACACTTGGTAAATTTATCAAAGGGGGAGATAACTTGAATATGATCTTAGATAATCAAAGAGAAACTTGAAATTATGTTCTTCAAGGGACGGATATTAGACCAAATGTCTGGGATAACTTGTCCAACTTGTTAAACCAGTTTTAACACAATATAGTAACAACAATAATTCAAAGTACAATCAGTAAAAAACACAAGAGAATTGGTGACTTGGTTCAGTGTAACCACACCTACGTCTGGAGGGCTTCCAACCCAATAAAGGAAATTCACTATTCAATAGAATTAGTACAAAGTGTATTAAATGAATAAGCTCCTTATTCAATATCTCTCCTCTTAATTATACCCTAGTGTCTTTCTATTTAGGTCTCCCATAAATATGAGAACCCCTCTCACTTTCTCTCAATCATTAACCATAGTGATCAACATCAATAATCAAAATGATGAATGTTGAATTACAACTCAATTAAACAAACCAATAACTATGCCTTATGATATGAATGTAGGTGCTAGTGTGGTGTATAAGTAACACAACAAACAAGGACTCAAATAAAACCATAACACCAAGATCTTCAATTAAGCATGTGGTCTTCAAAGATGGAATGAGTCTCTTTAAATAGAAATCCAAAGCTAGGCTTTTCTCCAATGGGAATTTGAATTGCAATCACAAATAATGTGGAGATTTGGTTAAAATTTATTTTTCCAAAACAACTCTCCTGAATGATTTGATTTGATTTGATTTCAAATTTAAATCTCCATAATTTAAATTTGACCTTATTAAATTATCAAACAACTATAACTAATTAGGTTGCTAAAAGATAACAATAAATCTAATTGAAATACAATTAGAAATTTTTCTCCAAATAGCAACAACATTGGCCAGGTAACAAGGGCCAGATGTTGTACACATGTTGGAAAATCGTGTCCCACATGTGTTCCTTCTTCACCAAAACATTTGTATACTCCATGTTGATTTGAATAATACAACCAATAACATTGAATAACAATCTCCCCCTCTGACAAATTTGGGCAAAAAACAACTCTTCCAAAACTCATTAGATGTGCATGGATAAGTATTCAAAACTTAACACAAGTTAGCATCATAAGCATACCACACTCAGAACACAAGGAATAGACTATATTAGGAGCACCTTCAATGATTATACATTTTGCAATTGAGATTTTGTTGGCACACCATTCAACAAAAGTCTCCAACATAAAATATGGATTTTGCTTGAAATATTTGGTTTCCATTATTTCTCCAATCCTTATAAACACTCTTCATTCTACTTGGTGTACTTTCCAATCCCTCTACTACTTGAATATGTCCTCAAAGTTAGGTGACAAATAAACTTGTTCAAGAATTTGCAACAAGTCATCCAATTGGGTTGATTCTATTAAGTCCAAAATCTCATTCTTTAAAGCTGGGTTCAACTCTTACCTCCTCATATTCCATAGACCTCTTTCAACAACCCTTTGTTCTTGGCGCACTGAAATATAAAAAATTACATGATAAAGCTTTCTCAACAAGTCATTCGCACACCATTTTGATTTCCAAAAACTAAATGAGATACCATTTCTAACTCTGCATCTTATGGACTTAGAGAACCAGTTCTCAGTATCTAAAGTGTTAAACCCTAAATCTACCATAGCTCTCCATCATAAGGAGTCCTTTTTATCTTATTGGTGTCTTTGAAAAACTTAGAATCTTATATTTCACATCGCCATACCTGAAAGCTAGAAGCTCCATCCAAACTGAATTTGGCTCTAATAGGATTCTCCATGGCCATTGCTCAACAGTCCCACCTTGAAAGCTTTAACATGCTTGAACTCTAATACATCCTCTTTCTTAATTTTACAGATTTTCTTCCAGTTTATCCAACTCATTCATTTATGGCCACTAACACCACCCCACAGAAAATATCCCTGAATCTTAATGATTTCTTTCACTATGACCTTAGGAGCTTTATGAAAAGATAAATGATATATTATTATACTAGAGAAGGCTCGGTTGATCATCACTACCCTCCCTCCCGTAGAGATATTTCTACCTTTACAATATGACAATCTACATCTCAACTTGTTTACTAATGGATTCCAAGCCTCATTCCTTCTTGGATTGATCCAACCAGTTACTTTTAGAAAAGTGAAGGGCATACTTCCAATGGGATAGGTTAGAAAAGAAGAAGCAACTAATATAAAATCATCCTTCAATTTTAAACCAAAGAGCTTACTTTTGACAGGTTCACTCTACGGCCAGATGTCATCTCAAAGCCCCTTAAAATACCTTTAATGCTTCAAAGATGGTTCCATGCTCCATCACATAACATAATGATGTCATCTGTGAATTGTAGCATCTAAAAATGAATATTATCACTAAGATGACCAAGCAACTCTCTTTGACTTGATGCTTTGTGGACCAAGCCATCTAGGCCTTCTGCAACTAACAAGAAGAGAAAAGGGGATAGAGGATCCCCTGCCTCAAACCTCTCCTAACTTGGAATTCATCAGTGGGGTTTCCATTAATCAACACATACATAAAGCTATTGAAAACTAGGGCTTTCATCCAATGAAGCCACTTGGATCCAAAACTCACCCTCTTCATAACATTTCTCAAGTAATCTGAATTGACACTATCATAGACTTTTTAGGAAGTCCACCTTTACCTACAAGCAATCTTTTTGTGTCTAAGAACATAATCCACCACTTAATTTAATATCAAAATTCTATCCTGAATGTTTCTCTGAACCAAGAAAGAAGAGTGGCATTTAGATATTGAATTACTTTCTTTAATCTTAAAGCAAGAAGCTTAGTTAATATCATGTACATGCTGGAAATCAGACAAATTAGTCTATAATCCTCCAAGCTTTTTGGATTGTCTGATTTAGGAATCAGAGCCAAAAATGAAGTTGCACTGCTCTTAGAACTTAGCTTTGAAGTGATATTCATTAATAAAATTGACTAAGTTATCCTTCAAGATCGCCCAACACCCCTTGAAAAAGTTAAGAATAAAGCCATCAAGCCCAAGAATTTTGTCTCTTGCATTAGATCATATCACTTCCTTAACCTCCTTTATACCAAATGGTTCTTCAAGATAGCCCTTTTCCTCTAAAGATAACTCCTTGAAAGAAACTCCATCTAATAAAGATCTTATCTCATATAGTTCTTTGAACATTGATTCAAAATGTCCCTTGACAATCCTCTTTACTTCATCCCTCTTCTTTACCCAAAATATTGCAGAATGAACACCTACTAGTTTATTTCTTCTAAACCTCTGCTTCATACTCTTGTAAATGAACTTTGAGTTGGAGTCTCTCTCCCCACACACACATACATATATATATATATATATATATATATATATATATATATATATATAAAGGTTTATATTTTTATTATATATTAATTATAATAAATTTTCACATATGCAAACAATGTAACAAAATCTTGAGATACATGAATTTATGAGATAGATGAATTGAGTACTTCAACTATTCACGAAATTATTCCAACTAGAGTTAAACTTAGTAAGAGAGGTGTTGTTAGTGGCCCTCACAATATAATAGAGCTGTTAAAATGGGCTCGGCCCATCATACCGGCTCATAAACCCAACAATTTAACGCTTGCCAGGCCGTAAAATACTTAAAAAAAACACAAACCTGTCTATTTGGGACAGCCTATCGAGCCTATGTTTTTTATGGATTGGGTCGGACCGGCAATGCGGGCTTCAGGCTGGCCCATTAAAAAAAGATTTTGGTAAATTTTAGAGAAAAAAGATTGAGATAAGATATGATTTCATAAATGTGTTTTCAAGTGATAAAGAAAAGTTAAAGATGATGAAGATATATTTTTAAGATGATGTGATCAAGGAAATGATTGTGAGATGGAGAGAAAATTTGATAAGTATTGGTGATAATATTAAGTTACTTTGTACTTTTACATGGATAATTTTGTGGTATTCATATATATTTATGAATAAATATTTTAAACATCACTTATATACATTTATGATGACTATCTACTTATATTGTGTTCATTTATCTTTTACATCTTTTTTATAAAATTAAAACTATAATATTGAAATACGGGCCGGACTGACCCATCAGACCGCACGGACCTTTGAAAAATAGGTCAAACTCATTTTATGTGGCCCATTAAATAATCGGGCCGGATCAATTCTTTTAAACATATTAGTCCACCGAGGCGAAGTGGGCCGGACCGACCCATTTGACAGCTCTACAATATAGTGTGCCCCCTGTGTTTTAAACATGAAGAAACTAACGTTAAATATTTACTTCTCTATTGCATTGTTTCATCGCAAGTTTGGAGTGTTTCTCTGTCTTGGATGGGATTACCTGAGTTCCTCCACTTGATTCGAATTTAGATAGCTTTGTCTTGGCGGTTGTTATTTATTTTTTATTTTTTTTGTAACTTGATGTATTTAGTTAATTAGGAATGCTATCTTTTTCAAAGGGATCATTTGGTTGAGAAGATTATTGTTTATCTTGTTAAACCTTTACCGTGGGATTGGTTTGTGGCAAGTTGTAGAAGTACTTTAGATCTTTGTTTTCCAACCCAATTCTGAGTAGATCTCTCTTGTAATGGTTCTCTTTTTTTCCTTTTGTATTGGGCTCAGTACCCTAATGCTATTTTTTATTTTTTTTATTTATTAAAAATAATTCATGAAATTGAAAAACACACAGAGAAATACAGAGAAATAACTTTCAAAAGTTTTCATAAATTTTTATAAAAGCAAAGAATGAACTCTATCTAAAATAAAGTATAAGAAAAATAGTATTTGATAAGTTTATCTGTTTAATATTAATTTTAAATTTGATACATTAATTTTTCAAATATAATTTTTCTTATATTTTATTCTCGAAATAACAAAAATTTAACATTTATATAAAAACTCTATATTAGTGTTTTAATATTGACATATTATTTAAAACCAACTTTTATAATAAAGACTGCATCTATTTACATACTTATAAATATATGTTCTAATCAACATTTAATTTAATGTAAGGCTTTTGACAAATTATTTATTAGTGATATTTTGGATAACTAATAAGAAAAATAGTTTTTTTTTAAAATTATGTATTCCAGACACAAAATTACAGAGACTAATTTCTCGAGTCAGATATGATTATAATAAAACTCTCATTTAAAAAAAATTAATATTGCTACGTGTATAGAGCCGAGACCGAACTAAGAACCTCTGTGTAAGAGAAAAAGAGATCTCTTATCACCTCATTCAAATTCAAATGCTTTTGATTAGAAAAGTAATTATTTATTTATTATTGGTGGGAAAAATAGTTATTATTTATTTTTAAAAAATTTATATATCTACTAGTATTATATACAAATAATTTGAGTGAGAAAAATATATATAAGATAATTTTGAATAATATTTTTTGAAATAAAAATCCAAGCATTTACTCTCATTTACTTTACTTTATAGAGAGTAGAGACTATAGACAAGTTATTAATATTTTGTAAGATGTATTAATTTACTGTAGTCATGCAATGACAAAAATTGTAGTCATACAATAAATGAGTACTAAATGGAAGTATTTAATGTTTTTACAAATTTCGATAAAGGGGTATATAGAAAGGAAAAAAAAAGCATTTTATCTATTTATTTAATTTCTTATATTTAAAATTGAGTGTATTTTAATTGTAGTTATTTTTTTTTTGGATTTTTATATATAAAGATAATCAATAAATTTCATTATTTTATTTATTTCATATTATTTTTAATTATTTATTCTTTTGTGTTTTTTCTCTATAATAAACAATCAATAGTATTATTAATTAATTAGTAATTAATACTATATTAAATTTAAAAATAATACTTTCAATTAAAATGTATTGTAACACCGTTATTATAAATTAAATATTAATTTTTAAATATTTTTATTGAAAAATAAATTCACATTTTGTCTAACACTATTTAATTACAAATACTACTTTACATAAACTCTACATAGAAAAAGTTTTTTAAAACAAAAAGAAAATAAAATATATGTATTAGAGTCCCAATAAATAACTGAATATCGTGCTTCATTTTCAAACCAACACCAACTTGTTCTCTCTAATTTCGTTGGTTTCCCAAAAATATATTGTGAAGATGAAGGGGATATACAAGTCATTGGAAGGATTGAAACCAGTAATGCTAATGTTGTTTGTGCAGATTTCATCAGCTGCTGTGAATATCATAACTAAGCTCGCCATAAATGATGGAATGAGCATGACAGTCGCCACAGCTTACCGCTTCATTTTTGCATCGGCTGTCACTGTTCCACTTGCGATTATTTTTGACAGGTAATCACAACTTCATGAACCTACACTCACGTTCCATGTTTATTCTTGGTTTTACTCTCCTCTTTAGACTTAATGGCTCTTAAATAATTTCAATTTAGTGATTTTATTTTATCAATTATTTAAAAAATATAATTTTTGAATTAAAAAATAGAGAAAAAAATTTGCATTGACAATATAAAATTATTTTACATTGTCAACCAATCACCATCATATATTCTATCAAGTCATACCGATATTTTTAAGTTAATTGTATAACACGACTGAATGATAAATCTCTATTGAAAGACAGTATAAAACTATACACTATCAAATCATATTGATATTTTAAAATTAATTGAATAATATAATTGAATCATAAATATCAATTAAATGAGAGTATAAAATTATACACTTTAACTGCACTACCTGTAATGTTTAAAAAATATATAGACTTCCCATATATTTTTGTTTGACTAAAATGAAATTTTTACACACTTGACACAGTCGGAAGCTCTAGAAAATGACAAACGTTAAACCTAAAATAAAGAATAAGGTTGTAAGCGAAAAACCTAGAATAAAACATAGGGTTGCAGGCGCAAAATTTATCAGATACGCTCTGGAGTCCACCATGAATAAAGAAAATTTCAAATTTTATTATATGAAAATATAATCTTATGACCACGGCAAAAATCTTTAAATACGGAAATTAAAGAAACTCTATTAGACCTTATGGGCTTTTAATCCAATACAGAGTTAAATAAAACAAATAAAATAGAAATTGTTTAAATATTAATGAATAGATAATCCATATGGCCACACCAAATGTCTTTAAATACAGAAAATCAAGAAACTCTATGGGGCCTTATCGGCTTTTAATCCAAAATAGAATTAAATAAAACAAATAAAATATAAATGTCTTAAATATTAAAAAACAAAAAATTGCTTAAATATTAAAATGTTTTTCTAGGCGATCAACCTTCCTACATCAGTTTCCTCCACCTCTGAAGAAATCGACCCCAAGTTCTCTTCTTGATAAAGAGTTTCATTTGACTGCAGCTTGCTGTAGGTACCAACAGGAAACTTCTCCTTACGCAAACTCCAACACATCTTATGTCACATTGAAAACTTTAACTTCCATTTGTTTATCTTCCATAGGAGGCAAATTGTTTGGTAGCTCATCTGCGGTGAACTCCTTGAAATCCTTTAGGACTCCTAGCAGCTCTTCTGGAATTATTGTTTTCTCCTAAACAACACTCATCACCTCTTTAGTTAGTACTGAACATAAAAATTTAGTTTCTCTATTAGCCTCATCGAGTTTCTTTTCACTCTGTGTCATCACCAAGAAACTAGACTTTTTTCTTCCGGATTCTTATGAAAGTGAAAAACAGAAGCCATAGCAATTTCATGTGTAACCCATGTAAACATCATCACATTATTGCGTCCAGGGTCGGCCCAAACAATTTAGAGGCCCTGATCTATTTTTACATTAGGCCCCTAATAGATGAAACACAACAGCTTAAAAAAAATTATATTTCATTTAAATTGTAAATAAAATTAATTATATAAAGAAAAAATCATATAATTTTTTTTAACTCATTGAACTTTAGTTATTCGCTTTTTTCTAATCCTACATTCCTTGATTTATAAGAAAAATTTATACTATTTAATAAAAGGTAGTAATTCTTTACACAATTTTGACAATGTTAATAATAAAGTATTTTAATTAATAATTAATCAACATTGTGAATTTACAAAATATAAAAGTATAATTTGATTTTTCAAGGTCTAATAACTATTGTGTCAAATTTATTATTGAGTCAATTCACAATAAAAATCTAAATTAATGAAAAAACTTGTAAAACAAGTTAGGAAAAAATATATTCAAAAATCATTTAAATAAAATATTTTAATTTATTAACTTAATATATTTAATAATATTTTAAATAAAATGAAATAAATCATTTATTAAAGTTTTAAAACATTATTCTGAAAGAAAACAATACTCAAAAATAATATTGTACATTTAATTATAAAATAATAATAACAAATGAGTTCATCATATAATAAATTTTTAATTATTTAATTATAACACCTTCTTAAAATGTTGTAACAGATTTTATTTTAAAAATTTATATTCATGTTATTATATAATAAAGGAAATGAATCTTTATTAGCTTTTCTTTATAGTAAAATCTGCGTGTCCACTCAGCAAGGTTTCAACCTAAAAGCTATACATAATGCTATCTTTAATAATGAAAAAATAAAAACTACACATAATGAGTTGAGATGCTGGGAATCGAACAAGTATGGTTTCAACTCAAAAGCATGCTCTCAACCGCTTGGCTATAGCATAACAATTACTCTAAGTTAGCACAAAACTTACATATTATTTAATAATATATTTATATCAAGCCCATCAATTAAATTTGGGGCCCTTTAAATTTGGAGGCCCTGTGCGGTAGCACTCTTTGCACCCCCACAGGGCCGACCCTGATTGCGTCCTTGATAAGTGATATCATTATCATACTGCCAAGATCTACCAAGTAAAATATGACAAACATCCATAACAAAATTTCCATCTTTTACATCATTAATTTGCAAATGTTCCACCTTTTTATCCATGTCATGATTTTCACCTTTGCTCTCATGCATATCAGAAGCTAATAGCTTTGAATTTTCACTTAAAAGATATTTTTTCTCAGATTTAAAAGAAATTGCAGTTGTAAAAGGGTTTTCACTCACTTCAATACAAGAATTAAATTGAGTAGAAATACCATTATCATCGAGCTGATTTTCGCAATTGATTGTGAAACTCTCATTCCATAATTTACTTCAGTATCCTTTGCTGCCCCTTTGACAATTTTGGACCTTGTCTCTTTAACAACAACTGCCTCCAACTTCTTTAATTTAGGAATGTTCCTCTCAAGTTTGCAAGGTATAGAGCTTTTCTGCAAGCTGTGTAAATTGGAAGCTTTTACTTGAGAAAAGAAATCAATGAAAGGAAATGGCTTCTGTAGGCCTGATGATTTTATTGTCCATGTTTGATGCATTGTTTGATGCATTGTTTGATCCATTCTAAATGGTGGACATAGAACGAAAATTTGATTATACGAAAGTTTTCCACCCCTAACATGTTCTCTCCTGTCTCTTCGTTGATTCCCGTTGTTAGCATTGTTCACTTGATTTGCTAAATTCTTCATTTGTTCAGTCAAAGCAGTTAAAGTCGCAGTAAAACCCGCAATAACTCCATCAAGATCTTCTCTGGTTACTGGTTGATTTGCCATGGTTGTCAAGCTACAAAAAGTACACGAGAAACCTGCTTTGATACCAACTTACCCAATCGAAAGTCCTAGGGAATAGCAAGCGCTAAACCTAGAATAAAGAACCGGGTTGCAAGCGCAAACCTAGAATAAAACACAGGGTTGCAAGTGCAAAAGTCTAAAGTCTTTATTATATGAAAAGATAATCCATATGGCCACGCCAAAAGTCTTTAAATACAAAAAACAAAGAATCTTATTGGACCTTATGGGTCTTTAATCCAAAACTAAATAAAATAAAATAAGTAAATTAAAAATTGCTTAAATATTAAAACAAAAATTATTTAAATATTAAAATAATTTTTGACGCGCGATTTCTTCTTCAATACGGTAGCCAGTCTTCCTATATTAACACTCATTTCAAGAAATGACTTCTATTGACTTGTCTAAGTTGTATCAAATGTTTGTGATGTCATTATTTGAATTATTATTTCATTTAATTTAAAATAAATATTTAATATTATTAAATAATTAATTATTACAAAAGAATCTGATATTAAAATCAAGTTTTAAATTAAATTCAAAGAAAATATAAAATTAAATTTTAATTTAATATTATTATCATATCACAAATCAAAAATTTAATCATCTCAATGTTTATGCAATTTTCAGAAGTTATATATATTTAATATTATCTAAGTTTCATTCTAAATGCACGTGTGCTTACTTTAACATAGAAACAAATGTAAGCTTCACTCTAAATGCACGTCTCAATTCTTTTTAAGATGATAACAAATTAGTAGTTATAAATGAATTTCATATACCAATTATTCTGGTGTGGAACAACATATTGATAACGCGTTGATGTAAAGATCTTTGATACAGTGACGCAAATCTCCAGTATAATAAAGGAGGAGTGTGTTTGTAAAGTTAGCACTCAAACGTTCAAATTAGAGAAATTAGAGAGGTGTAACTTTGCAAAAAAGAATGAAGTATAATCTATTATTGCACAAAATTGATCTTATATATTATTGGTGGTTAAAACTGTCCACTATGAGTGTGGCGTGGATAACGAGCAATCGTTGGATTGGATGCAACAACTTAAGATGAGAGAGCAACTTGATTCTGGTGTGCACCCTTCTTGGTAGAGTCCACATGTTCATCATTTTGATATGAGAGTGTATTGGATTGGACATTTAGATATTATGTTAGTTTTATCAGGCCTCTTGACGGACGCGAAACAGATTCCCCAACTCCTTAATGCGAGGTAAGGAGCAAGGATTGTGAGAAAGCATCGAGACTGACGTCAAAATTGTTCTTCTTCGCCGTCTTGAAATATCCATGAAGGTTTCCACCTTGGTGACAAGGTCTGATATGTGATGAGTGGAAGCAGGTGACATCGAAAAAATGCACATTAAATTATTTTCTTTTAAGTGAAATGTTTCACATCATAACTTCTCCTCGTGGCCCTAGGGTAGGGGAATGGCGATGTCATTATAACACTCGAGTGCATCCAAGTGTCGTTGTAAAGTTGATGTTCATCTTGATCTGTTAATCACATCCTTTGGTATTTTATTAAATTTTGGTCATCGATTTGCACCCTCTGGTTACCTATAAAAAAAGGTGTTATTTGCCAATAAGTTTCATATTTCCCTTTATCCGTGTAATATCTGCCTTGCAAGTTTCATATTTCCATTTATCCGTGTAATCGCATTGTTTCTTTTACCTTTATCCTTGCGACGCTTCTTGGTCTTTCCTGATTTTTCTTTGTTCCTTTGACTCAAACTCTGCAGTTTCTCGAGGTAACATCTTTTTTTTATTCTTTCTGTCGTTTCCATTTATTTCTATCCACGGTCAACATTGGAACCCAAGCATTGTTTTTTCTTCATTATTTCCAATAAATCTTATATATATATATATATATATATATATATATATATATATATATATATATATATATATATATATATATATATATATATATATATATCATGATCTAAATATGTAGTTATTCAGAGAATTATTCATAAATATTTATCGATAATGACAAATTTTGAAATCATATACAGAAGTGAGATATCAAATGATTAGTTTTTCAAAAATTATACAATCATTATTCATAAAAAATATCAAAAAGTTCATTCTATATAATATTTTTCAAAATTATTTTATATAATTAGATCACAATAAGTATAATTATTAATAAATCAATTCTTTTTGGATACTTTAATATTAATTTTTTTACGGATTATATCATACATGTTTCTTATAATTTATGATAAAAAAATATTATTCATTGTACAATCCTTCTGGAATATTTTAAAATAGTCATATAAATCAATGTATGGTATAAATTCTTAGTTCTTCATGAAGTAAATAACAAACATTTTTATTTCAGTTCTTCAGGAACTCAATCACAATTTTTTGTCGTTCTTCGAGAATTCAATCACAAATTTTTTTATGAAATTCTTTAGAAACTCAATAACAAATCTTTGTATGTAGTTCTTGAGGAGCTCAATTACAAATTCTTTTATTAATAAAAATAATAATATTTGCAATCCTTCAAAGATGTTTGATAAGTTCTTCAGAAATTATATAACAAACTTGTTAGGGATACTTGATAAGTTCTTCAAGAACTATAAAACAAAATCATTATTTTACTATCCTTCCGGAATGATTCATATGTTCTTCAGGAACAGTATAAAGTTATTATTTTTCTATCCTTCAGGGATACTTAATAATTTTAAAAGAAATAATATAATACCAAAATTCAAAACAAGTAATGTAAAATAAATGAATTAAAGACCAACATTACCTTTTTGATAAATAGAACTTCAAAATTTTTTTCTTTTTATGTTTGGTAGATTTTCGTGCTAATAAATGATATTAAACAAAATAATAAAGGAGAGAAATAGAGAAGAATAAAGTGTATTGTATTATTCTTATTATCAATATATATTTTAAATATAATATAAATTCTATTTATAAGACATATGTAATGAATGAAGAATCAATATAAAATTATCTCATTAATGAAAATCCATAATCATTAATGAAGTGTTGAATTAAGAACCTTAAACATTAAAGAGATTTTAACCATGAAAGAACGTGAGATGAATGATGAGTTACATAATGTTTAATTTGTTCTTCAAATATAACACAATTGTTCATATAATTATTTTCCTAACCAATTTTGAGGCGTTATATGTTCAGTTCGGGTTTAGTGAAATAAGCAATCCATTAGATTTAATAAACTCAATCGTGTTTTACCCGTTGATTTTATGTCAAAATTGAGGTGAAATGTGTTATACTCATCGGTGGAATGTCAAAACTGAGAGGTATTGAGTTTTTTTCCATTTAAAATTTCAAAAAGAATCTTCTTGATGATCAAACTCATATGAAGAACATTTTACCCCTCCTTGTTATAATTGAGGTTAAAACCCCTTCGCATCCGAGTTTAATTGAATTTTTTTATAGGAGTGGAACTAAAATAAACAAGCACCTTGATTTCGGTGCACGCCTCCTAACAAAAGTCTGTATGTTCATCGATTTGATAAGAAAGTGCATTGGTTTAGGTCTTCCAGCATTTGGCCGAATTTATTTCTGAGGTGGCATATGCAAAATTAATGTAAAATGCGGCATTTAACTTTGAATAATATAATTTAATAGATGGACTATATTAAGTGGTGTTCTTACAATTTTAAAAATTCATTTGCTAGTTCTCAAAAATCACACGAGACTCGTGCTTCAGATTAACTATAGGCTAAATTTGTTTTGCTTTTTTTTTTTTTTTGTAATATAGGAAGAAAAGGCCAACAATTACTTGGAAGGTTCTTTCTTTGGCATTTCTAAGTGGATTGTTTGGGTACGTTACTGTTGTTTAATTTTTCCTATACATTAGAGCACCCGTATTAGCACAAAATGGTATGAGGTGATTAAATGAAATTAGAAGAGTAAAGATCAATTTTACCAATAAGATATTATGTGAATTGGCAACATGCATGACTATATTTTATTGAAAATTCTTGGATTTGATTTCTATGGTATCATAATTAGAATATAGCACAACTATAATAAATAAAAATTAGATTTGTCTATGGGATTTTATAATCTCAAAGTAATTTAAAAAGTTTAATACTATATTTCAGGGGAAGTTTAATTTATAATCTTTATGCCGAGGGCATGACTCTGACCTCAACAACATTTATGTTTGCTTTGTTCAACCTTACTCCAGGCATTACCTTCATCATGTCAATACTTTTCAGGTATTTACTTATTCTACACTCGATATTTTTGGGTCTTTTTGAATCAATGTACAAAGAATTTTGTTGGACCAGAGAAGCTTACACAACATCATTTACATTGATCTCTTTGAGAACTTATGCCTGACTCGAGAGAGTTTTATCCCTTACAATGGAAGCGCGACCTAAAGGATTCAAAGGGTAGACAATAAGACCATGGAGTTACAACGAACTAATGGTGTCTTTTGGGATAGAGGAAACCGAAAAAACAATGAAGATCCAATTCGTGGTATATAGTTGATTGTAAATTCGTGTACAACTATATTATCGGATGTCTGGCGCTATCCAGCCTAGGAGTGTCTCTTTGATGGTTCACTTGATGTTAAAGCGTTGCATTTACGAGGAAGTCTGGCTACTATGGAAATGGACTTGGAGGCATGTTGTTAGGCTACATTCACAAAACCCTCTCACTCGCACTAGCATCTTCCACCTCAGGATCTGAACATGCCTTACCAAGCCAAAGAACTTCATAGCTCAAATAAGAGATTCTCTTCTTGAATAAAGGACAAACCTCTTGTTGAATTCTCCTTAATTCCACATTATCCAGGGCCAACGATAAAATTTTCTCTCCCAGTCTCTCAAATATATTTTCATCAGAATAGATCTTCAAAATATCTTCCTCGAATCTAGAAGCTACCCCTTCATTATTCTTCAATACATATGACCATCAAAACGTTAACATATTCTTCTCTTTGTCCAACAACTAGATTTGGTCTCAAAGGTAACTCTCGGTCAGTCGGTGGTTCTTAAAGAGTTTCTTCAAATATTTGTAAAAGTGAAGGAGATCCTCGTCGCATTTCTCTTTTACTTTTTTAAGCCTGGATTGAACATGGAGGAGCGTATTGGTATCATTCTAAGATTCAGATCTCGCTCGCTCTGACTAACCCATGAGCTGCATCTCTCTCAATGTTTGAGTACCATCAAAGGCAAGGAAATGAAAAATCAAAGCCACTAATTTAATCATGTAATAAATACACTCAGACAACACAAATTGGTGACCAAGAGGCCTTAAACCAGTAACCCACAAAGAGTATACCTCGGGATCCAAAGCTCCTATACAGAAAGATCAGAATGAAGTATTAAGCCAAACAATATAGGAAACTTGTGAGTGACCTTGTTATCGGAAGGTCCAACAATAAGGTCTCGCCAACGGATACAATCAGATTACCTTTTGTCTACTTCGAAGACCTTGTTTTCTCGCCTTCTTAGGCCTCGCCTGACGTGTTTCTATTCTTTCCCAACAATGAATGAAGTGCGGCCAACATGCCATCCATGACACATTGATTCATGAGAAACTTAAGACAACAAATAAAGAGCCACAAAGTGAAAACAAAATTCTTCTACCAACAAAGGTAAAATTTTGAAGAGAGGGAAAATGACGTAAAAGTAACTAAACCATTCTAGATGATTTTAAATATAGCATAAAATACCGCGATCTTAGGTCTTAGTTAAAGGCGAGTATATAAATTTTAGAAAGATCGAATATAATTCCAAGAAGGAGAGAAAATCATAGAAGGGGGCAACATCAAACTCGACAATAGATGATGTTCAAACAAGGTGAAATAGAAATGAAAATTGTAATCCTTAAATGTGACCTCATACAAAATAAACCATCAAAAAAGAAACCTCGTACAAATTTGATTATTTTTCCTGGGAAGGGCCATGGCCCATTCCTCGGGTTTTTCAAACAAGGATTGAGAATCAAAATGCCGCAACCTGCTGGGACCCAGATAAATGGACCAGAAAAATATCTACATTTTGTTTATGCTAGCTCCTAAATGAGACATCTCCTTTGGAATAATGAATTTGGAGGAAATCATAAAGAATCATCTACGATTACCTGTCAAAGGAAAAGGGTGTGTTAAAACAATATTTCCCAAAATCATTAAGTTGGAAGTTTTTACAAGACTTCTAATGGATAATGTGTTTTAATTTTTATCAATATGATTCATACCATTCAATCAAAACTCACGCTGCAACGGTCGTAATGTGTATCGCAACATCTGCATTGATTATAATCGCGACACCTGTAACCACATCTGTGACTGCAATCGCAATTTAAAATCATATTTACGATACTCAAAACTCATGGAATGAAAAACACATTGTTTATGCTTTCATTGTGGGGAATAATATTATCCCTTCATTAGTACGTCGAGCATTGGAATTACTTTGCATCAACAAGACCATTAATGAAAATGGCGAGGTGATAGAAATATATGCAAAAGAGGGAGATGTAAATGAAGGGATCAAATGCAACTCCATTGGTCTATTTGGGTTGATAGAAAGGAAACACCATTCAATTTGATTTATAAAAAAAATCTTACACTGATTACTTGCTTTATTATTTTTATGCTTTTTTTCTTCACAGATTGGAAAAACTAAATTGGAGTGCAACGGAAGGAAAGGCTAAAGTGATAGGAACATTAATAGGAATAAGTGGAGCAATGCTATTGACATTTTACAAAGGAGAAGAAATTAATATTGGATCATCTAATATATACCTTTTGCATACACATCACAACCAAAATGGAGATATAATGCCACAACATGCAGACTTTAGTAATAAACTATTAGGTGTTCTTTGTGCCATAGGAAGCAGCTGCTCATTTTCTCTATGGTTCATCATTCAGGCTAAAATGAACAAAGAATATCTAAGCCATCATTCAAGCACGGCTTTGATGTCCACAATGGGAGCAATACAAGCTATTGTTCTTGCTCTTTGTGTTGACAGGGATTGGATTCAATGGAAGCTTGGTTACAATATCAGGCTTCTCACTGCAGCTTTTCCGGTATGCTAATAAATCAAATATAGTTTTGCTAGCTTTCCTCAATAAATTTATTCATTTCAAATGTATGAAACACGGACACCTGATACGGACACTGACACATACATACCTTTTTTCAGAGGTGTTGATGCTAACAACTTCAAATGAATATTTGTTTAATTTAAAAGAATGTGGATGTAGGGAATAATAACCTCTGGAATAGCCACTATTGCTGTTGCTTGGTGCATAAAGATGAGAGGTCCTCTTTTCGCGTCGATTTTCTATCCTGTCCAACTCATAATTGTTGCTGTCTTTGCTTATTTATTGTTGGATGAGAAGTTATATTTAGGAAGGTATATATATATTATAAATTTTTATCTATGAGAAAACTTGCCTACAATTTAGTATGTGTGGTTTATGCTATTTGTCAATGAAAATCTGACAAGTGTAATTTAATAGAGTGAAAATAGGATAAAAATGTATGTGTAAGAGAAAACTATATTTGTCATAATTTCATTGGAAAATAGTACAAATCACATCTAAATAATTGTATCTAAGTATCCTCCATGATGCATTAATTTTGATATAGTTTGGTTATATGCTTTATACAGTATTCTTGGAGCAGTGATGATCGTGTGCGGTTTGTATGTGGTGCTTTGGAGTAAGAACAAAGAAATGCAAGAAAAAGCTCAATTGATAAGTAGGGTTAGTCTAGAACATGCTGAGGCCTAATGTGAATATTAAGATTAGGTCTTATATGTAATGGAGTGTTTGTTTCAATAAATGAAATTACATTATCGGGGGATGTGACATTGAAAATGTAATAATCTCATGTTTGTTTCAGGTTTTTAAAAATTATTTCAGGATATATTTTATTTCTATGAATGTTGTTAAAGATGGAAATCCAACATTTCTGTGGGATTAAACTCCAACTAAGTTAAACTTCCCACTACTTATTACATTAACATTTTTTATTTTTTTTATAATTTTAAATTAAATAAATTTTATAAACATTCCATGTAAATTTATTTTTTTAGGCAAACATATAAGTAAGAATATTATTTCTGAAAATAATAATTCATGAATAATGAATAATTTGAAACAAACACACCCTAAAAAAATATAAAAATTAAATTTTATAGAAATAAATTAAATATACGGTTATGATGAAAAAATTATATATATATATATATATATATATATATATATATATATATATATATATATATATATATATATATATATATATATATATATATTGAAATAAAGGTTTACATAGGTAAATCGTGCCACGTACATTAGTGAGTTTTTTATTTTCGTCCATATATCTTTTTAAAAAAATATAATTTCAAAATGTTAAAATTTTTTGATAACTATGAATTTTAACTTTAGAGACGAAAACAAAATAATTTTAACATTAAAAATTATTTTAGAAAAAAGTAATATTTAAACATAAAATAAATAAGAATTTACTGTAGTTGATTTTTTCTACAAATATTAAATAAAATTACATATAAGCAATAATCTAGTATAAACAAGTAAATTGATATACACGTTAGTATTTTTATGTTTTTGTATGATGTTAGTTTTTTTTTTTTAAGTGTTGATTCATAAATACAACTTGTTGGATTAGGAGTTTATATTTATTTAATTCACACTACTATAAATATAATATATTTTAGGGTTAAATGCAATTCACCCCCTGCCATTAGGACGTGTTTCAGATTTGCCCCCCTGAATTTTTTTTTTTAAGAACACACCCTTATAAAAGTGCAAAGCCAGTTTCACCACACCCTTTTACTACTAATGCTGACTGGGCTTTGACCAATTAGCTGACGTGGCAATTAGTTAATTAATATTTCATTTTATTATTAATGATTATTATTAAGAAAAATCTTCATTCTCCAATCACTCTTCATCTTTCTCTCTTCACGATCTTCCTTCATCTTTCCTCATTTATTGGTGGCCGGAGAATTAATCGGAGAAGATGAGATTGAGAAGATGCCGCGGCCATGGGAGAAGGGAAGAAGTTCAATCGTTGCATCAAGAATCCCTAATCTCCCATTTCCGTCAACAAACTCAGAAGAAATCATGCATTCAAACCCAGACAAACCCTAATTTCCCCAAATAAATCCCTAATTCAGTCAATAATCAAGAACCAGATATTGAATGTAATAGATTGTTGATTCAGTTGTAGAATGTTTTCCTGGTCTGCGTTTGATTTTGTTGGATCTGGGCCTGAAATGAAATTAGGGTTTGAGTTGATGATGGTGGTGGCCGCCGCAGCCCAAGGTTGAAGCAAGTGAACAGGTTCAAAATCCAGGAACAATCTTCTGCAAAACCATAATCCTCTCATTTATTCTCTCCCTTCTTTGTCTTGCAGTCACAGTTTGTGGACCTTCTTTGTCCTACGATGAATTTGACAATGAAAGCGATGAATTCGGTTGCTGGAAATTGATATTTGATGAACCAGGACACTTCTTATTATCATCACCCCATCTTCGATTTCGGTGGTTTCTCTGAGATAAGCTTGTAACCAAATTCAGTAGAAGCAGAAGAAGAATTCTGAGTAGTAGTAGTAGTAATACTAAAGTAAGGATCATATTGATCAATATTAGGCCTTTTTGTCGAATAAACCTTGGATAGATAATTCTGAGTAGTAGCATTAGTACTATCAGATTCAGCAGAAGAAACTGCACTAAAGTTCCATAAGTTTCGGTTTTTGCAATCAGAAAAAATCAAGTGATGTTACTATTAGTAGTGGCTGAAAGCAAACAATCAAGTGATGATTCAAGAGAACAGGTAGTAGTAGTACTCTTGCTGTTTTGTTGGTGGACCATGTTGAAATCTGGTACATAATTGTTAGGTGAGTTGATATTGACTAAAAGTGAAGAAGGGTAATAATCATTAATAATAAAATGAAATATTAATTAACTAATTGCCACGTCAGCTAATTGGTCAAAGCCCAGTCAGCATTAGTAGTAAAAGGGTGTGGTGAAACTGGCTTTGCACTTTTATAAGGGTGTGTTCTTAAAAAAAAAAATCAGGGGGGCAAATCTGAAACACGCCCTAATGGCAGGGGGTGAATTGCATTTAACCCTATATTTTATAACAATGACACCTCACGTAATAAAAAAATTAAGGTATAATTCTTAGACGCGCTATATTATTTTTTTCTTTTAAAAATATACAATATATTATGTCAGTTTTAGTTTAAAACTGACGTGTAAACTAATTCATGGGTACTTACTTCGAATCACAGCAGTTTTAGTTTATGTTTTTATTTCATTAAAAATGGCGTCTTCCTGAATATTTAATTTTTAATCCAAAAATAAACTACTTTTCACCTCAGTTATGTTTTCCAACCGATATGAAATTGTTTATATATATATATATATATATATATATATATATATATAAACCCAAGATCCACTGCTCCGCGCCGACCATAAGGTCCAATAACACGAGGCTCATTATCCAACCTACTCAGTCAGACCCAAGGTATAATACCTTCGTAAAGAATTTTCAAGTACACAATCTATAATCATCATTTTCATTACCACTATCTTGAACCCTAAACTGACTTGGACATTGGAGTTTTAACCATGCAGGTATCCCCCCAGGTCCATCGTGTCGGAGACAACCAACATCGATTAATGGCATCGCATCAAGACCGATACTGCTAGTTCAAGAAGTAGTATGATCGAAACCTTCGATTTGTGGTGTCGTCACGTCGTAGTGCCTTGGAAGCTTTGCTTCGTTGTAGTTTTTGCAACAATCACCATTTTTTGTTCCGCAAGAGAATAGTGGCGCCATCGGTGGAAGTCGACTTCAAATTCCAAAGATTTCCATGATTTTAGATCCAAATCTTGTAGTCGATTTAAAACATCTGAGAAGCGTCAAATCAGATTCACGTTCAACCTCCCTATCTAAGCCACCTTTGTGAATCTGTGCGAGCCAATTCGATCTCTTTATTCGCGCATCTACATATCTCAAAAATAGTAGTGTTCAGAGGAAGACGGGGGGAGTCACCTCTAACAAATCGGACATCCATCGCCTTGGACACTTCCCCACTAGCGAGGCCAACAACACCCTTAGCAACTTCGAAATTGGTGGGTGTCATGGCCTCCAACTCAACTTGATGATCACGCTAGACCTTGAGACCGACTCCTAAAAGACTGGACATCATCCCCATCGAGTGTCGGCCAAACAAAGATATCAATGTTTTCCACCGAGACCAGGATGGGTGCAAATTCGGCATCAAACAGGTGAAGCAAGTTCGTAGTTAATAGAACCCGAGTGGCGCAACTTTATAGTTAACGTCGAGCGCCGAACAAGGATCGAGGTGTATTTTGCGGATATCGTAGGATTTTTGGTGAATGCATCCAAGACTTTCATTGACCGTATAACGAAGCAGGGAGTCACTGGGGATATCTAGTGTAGGATTTTTGTATTCTTCATTCATCTCACGTTCTTTGATGATTAAAATCTCCAATATTTCTAGTTTTCATTCAAATTTCTTCCACACTTGTTGAACGAACAAGTATGAAAGAAAGTTGAACGAAAATTATAAGCATTGAAGAGATTTTAACCATTAAAGAATAGGAGATGAATGATGAGCTACATGATGTTCAAAAAACATTAATTAGTATGATTTTTTCTTCAAATTTAATTGTTCATATAAATATTTTTTAAACCAATTTGAAAAATTATATGTTCAGTTGAGGTTAAATGATACAAGCAATCCACATTAGATATAATAAACTCAAGTTTGTTTTACCCATTGATTAAATTTCAAAACCGAGGGGATATGTGTTTTCTCCGTTTAAAAATTCAAAATAGGATTCCTTGAGGATCCAACCCAGGACCATTTCAACTATCCCCTTGATTATTAAAAAATCGAAGGATAAAATAACAAATTTTCATGTCGCCAATTGTTACTTCGCATGTGTAACTGAGGTGTTGGAAATTATAAAATAATAATTACCATAGTGTGTTCCAATGTGACAAAACTGGGAATAGATTTTTGATTGTTGCATAAAATTTGTTTTTCAAATTCAAATTTACAACACTTCATGAAGGGGTGCCTTGTGTCATTATAGATGAACCATTGCAATATATGGTGAAAAGGTGTTGTTTCATCAAGAGTTGCAAACTTATGAAACAACACATGCATGACCTATAAATACACATTTATGAATCCATAATGAAACACACAAAATCATAAATCCTCTTTATTATTCCAGACACTCTTCCTTGCATTCGAGTTCTTCACCGGTCTTGTGCAAACTCGAGTAAGGCTGACATTATCCTGAGTATTCTTGCTTTCCAAACTCTAAGACAATTAAGAGAGTGCTTGAAATACTTTTAAGGAAAGTGACTCCATTCACGATTCAGCCTGGATCCTTTTGATCTTTCCGATATTTCTAACAATCATAAAAGTATTTATTCTTCAATGGCTTTCGACGATGTAGTTTCAAGCAACAAAGTTATGAACCAGGATTGTAACACCCCATTTCTACCCGACAATTATAATGCGGAAAATATCAGAGTATTTAAAAATTTCTCGACAAACAAATGAGGCGTCACATATTCACTTCGGCAATAAATCACTTCATCACATTTAGCGGATACATAGCACTTTCTAAAACAGAATAACTTCTCTTATTAATAAAACAACGAAGTCATGATTTTCAATTTCCGAATCAAGTAACATCTTAATCACATAAACAACATCATATTAATAAGGCAACTTCATTTAACATATCATCCTAATAAACCAGGATAGTCACAATAAACAACAACATCATAAACATTATAAATCGTCCCCCCGAGTGCTACGTATCAGAGCGACAACCGACTCGATTAATGGCAACTAAATCTTCATACTCGAACACCTGCACGTTACTAATATAAAGGCAACGACGAACAAGAGAAAAGGGTGAGATATCAAATCATATAAGTGAGCGTATGATAAATTGTATATTAGGATTCAGACATATATAGTTATCACATCACCAGTATTAATATTGCCATACACTTCATACTTTTAATAACTCACAGATCTCACATACTTCTCATCGCATCATAAGTCACACTACTTCACATTCGCATCAATTATATATAAATACATCAGTCATTCACTTGCAAGTCAAATCATGATACATCACGAGTATAAATCACAATTTTATTCTCAAAACATCACAACATATAAGTCACCCATCTAGTCACAAAACATCACATATACATTTAATTATAAAACATCACATATAAGTCACACCAGACATATTCAGTTAATCGCATTCACAAATATTGACATCATAATACTATTAATAAAATCATCAATTCACATCTTCACATACTTCCATCATTTAACAAGTCACAATATACAATCAAGATATAATCACAAAACGTCACAACTATGAATCACATAAGACACATGGGACATGACTCATGTATATGCATGTGGTACCAATCGGAGCTTCAGCCCCCGTCACCAATTGCCCAAATCTGAGGCACAAGGCATAAGCCTTCGTCACTAATTTGCCAATCCAGGCCGTCACAGAGTATGCATATGCAATGTGACTCGACAAACAAGACATACGCAACATACTCATCATAATCACACGTCACTGCGAGGCATACGCCTACATCACTGATAATTACCAATTATTAGAGGTAATTCAACGTCACAATTAATCATTCATCTTCACTTAGTTACAAAATTATCATCACAAATATATACAACATCACATATTATCAATCATCACAAACATCGTTATGTTTCGACACACCATAGCAATTATACAACTTCTCATATAGACAAGATAATCACAATTATCATCATGTTCGGCACGTCATCACAAATACACACTTCATCAGGACAATCACAACTATCGTCGTAATCGACTAAACTAACGACAACTCGCTAGGGTTCATGCCATAAGGCTAATCACATATGATACACATTAATAAACATATTGGCAATCACAACATTATTCACAACAAAGGCATTCAAACCGAAATCACAATTTTCGGTCGGTTCTTAGAGTAATCTCAACATGCTAATTTATCAAGTAAATCGAATCAACTTCCAATTAACATTTAACTAAATTAGATATTATGTTAAGTATCAAAACGACAACGTCATGCTTCGGTATATCCCAATAATTTGACTTATTAAGTTAATTCAAATTAGTCTCATAATCCTCTATAAATTAGTCTTCTAATTAACTCACTAATCCACTATCAACTAACCAAAATTAATCACAAAGTATACTTCAATTAATTGTGCAAATTTCGCGTCGCTACCGGTTATCTAATTTTCGGTTATATTCTTAATATTCACGACTTTATGAGTCTTTGGGTTACACTTCTAAGTCACCAAAAACACAACTCAACCGGTTAATTCGGATACAATTCTATTCTTTACCGGTTATTCGATTCGTTCGGTTAAATTCTCAAGATATCGTAATTTACCGATAAACCGAATAGTTAATCTAAGTTCAAGTTTATTTCATTTAAATAGGCTTATTAAAAATTAATTCAACTATTAATTTAATCATCCGATTAATATCACAATTTCGACAAAAGAACACCACCACGTTAATGTACTAATTAAACTTAGCTACCACGTAAGTTTTTATCAAATTCCGGACAACTAATTATACCGCTTAATTCGGCTATTTCGATCGACGGGACTGTTTTGCATTATGTAAATACTATTGTTATTTAATAGATTCCAAAACATGATTCTTATAATAAAATATTTTGTTTAACTTAATATACTAATTACTACCATTATACATAAATATATGTTATAATTAATATATTATACACATATGTATATATATAAAACAGAAAGACTAATACACCAAATAAATTCATTGCAGCCGTCGTGTGGGGTAAGAAGAAGAAAACTAAAGACCTATACTGGAGGCTAGCGTCTCAGCAAATAAAGAAAACAATGGACCGCAAGCACTTGAAGGCGGCATCTCATGAGAGTGTCAATTGCCATAAACCATACCGAAAAACAATGGAACACGCAAGCCTGCTGCCCTTCATGCCATTTCTCTAATTTCTTATGTATTTCAATATTTCAGCCTCATATTTAAAGCACAACATAATCATTTCAGAAGCATATCAATATGAACATAAACAGCAGCAAATAGCAAACACACAGATACACAGAATTGGAACAATTTAACACAAGCATATGCAATAAATCTACACACCCAATTTCTTACATACAATTGTTCATAAGCCCGAAGCAACTCAATGGGTCTCCAATTTGGCACCATGGATGGAAGTTTCTAAGCTTTGTTCATCTTCTCCAAGACTTGCCTCCTTCTCTTCACAACTTGATTTTCCCCAAATGACAACACTACTCTTCTATCTCTAAAATCCTAATTTTATTCTTTGCAATTGGGCTTAGCCTTCAGACTATTTTTCACAAACCAACTTAGGCCCAATAAGATAATTAATCCGAAATAACCAATATATCACTTTTAATAATATTTCGTCGATATAATAATTCCGACTTGTAAATAATATTATTCTTAATATTATTCTTCGACCGTCCGACTAAAATCCGACTTTTAACTTAATAAATTCAAATACGCTTCTTAAAATAACACCAACAATCCAAATTCGACCAATATATCATATTTCCGGTCTAATCTTAATTACTCAGAAAATTCTCAAAACTTCAAATATTATTCCAATAATATTTCTAATACTGAAAATATCAAAACTCTTGATTAAATATCAATCCGCTATCCCGAACTAATACTGACTAAATCGTCTCAAAATACGAAAACATCACTAAACGCTCCGAACGTCTAGATTAAGCGAATAATCGAATTTCCGGGTGTTACAAGGATCTTGTCAAGTTGGATTATTTTGATAGAACTAACTACACCAGATGGCAAGACAAGATGACATTCCTACTGACTTCCTTGAAGGTTCATTATGTTTTGAATCCTGACTTAACACCAATTCCTGAACCAACCGAAAATCATTATGAAGAAGTCAATAAGGAGCGTATGAAACGTAAGGAGGACGAATTGTTATGCTGTGGACATATTTTGAACATGCTGTCTAATTGTCTCTATGACCTCTATATGGATAATCCGTCCGCAACAGAAATCTGGAAAGCACTCGTATTCAAATTCAAGGCTCAAGAGGAAGGTACGAAGAAGTTCTTAATTTCTAAATATTTTGATTTTAAATTCATAGACTCTAAACCCATTCTTCCTCAAGTGCATGAATTGCAAGTCCTTGTGAATAAAATAAAAAGCAGTAAAAATAGACATCCCTGAGACCTTTCAAGTTGGTGCAATCATTGCAAAATTACCACCTTCTTGGAAAGGCTACAGAGATAAATTATTGCACAATTCTGAGGACTTATCCTTGAAGAAAATTCACAAACATCTTCGAATCGAGGAGGAATCGAAGGAAATGGAGAAATCAGAATCTGCGGGTCTTTCCAAATCAAATGATGTGACCACCAAAGGAAAGAAGAAACACGATGACATGAAGAGTCATTTTGGACCAAAGAAGGAACATAACAAGTTCAAGAATTCTGGCGGTCCTAAAGGTCCAAAAAAATGGATATTACGTGTGAGATGAACCTGGATACTATGCTCGAGATTGCAGGCACAATAAGTCAAAAAATGAGATCAATGTAGTTCGAGCCAATGATGACATAATTGCTTTGGTGAGCAAAATTATGGCAATCAAAGGGAAAGTTCAAGGTTGGCGGTATGATACATGTGTTATGGTGCATGTCTCATATGACAAGATTGCGTTCAAAACCTATTCTGAGGTAAATGATGGACAAGAAGTACAAATGGGAAATGAAGTCCGCTCTAAGGTTGTTGGAACCGGATCGGTCGAACTCAACTTCACTTTCAGAAAGAAAGTTACTTTTGTCAATGTGCTTCATGTCCCCGACATGAATAGGAATCTTGTTAGTGGGGATTTATTGGGAAACCGGGTATTAAATCTGTTTATGAATTAGACAAACTTATTTTGACCCGTAATAGACTGTTTGTTGGAAAAGGATATTCCGCTGAGGGAATGATCAAATTATGTACTACCGACAATATTATTAATGAAATTTCTAATTCTGCTTACATGCTTGAGTTTGTTTCTTTATGCCACAATAAATTAGAACATTCCGGTATTAGTTCTATGAAGAGACTAATTAAATCTGGATTAATTTCATGTAATATAAATGATTTCAAAATTGTGAATTATGTGTCAAATAAAAAATGATTAAGAAACCTTTCAAAAGTGTTGAAAGAAATACAAATCTACTTGATCTTGTACATTCAGATTTATGTGAATTTAATGACATATTAACACGTGGAGGAAATAGATACTTTATTATATTCATCGATGATTCCTCTAGATACACTTATGTATATCTCTTAAAGCATAAAGATGACGCTTTTAATGCCTTTAAGATTTATAAAGCAGAATTGGAAAATCAATTAAGTAGAACTATAAAAGTTCTTAGGAGTGATAGGGACGGTGAATACTTTTCTACTGAATTTGATGTGTTTTGTGAAGAACATGGCATAATACATGAATGTTTGGCACCTCAAACACCTCAACACAATGGCATGGTTGAAAGAAAGAATCAAACATATCAAGAGATGATGAATGCCATGTTGATGCATCCCGAACTACCTTTCAATTTATGGGGTGAGGCCCTATTATTCGCTTGCCACATAATCAATAGAATTCCTTTAAAGAAAACTGATATTTCTCCATATGAATCATGGAAAGGAAGAGCGTCAAATATCAGTTACTTTAAAGTGTGGGGGTGTGTGGCTTACTACAAAAACATGGATCATAATATAACCAAGTTGGGTCCTCGAGGGATAAGATATGCCTTTGTAAGATATGCACAAAATAGTAAAGCATATAGACTATTAAATTTAGAGTCTAATGTAATTGTAGAATCCTGAGATGTAGACTTCTTTGAAAATCTTATCACCAAGGATAAACAATCGGAGTCCGCCGCGAATAAAGAATCTTGTGAAGAAGAATCTTCTCGGATTGTAGAAATACAACTTGAAGGCACTCCTCGAATCAGTGAATCACAACACGAGCCTAGGATAAGCAAATGAGTCCAGAAAACAAAGAATATAGGACCATATGAAATCGATCCTCAATTTATCTCCTTTCATCTGGTTGGAGGAAATTGTAAGAATTTCGTTCAAAGTATTCTGGTCATTCTCCAAGAAGGGGATTATCCTAAAACATACAAGGAAGCAATAACTTCAAGGGACTCCTCTTTTTAGAAGGACTATATCCAAGATGAAATCGATTCAATCGTGTCAAACCATACTTGGGAACTTGTTGACTTACCAAATAGATCAAGGCCCATTGGGTGCAAGTGGGTGTTTAAAAGAAAATACCATAGTGATGGTACTTTAAACACTTATAAGGCCAGACTAGTGGCAAAAGGATTTAGACAAAAGGAAGGCATAGATTACTTTGACACCTATGCACCGGTAGCAAGGACAACCATAATTAGATTGTTGTTTGCCTTAGCTTCTTTATAGTTCATCAGATGGATGTCAAAACAGCATTCTTAAATGGAGATCTCGATGAGGAAATATACATGGAACAACTAGAAGGATACGTGCTTCTTGGAAACGAACAAAAGGTGTGTAAACTTGTCAAATCCTTATATGGCTTAAAACAAGAACCAAAACAATGGCATCAAAAGTTTGATTATGTGATACTCTCTAATGAATTTATTCCTAATTCTTGTGACAAGTGTTTAAACACAAAGGTGTGAAAAAAATACTGTTCCTTTGTCTCTATGTTGATGACATGCTGATAATTAGTAATGATTTGAATGGAATTTTAGAAACAAAGAGGTTTCTAACTTCCACTTTCAAGATGAAAGATCTTGGACTCGTTGACACAATTCTAGGGATCAAAGTTAAGCGACATAATGGGGGTTATGAACTTAGTCAAACACGTTATATTGAGAAAATGCTTGATAAGTTCAAACACCTAAAATTTAAGAAAGTAACCACTCCTTTTGCTCATGTCGTTAAACTTCAAAAGAACAATGGAAGAGTAGTGGCTGAATTGGAATATGCAAGTGCAATAGGGTGTCTCATGTACTTAATGCAATGTACCAGACCCGATATATCATTTGCAGTTAGTAAAATGAGTAGATTTACTAGTAATCCAAGTACTGAATATTGGAAGGCAATCACGAGGATTTTTGGCTATCTATTGAAAACCAAAGATCTTGGCCTTCACTATGGTAGGTTTCTTTCCATACTAGAAGGATATACCGATGTGAGTTGGATATCTAATGTTGGAGATCATAAATCTACAACTAGGTGGATATTTACACTAGCTGGATGAGCAATTTCTTGGAAGAGCAAGAAATAAACATGCATTACGCTTTCCACCATGGAATCAGAGTTCATGGCTCTCTCTCTTCCGCTGGTCAAGAAGCAGAATGGTTGAGGGATCTTCTATTGGAAGTTCCATTGGCTAAAGACACTGTCTCAAAGTGGTTGATACACTACGATAGCCAAGCCACTTTAGCAAGAGCGTTCAGCAAAGTGTATAATGGAAAGTCTAGGCATATTTGATTTAGACATTCGTCTGTGAGAAAATTGATTAAGGATGAAATCATTTCACTCACCTATATACGAACAAGCTATAATTTGGCAGATCTGTTTACTAAGCCACTAGCCAGAGACTTAGTAAAAACAACCTCGAGAGGGGATGGGGTTGAAACTCCTCAAATAAGAGTTCCGACAGCGGCAGCAACCCAATCTTATGTTAACAGAACATTAACTTCAAGATTCAATGGGTAACAGCAAGTCGTTGAATTGGATGTAAGTCATACATTTGGGTAACAATGTTGACTATTTTAAATAGAAGGTTGAGGTTATCAAAACCTCTTAATGAAGTTCATAAACAGAGAAACGTATCTATGAACTTCACCTATGTGAATTTCGAGATGGTGTCGTCTCAAAGTGAGAGTTGGAGTTTCTCTCATGAAAAATTCATGAAACAGGATAGCATATGGCCATAAATAAGTGCTAAGCGAGATATGTAGAGGAAGAAACTTTAAAGAGTGTGTGTAAGGTAACACCGATTTAATCATATGGATTAATGGTTTAAAAGCATGGCTACCTAATATTCCGATTAAACTTTGTGTTATCCTCACTAAGGTTAAGTTTTAAATCAAAAGATACCTAACTCTACTAACATTCTTTATATCTTTATTTTTGGAATGAGTTTTTGTCATTATTAGAACAAGTGGGGGATTGTTGGAAATTATAAAATAATAATTACCATAGTGTATTCCAATGTGACAAAAATGGGAATAGATTTTTGGTTGTTGCATAAAATTTATTTTTCAAATTCAAATTTACAACACTTCATGAAGGGTGCTTGTGTCATTATAGATGAATCATTGTAATATATGGTGAAAAGTTGTTGTTTAATCAAGAGTTACAAATTTATGAAACAACACATGCATGACCTATAAATACACATTTATGAATCCATAATGAAACACACAAAATCATAAATCCTCTTCATTATTCTAGACACTGTTCCTTGCATTCGAGTTCTTCACCGGTCTTGCGCACACTCGAGTAATGCTGACATTATCCTGGGTATTCTTGCTTTCCAAACTAGAAGACAATTAAGAGAGTGCTTGAAATATTTTTAAGGAAAGTTACTTCATTCACGATTCAGTCTGAATCTTTTTTATCTTTCTGATATTTCTAACACGAGGTACAATCCACTTTACACCTGAGACAAGATGCGTTTTTTGTCGTAGTGATAAACTAGAAAAACAAAAAAACAAAACAAAACAAAAAAACACTTTGTATTTTCTAGAACCCTGGCCAGAGGTAGAAAAAAGAGCATTAGCTCAAGCCACTTTAATGATTTCGTTACTTATTACAATACTTTCAACTATCATATCAATGTCTCATCGTCATCTACTGTGACAACAAATCAACATTACACATACTAACTAATTATGTTTTTCAGGAAAGATCCAAAAATATTAAATTAGATTGTAGAGACAAAGTAAAAGAATGAGTTGAACATTTTCTTCCCAATAACTCTAAAGAACAAGTTGAGAATATTCTAACTAAGTCTTTACCCATTCAATAGCTTACAAGGCAAACTAACAACTTTGAGTTGTAATTGCCATAACAACTTTTAAACTAACCTATGAATTAGTTAGAAAACTGGTAGATGATTACTAACTTGACTTGCTTGTCATATATACGCTAGAGTCTATCATTTGCAAAGTTTAGATTGTTTATAATAACAAAGTGTGATCTAGCTTTCTCATTTCTATCATAGTGTTGTGTTTATATTTTTGTCATGCTCAATTACAACTTTAACATCTAAACAATTATTTAAAATGACAAACTGTTTTAATTAGCTTCTCCAAATAAAAATCATTTTTTATTAAAAAAATTGAGATTTTCAATCATGATAAACAAATGCAAAATAACTTCTACTTATTTTATATTATTGAATAACAAAATCACTTTTTTTATTAAATTATTGAGAAATTTGAATTGATATGTCAGCAAAGTCAAGAAGTTCCCTCAGACAACCTTTTTAAGCTAACAAATAGACAATCTTTATTTGTCTGCAACAAATAGGAAAACCTTATTACTTAGAAGTCAAGTTATTGAAAACTGAAATATAATAAAATAAAATAAATAAAAGTTTAAATAACGTTAATTCTAGCATAAACTTGAAATAAAAATGTCTCTTTGTGAATGTTAAACTTCATGTCTCATTGATATAACAAAAGGCCAATCCAAAACTATCAATTTCATCAATAAAATCTTAATTCCAAATACACAAAAAGTTGATGAATCTTACTTGATTCCAATAACACAAACCAAATTATATAATAGTAATAAATAAATATAACCAAAACAACATGGACATTTTATGGTGCTGCTTTTATTAATTATTTGGTGTGTTAAACATTGGAAAAAAACTAAAATTAATTTAAGTTTGTTATTGAAAAATATGGTTAATTTATTCAGTGTTGAAGCCATAGAGAGTGCAAAGCCTATTGTGTTGATGATAGTGGTTCAATCAATATATGCAGTTGTTAATATAATGTTAAAAATGGTAACAAATGATGGATCAAGCTTAAGTATTCTTATTGTTTATAGATTTGTATTTTCTACTGCCTTCACTGTGCCATTAGTTTTCTTCTTTGAAAGGTACATATATATTTCTTATCTATAAAATATCTTTTGGTTTCTATTGAAAAAAATAATATCAATTATATGCTCAATTATTTTTTGGTATGTTTCCTTAGAAAAAGTGTGCAAAATTTGACTGGAAAGGTGCTATTCCAAGCATTTCTTTGTGGATTATTTGGGTAAAGTTTTCTATTAGATTAAGTATATGATTATGATTTTAAGAGAGTAATTTAAGCAAGGATTAAGTGTGATGGAAATTTAAAATTTTCAGGGGATCATTACAACAAAACTTGTATATTAAATCTTTGGCTTTGGTATCTGCAACATATACTATAACCATGTTAAACCTCATTCCTGCCATTACCTATGTTCTGGCTGTTTCTCTAAGGTAAGTAACACTATTAGTCTGTGGCCTTACTATCAGCCCTTTCAGAGCCGTCTCAATTTTTTGAGGTTCTGTATAGAGGTTTTATTTTACCACAATTTAACTGGGACAAATATTTTATGAGGTCCTACTTAGCCTCAGTTTAACTGTGATAAATTCTGGGCTTTATATGAGAGTCTGTTTTGCATGTCTTCAAAGACGGCTCTGAGCATTTCTCATGGTTTTTAAGCGATTTTGGATTAAACAGTGAAAATGTGTTTTGATTGATTTTTGAAGAATGGAGAAGCCAAATCTTGGAACACCAGCTGGGAAGGCAAAGTTGATGGGAACATTAAGTGGAATTTGTGGTGCAATGATCCTCACTTTATATGAAGGCAAAAGATTATTTAACTTATCATTGCACATTGATTTGTTGCAAAATGTTACATCAACAACACATCATTCCCCTGCTGGTTCTCATGTTTGGGGACTCATGCTAGCTTTAGGCACTGCTCTCAGTTTCTCATTATGGTTTATAACACAGGTAGTTACAATTTCTAACTTCAATTTTACTATACAAAATGTTGAAAACATTGTATCTTGTTTATAATGTTGTGAATTTGGATAAACGCAGTCGAAGATGAGTGAGAATTTTCCGTGGCATTATTCAATTGCGGCTTTAACCTCTATAATGGGCACAATCCAGTCTTTTATATTTGCTGTTTGTACCGAGAGAGATTGGAGCCAATGGAAGCTTGATTGGAATTTGAGGCTTTTGACAGCAGCATCCACGGTACGAAGATTCATAACATACATTAGTACATGTTTGGTATGACGGTAATTTTATCAGAATTATAGCGTTTTTGGTAAATTCACCGTGATACCAAACATGTAGTATCAAAGTTGTGGTATTCAATTGTTGTTGGTCTTTGTTTTGTAGGGTATATTGGCCTCAGGAGTGTGCTTTGTTCTGTTGGCTTGGTGTGTGGGCATGAAAGGACCCTTGTATGTGTCTGCTTTTAATCCTCTAATGCTTGTTCTCGTGGCTTTCATTTCGTCGTTCGTATTGAACGAGTACATTACGGTCGGAAGGTAAACTAAGCAATCAGATTTCAGAAACATATTCATTGCAGTAAATATGTGACACAGTTAGCTACTGATCTCGACGGTTTGTTATCAATCGTATTGTGCAGTCTAACAGGAGCCGCGTTGATTGTTTGTGGATTGTACATGTTATTATGGGGTAAAAGCAAAGAAGCGAGAAAAATGCATAATATGAATGAAATAGCTTCTGCAATAGACACTGTTAAATGTGATTCATTTCACATTGCCAATAACTCGGCTTTATCTTGCATACAGAAGGAGCATGACAAGAAGATCGCAACTTTTGCTCCCGATGTATCACTAAATGTCAACAATAACACTTTAGGCGAAATCCAAAAATCGAACATTTGAAAACAACTATGTATATGATCATGATTACATAGTTTCAATAAGATACATCTTTCCGTTAAAATGCGAACCAACCATCGACATTGCTGCTTTTATTTCTTTCTTCCTTTGATGGATATTACAGAACTCGGCAGAGACTTACACCATCCCCGATAGAAAGGATTGTTGACTCAACGCGAGTATCATTTGCAATATAGTTGTTGAATTCAATTGCAACTTTTCTTTTTCGCTTTGTGATATCGTCCATTTCATCATCCTCAGACATCGCCACGGAACCAGACCATAATGTATTGTCATATGCAATTATTCCACCCTTTCTTACCAATTTCAGTAACACCTCGTGATACTTTGTGAAGTTCTCCTTGTCAGCATCCACAAACGCATAATCAAACGACTCTTCATGTTTGCCCTACGATACAAGTAATCCGATTTTCATTTTCCTTCGATTTTCTATCCATCATCACATATGTGTTCACACAAAAATTATGCAAAAAGACTAAACCCTAAACCATAAACTATAAACTTACATCAATAAGGCCGTTGAGGCCTGATAATGCATCAGTGTGAATAAAATCAATTTTGTGCTCGACTTCTGCCTTCTGAATGAAGGGCAATCCCGTCTTGTACGCTTCTCGATCCATATCAATTCCAATTACCTGAAGAAAGTATTAAAATTCATAAACTACATTTCATTTCAATTTATTCATATCATCTTTATCGTCAAGATTTACGCTATAATACCTTGCCGTTAGGAGGAAGAGCAAGAGCTGTAGTAAGAAGAGAATAACCAGTGAAGACTCCAATTTCTAAAGTTTTGCTAGCATTCATGATTTTCAGAAGCATAGATATGAATTGTGCTTCATCCAAAGGCACATTCATTACACTCCTGTGACAGTGTTCACAAAAATAATGCAGAAATAAATAAATTGGGTTGAATATATAATAGATATATTGTAGATATATGCAACTTACAGATTGCCGTATTTCTGAATTGTCGTCTCTCTAAGTTGCTTCAATTGTTCATGCTCTTTTGGATATGAACTTGTTTCAAGGATGTACTGGTTAAAAAACACATGCAGAAAAATAAATGAATTAATATATCAAGGTTTTAAAAATCGGTCCGCATGCAAAAACGACCGCGACAAAACAGTATCGGAAATTGTCGATATGACACCGTATCATATTAAATAACGAATTATGATTAATTCACACTGCGACTTCAATGTCAGTGAAGCAACACTTATATATATCTATTAAAAGTTGTATGAAGACATGGACTAATTTGGGTTGAATGGAATAAGTAAATTACCTGAAGAAGTGCTGGAGTTTTGAGGATGTTCTTGGCCATGGTTGAAGGTCAGCGCAAACTGGAATTGATCGGTTGATGAAGTGAGTCTCCTGTCTTTATCTATGATGATTAAATTGTTATATAAAATTAATAAGGGAAGAAGTATTTTTGTCCCAATTTGGGCTTTGAGAAATTGGCCCACAGGCTTGTCAACATCAGGGGTGATTTAACGTGCCACCTCCAAATTATACACGTGCATCCACATATTTTCATATTTTTTTAGGCCGTCTATGGACAAATTTAAATTAAAAGTGCGAACAAATTTCTGATAATAAATTAAAATTTTGATAGTTTATTTTTAAATTGTCAGATATAAATTTCATTGGAAATTTTGAAATTTTTGAAAAAAATACAATTTCAAAATTTTTTTAAAAAGTACAAGAGATTTTTACCGGAAATTTTTGGTAAAAATTAATATATTTTAAAATTTTTGATAAAAAATTTCAAGAGTTTTTTATTAGAAATTTCAAATAAAAACTCATGAAAATTATGATTTTTTACTGGAAATTTTTAATAAAAACTCATAAAAATTATAATTTTTTATCTGAAATTTTGAAATTTATGGTATAATTCTGAAATTTTTTATAAAAATTTATACTTTTTGAAATTCGACAATTTTAAAAAAAAAAGTCTATAAATTGTCATGTATTAGCTGAGGGGTGGCAAGTTAAATGTAAAATTATTTTTTCATTAGTCTACTAAAAAATCCAAATCGTATTCTAAAATCTAAAAGTGCTTTTGAAGAGAATTTAAAGTATGTTTAGATTGATGGAAAATGATGAAATAGAATGGAATGGAGTGGCATAATGTTATGTTCTATTATTTGGTTCTATAAAAAAGGAATGGAACGGAATGTGATGGAACTCATTCCATCGAATACCACTACTTTAGTCCATTTTTCATTCCATTCAAATTGGGGTGTATACAAAAGAATGAAATAAATTAGTAGCACAATTCCAATTTTGTCCTCCAAAATTTTACATTAACCATATTAATATTTTTTAAGTAAAGGGTAAAAATGGAGTAAAAACAGTATAATGTTTTCCGCTCTGTTCAATTTCCAAACAATGAAATGAGATATTAATTCTGCTCCGTCATAAAATATTCAAACAATGGAATGGAGTTTATGTCCTGTTCCACTCCATTCCGCTTCATTCTATTTCGTTCCGCTCCGCTCTGTTCCGTTAGTTTTAAATTATCCAAACAAACCAACAATAACATAATACATCACCAACAATAATACATCAACAACATAAAGTTACATCAATCTATAAAACACAAACAAGATGATTGAAGAAATAAATTAGATTTTACATTTAGTCCAATTGATATATGCATGGACTCGGCAACATTTCATATTATAGAAATTGAAAGCATATACATGTTCAGATTTTGTTTTATGTCGATCAGAAGTGCCATCGATCGCGGCTAAAAAGAAGTAGTTATTTACTCGAAGAACCTACAACGTGCGAGGAATTATTAAAAGAATGAGTATAGGAAATTCAGGTCCAGGATACATCTAAGGGTTTCATGCCTAAAGAATAGCAATCTGTTACAACTACCCATATAAAGAGCATGTGCGTCAATTCCAGGTACACAATTTCAAATTCAAACTCTACTCACCCTTTTGCTTCTCGTACTGACTTGGGTATTAGAGTGTTAATCTTGCAAGTCAACTTCCCTTCCACTATAGAGTTCTAGAAGGGCAGAGTCAGAAACCCTTTCCTCGTTAGAGAGTCTTCCAGAACTGATAAGATAAAATATTATCACTTCCATAAGGACCATAGTTACAACACCAATGACTGCAACCAACTGAAGGATGCCCACTAGTTATATTTTAAATTTTATATTTGATGTTATTTTTTGTATGACTAATTCCCTCACTTAATGCTCGATGAAACTTTAAATTATTAATAAATAAATTGCAAATTTTTAATTATCTCTTTTTATTGTGATTGTGTAAGGTAACGATGAGTCAGTGATACGACCAAAAAGATCAAAACCCCAACATAATGACTCAGGGTTATTGTCACCAATTCCACGAGTGTGCAACTACAACGATTAAAACGCCTCAATACAAAGCACGCACGCAAAGAAAGTGGAAAAACCACTAAGCAAAAATAATGATCCACCTCTCTCTAGTATCTAGCCACTCTAGAGGCCGCAATGGGTTGGCTACACGTCAACCTCATACCAGGTTTTCGTCTGGGGGAATGGTCATCGACTCTTCAGAGACGCCCAATAAACTTCGAGGGAAGAACTCGTAAGTTCATTTAAAGTCCTAAGAAACTTACTCGAGATCGAGTATATATGCCCTAAATAGGTAAAAAAATAATGACACCATATCTTTACAGTGTATGATGCTTCAAAAAAAAAAGGAAGAGGGTGGTTAATCCCTAAAAGAGACAATATTCCCATCTTTGAGATCATTTACGCTCTAAGCTAGGGAAGCATTCTCAAGGCGCAAATTTTCTAAATCTTCCTGAGTAACAGAAATGGACGCATGTGTAGTCAGTAAAGTAGATTGCGCAGAAGCTAGAGCTTTTTCCTTCCTTGGTGAAAGTACACTAATCAACTTCGAAGTGTGTTAAGAGTCCTCTACGACCAAGGTTGGTCAGATTCCTCATCTCAACGGGGAGATTTCTACTTCATCCTTCATCGATTTTTCAAATAGGGAATACCAAAGTAAGCGCATTACAGATAATCAAATTAACGATAGGGGAAATACTTCTGAAATTCACCAAAAATGACCTTCATTTCCTCCTTGGTGCGAGTATCCATCAGCAATGTGGTTTCTATAAGTTATTTTAAATGTTTTTGCGAAGCCTCTTCTCGAGGTGTGACGCCCCCTACATGACCCAACTCTTTGATAGAACCAACCAATCATCTCTTCAGATAACGATCCTCCTGAGACAGATCAACCTCCTTGTAGACATACAATCTATTCCTCGTTAGGAAATGACATTTGTTCCAGTAATTGGGGAACAAGTCAGTACACCTGTTTTCCACCCTGGTCCCTACAAAACATATTGTTGCATGAGCTTTTTTATGGAGAGGAAAAAATAGGAGAATTAATTTTCAAAATGTTTTAGGCTCATGGAAAACGTTTCAAAACTAAAAACAACTTGCACCAGATTAATCAAACCATGGCTTTGCGCCTAGTCTACAAAACTACATTGTATTTTGAAAAGATGGAAGAAAAGGGACACAAGGGATTTTCCCTTTTGATATTCACACCAGTGTTGGAAAACTTTGATATACGTGTAACTCGCAGGGTGCACTTGCGAAGAGGAAACCATCAATTGATTCAAAAATTATATTTCAAAGTTGTTAAAGGGAAACCGAAAACCCAAGATCGAGAAGGTACATTCACATAAAGAGGTGGAACATTCATCATACTCACTACAAATTATTTTTTCTTCATCAGGATTCAGTACGCCCCCGCCCAAAGATGGACCTACGTCCAAAAAGGCTCTATAGAGACCTCCATCTCGAACAAAGATAGAGATGGTTAATGAAGATACAGACTCAACCCAAGAGGGGGGTATCTTAATTTGATTTTTGAGTCATGATAGGCACTATTTTCTTCAATTGCAGAAAGGAAAGCGTTGTAAAACATTGCAGGTAACAAAGAAATAAAGTTGGCGTTCTAACAAACTTCAAAACTAACTTTTCAGGAATCGTGTTATAAGCTACTAAAAATAACAGTCACTACGCTTTAGATCACACCAACGAGGAACTTGAGCATTTCAGTTCCCTAAAAAGATGTCTGAAGCATGGGGCGCATTAAAAGCTCAAATTCCCAAGAACTATAACGTCACTTCTCGAATCTCCACTTTCACTAAGATGTGGCTGGCATGAACGAGGAAATATGAAAAACCCTCTCACTATCAAACAGAGACGAGAGCTTGGGGAAAATGTTATGGGCCGACCAGAACAGCCATCGGCCGCCGCTCCCAAAGAAGTTGTTATTCACTCAAAGTGCCTGTAGTGCGCGAGGGGTATCTTGAAGATAAGCATAGGAGATTTAAGTCTAAGATACATCTAACGGTTCCATTCTGTTCACACTTGAAAAATAGTAGTTTGTTACAACTACTCCATTTTACAAAAAGCATATACACCACTTCTATGTACACAATTTCAAACTCAAACTCTACTCACCCTTCTTTTTCATGTATTAACTTGGGCATGGAGTGTTAACCTTGCAGGTCAGCTTCCCCTCCACCATAATAGAAAATCATATCTACTGTTGCATACCAATTCTTTGGTTTCATTTGGTTCACAGAGTCTCAATCTTTATACAAAACACCCTTACTATTTCCCAACCAATTCTTCAATGTAGCATGTGCAGACTCAACTTGGTTAGATGTTGTATTTCCAAGGTGTCTAACTTGATCAGTCCAAGCATAAACAATTTTCTCCTTCACCTGGTCCAAAATTATACTTTCAACATATTTCAACAAATCTAGATATTTCTCACACATCTTCCTAAAATGTATAACAACATCTGCATATAATCCTTTCGTAAAAGAATTCATTATAGTATTTCATGCATCCATTATTCTTTTCATTATTACACTAGCTTTGAAAATTATTCTGTATTCGCCCTTAATTTGTTTGGTCTCTACCGCGAGTTTAACTCGACTTCACACATTCTTTGTGATGTGATACCTACAAAGTAATGTGTATGAAGTAGAAAACACATTTGTAACTGAATTCATCAATGTGGTATCACGGTCGGTGGCAATGACTTTTGAAGTGTCTCCTTTGTCAGTCTCTATTGTCCGACACACTTCTAAAGTCCAAGTAATATTTTCCTCTTTTTTTCGCTTTCTAGAAATGCAAACCCGACAGAGTAAGTCTTCTTGATAGAGGTAGAACCAACGGTTTTCTATAATGAAAGCTTGTAGTTGTTGGTCTTATACGTTGGATTAGTGATGAGTATAGTAGAAAACATGTTGAACAATTTTATGGAATCAGGATGAGTCCGAAATATATTTCAAATGGTTACTCCATCCTCGCACGTTTGATACCTAGATACGTAATTGTTATTATCTAGAAGTTTCAAAAATTGTTGCAGTTCCGTTTTATCTCCCCTTGATGCCTTGTTTCTAATGACACAAATATTGTATACTTGCTTGATATTTGAAATATTTTCGGATCTTTTACGTTTCAAATTTGCAAGTATGTTTTCAACCAGAAAACCATATTAATATGAGCAATGAATAATGAACGGGTAGGTTCAAGGTGGATACTAGTGTCTCCATTACTCAAATCGTCTCTATATTTTATAATCGGGGAAAATACAATCTTGAACCTGAACTCAAACTTAGTCAATGCAAGTTTTCCCCGTCAAATTTGAGGCAGGTTCATATGGATACTCGCGAGTATAAATTATGTTGTCATGCCTAGTCTCTATGATATGATTAAATTGTATTCGATAAGAAAAAGTAATAGATAATTGATAAATTAACTTGTAAGGGTAATTAAAATTTTAGATTAAAACATGTTCAATAGCGAATAGTTAATTGATTGAATTTGTAGTATAAATAAATACAATTGTCTAAGTTATACTAATAAAATAATATTAACCAAGTAATTGGGCTTCAGGAGCTCCTGAAAAAGACGATATTTAGGGAATACCATGTTTGATTCATGTGGGAACAATGTTTTGTCAGTGTTTATCAGTTCACAATTCTGGATAAATAGAGTCTCTTTCTCTTACGATCAATAGAATTATAAAGCCAAAAAAAATATTATAAAAAAATATGTAATTAATAAGTTTTTTCAATAAAGATGCTAATAGAAACAAAATTGAGATAAAAAATCAAAAGCTACAAACTATTTAAATTAAATTATAAAAATAAATTACAATCTCATTAAAAAAATGATGATACTAATATTTTTTTTAAATGAATAGGTGAACTAGTATTAATTAACAATTATTTTGACTCTTACCCATAAATATTGGAGATGAAACTGTCTCTATTTTACAAGAGAAGTGTATATTTTATTTATGAAAGAAAAAAAAAATTAGTGAGACTCAATTTTAAAATCATTTTTTAACACAAGTCTTCTTCTTCTTTTTTTTTTTTGTTTAAATTGCATTTTGGATATTAATATATTCACAAAATTGATCTATTTATTTTGAAACTCTTTAATTTTGATGCTTTTCCGTAGAATTTTGAGTTAAAAATTGATATGTTTTTTTCACATATTAAAGAATATAATAATATTGAACTTTTATTAATAATTCAACGGTATAATTAAAAAAGACTATAATAATATTGAACTTTTATTAATAATTCAATGGTATAATTAAAAAATAACAATTATTTTTTATTGAAAAGTGAAAATGATATTTATTTTAAAATAAATATATTTTCCTAAAATGACAATCATTATAAATCCTAACAATAATTTAGGAAAAAAGCTAGTGCAATAAGGATACTTATTAAAAGTTTAAAAATTAGGGATGTCAACTTGCCTCCATTAGCGGGGATCCCGTGAGGATTCTCCGTTTGAGGCCCTAAAGACGGAGAATTTTCCTCCCACAGGGACGGGAATGGGGAACAAAGTCTCCCCGAAGGACTTCGGGGATAGGGGTGGCGTAAATATCCTCCGCCCCGTGGAGTCCCCGTCCCGCATAAAATAGTCAAATGTCCTTAATTATATATATATATATATATATATATATATATATATATATATATATATATATATATATATATATAATAGCCAAATGTCCTTAATTTATTATATATATATATATATATATATATATATATATATATATATATATATATATATATATATATATATATATATATATATATATATATATAACTTTAAATTATTATCTAAGTCTATTTGTCATTTCATATAATTAATCTTATACACAAATTTAAAATATATATGCATTGTTAGTAAAAGAGTGAGATCTAAATGATTATTTCAAGTTTATTTTAAGTTTGAAATTTTGGTGGTCATGACACTCAATATTATAGATTAAATATTGTTAAAAGAATATATTTATCGTAAAAGAATAATTTATAAATTTCTCGTGGTTACTTTTTGAAGCTTTTACTGTTAATTTGGTTAAAACAATAATAATCATATCTATGGATCTCCGCATGGGAACCCACGGGGATCCGCGGGGACGGGGATGGGGGACAAAATCCCCCGTAGCGGGGACCCGAAACGGAGATGGAAAATAGATTCGATGGCGGGAATTATGACGGTAATGTATCCCCCAGCCCCGTCCCGCCCCATTGACGTCCCTAAAAAAAAAAATTCAATAAAAACTTGTATTCAATCTATTAAAATTAAAATAATTAATTTTTATAAGGAATAAAAATGTATGTTTTTTTAATATTTATATTCAATGCATGAAATTGAAATAATTTTTCAAGAAATAAAAAAGGTATGTTTTTTTTAATAAAGTATTGTATTCAATGTATTAAAAATTAAAGTAATTAATTTTCTTAAAGAATAAAAATATATATGTTTTAAAAAATATTTAGTATATTAAATTGAAATATTTGTATTCAATGCGCTCTTTAGCATGATCCTAATAACTTAATAATTTATAATAATTAAGATGAGTCAATTGTATTAAATGTTATTAAATTATAAAAATGAAAAAATTAAGTTAATATTAAAAATATTATAAATATTAAAGATCCATATCACTTTATTGAAAATATTATAAATATTAAAGACCATTATTAAAAAAATTTAAATTTAAAACTACAATTAAATTGTTTTTGAAGCAATGACTTAATAAAATGATGTTGAGACCAAATACTGTGTAACTTGTCACGAGGCAACCGAAGACAGAATTGAATTCAGATCAACAGCTCTATTAAGTTTCTCATGACTTTGTCGGTCCATCTTAAGTCTTAACACCTCTAACCTTCCCATCAATCCTTATCCATTCATGTGACCAATCTAAAATATTCTTATATTCAACATAATTTGACCCAAATAAAATTTAAGTTAAATATTTCACTAAAAAAATGATATCAATATTATTAACTTTTAAAAAAATAGGTTAGTTACTCCCTTTAGTTCTATTTATAATAAATAAAAAATTAGATTATAATTTAAATATATTAGTTATTCAATATATCTAAAAATCAATCTTAACTTAAAAAAATAATTTTAAAAATTATTCTAAAAAATATTTAATATTGAGGGGGATTAAGAATAAAATAATAAATATATGTTAAAGAAATTCTAATTAAGAAATTGATTTATTCAATAAATAAAAAAATTTAACTCATATTTTGCAAGAGTAAAGTTTCAAACATTTCAAAAAATATATAATCCGTCCCAAAATAAGTGTCATAGTTGACACTTTCACACAGATTAAGAAAATGAGATAAATAAAAGAGAGAATAATAATTTTACCAAATTATCCTTATTTGTTATTGGTATTTTCTTATTATCATTAATGCAATGAGAGAGAAATAATAAATTAAGAGTATTAATTAGAGGGTACAATTGAAAAATAAAAATAAAAATTGCATTGAAAATTAAAAGTGACACTTATTTTGGGACAAATAATTTTTACAAGTGTGATATTTATTTTGAGACAGAGGGAGTATTATTCATAAGTAATGTGTGAATATTTAGATTTTAAAAAAAAGAGTAATGTTAACATGTGCCCTAAGGCACATGTTAAAAAACCTACATTTAAAAAGTTTGCCTGGAATAAAATAAAAAATAAAATTAATTATATATTTATTAACAAATACTACTTTTTACATTTTTAATAATAATAATATAAAAATATTAACAAATTAAAAAATATCCAAATTTTAAATCTAAAATTATAATAATGGTTCTTTCTTATAATCATGAGAGCGATGGACTGTTAAATTAATGAGTTATTTAATAAATCTATTATATTATTATCTAGCCATTAATAAAAGATGTCACCATTCTACCAAAAATGTCTTTCACTCTTTTAAAATTTACAAAGCAAAAAGAATTGTTTTGTCTTTTCATAATCAAGTCAATATTCCAACATTCAAACAAATGTCCAAGTGACATGTGCATTGACCATTGAATTTTCTTTTGTCTCACCTTTTCTTCACATGTTCTCTCTCCAATATTTTCACTTTTATTTTAATTTCCCTCCTCAATTTTCTTTTTCCTTTTTTATTTTTTCAAAACATAAATAAATTAATAAATTGAATCTTTCTTAATGAAACGAAAAAGAACACGTAAAAATTCACTTAACAGAAAACATAATTATTTTATGATTATTAAAAAATTGTTCATAATTATTAAAAAATTATTTTCAAAATTCTACTTTACTGACGGGTAACAATTGTCTTTATTTGAGACAAAAAATTCTTATTTTTAAAATTCTTATTTTTCTCACGGGGCATTATCAGCAAAATATATATTTTATTTTAACTAACAATTGTCTTTATTTAAGACACAAAATTCTTATTTTTAAATGTCAAATTTTCTATTTTTATTACGGGACACTATCAACACGATATATATTTTATTTTTATTAACAATTCTATATAAATACACAAATGAATGACTATTCTATATATATTCATTGCTACATAATATCATTATTCAGCTTTGGTATAATTTTTACAATATCAATCTCAAAATCACATTACATCTTACTCATTATAACTTTGCACTTGTCTTTAATGTTATTGGACACAACAAATTAGATTTAACCAACAAAATATGTATAAACGTTAATTTGCACTTGATAAAGTGACACTAGACACAATTAGTTAGATCTAAACAAAAAAATACATAAATTGATCCTTTCAATGATAAAATATTTTAAATATTAATATGTATTGCAATTTTTTCATTGTAATATTATTGAAAAATCGATTCATTCTTACTCTAAGGGTCTGTTTGGTTCAACGGAGGGGAGGGGATGGAAGGGAATTTTATAGAGGGGAGGGGAATGGAGGGGAAGGGAGGGGAGGGAATTTAACTAAATATATGTTTGGTTCAAAGAAGGGGAGGGGAGGGAAGGGGAGGGGATTTTACCAACATGTATGTTTGCTTCACAAGGGGAGGGGAGGGATTTTAAAATTAAATTACCTTTTTATCCTTATAAATATTGTTATTTGTTCTTCGTAAAAATAATTCTAAATAACAATAGTATTGAGTAAATTTCCCCAAATAAAAACTTGTTCGTTCATAAAACATACTATAACAGTAAACAACAGCACACATTAGTTGAACTATAGATCTTCAACACAAATCAAACAATTATCTGATCTTGATGATTCATCTAACCCAATAAAAAAAATTTTATAATTAAAAATACATAAAATAATGTTAGAATGTTAAAAAAATTAGACAAATAATATTAAAATTAAAACCTTTATTTATAGCATAAACATAATATATTTGCATATTGTTATTATTAATAGTATAATAAAAAAGTCGTATTACTATCATATATTATAAATAAGAACTGATATAAGGATGTTATTATTATTAAAAAACAACATAATATCAAAAAAGAAAATTCAACAAAATAAAAAGGAAAAAATTCACCTGAGAGCAACAAGGCACAAATAGCAACCGCAATGAAACGTGAAATAACATAGAAAAATCTAGTCTTTAATAATTCAAAAAAGACAATCTTGGAATTAAAAAAAATAATTGAGGATAAAATAGGAAAAATAATAAAATTTTGATTAATGAATCTTCCCTCCCCTCCAAATCCCCCCAATTTGGAGGGGAGCAAAAAGTGAGTCTAGGAGGGAATTTGCTCCCCTCCCCTTCCCTCCCCTCCCCTCATAAAAAATGAACCAAACACATTTATTTATAAATATCCCCTCCCCTCCCCTCCCCTCCATCTACTTCCAACCAAACGGACCCTAAAGATAATTTATTATTTAATAGGTGTTGAGTTATCACTCATTTGCACATGTCTTTAATGTTAAAAACGTGAATGAAATATTTTATGATGTGTCATGGGACACAACCAATTAAATTCTAAGCAGCAAAGCATACATAAACCTAATTCTCAAATTGCAGTATAATCTTACACTATTAAATAATATTTACCCGTGCGGGCGCACGGGTATATTACTAGTTATGAATAGAAAATAACTAATTATTAAAAAGTAATATAAAAATAACTTTATATGTTCAATTAATATTATTAAGTATTAATTATTATTATTTTTATTATAAGGAGGTCTAAGCCCGAAGACAAATGAAACTTACACGCTAATAAGTTTAACTTACGATACACCCTAGACATCTTTTTCAAGCAACTTCACAACTTCACAATGCAATCTGGCGCTATATAAAAAATAATTATATCATGGTGAATCCCACACTCCACATTGGCAAGCACATTCTCACATTTATTCGCCTCCATGTACGAATAACAAATAACCACTTCCTCCAAATTATCAAGAAGTCTGATATGCTATTAATAAGCGATAAATTGTCTATCATACTAGTGCCCCTTCTCTCAATAGCTTTAAAAAATTTAGTGGAATAAATGTTAATTCCACTTTCAAGAAACCCCGAAACCCCGACTATGAAATAACTTAACGCTTTCATATAAACCTTAAAGTTTTGCCATAAAAGCATTACATTGAACCTTTATTTTTAGATCAACTTAAATATTTTTACCTTCATATTCTTTCTCTTTTTTTTTTAAATCACACTTTTTTTTTGTTAAAATAATATTATATAAATCAAAAAGGAAAACAAAATTAAGAGAAAGATAAAGAATGGAAATAAAATATTATTAACTCAATTATTATTTAAGAATTTCCATTCCTATGTATAAATCTAAATTACACAATTCTTGCATCTTTCTCCATTTTACGCATCTATTAATTAATTATTCAATAATATTCTATTTAAATCTTTTTTATAGTACATAAGTACTACTTACATCAAAATTATTTATAAAATCTTTCAAACAAATAAACAATTCTAACCCCAAAAATTATAAAATCTTTCAAACAAATAAACAATTCTAACCCCAAAAAAAAACATATAAGCAAATATTCTTGATTCTGTAATATTTTATTGTTGTTTTAAAAAAATGCAGTGGTGTCAGTATTCTCTGTTGTAACATTCTGATTACGCTTCCCCTTCAACTAGCGTGAACCAAAGCCAAACCCCTTTGCTTTGGTCTTTCGCTAGGGTTTGGGGATTCGCCATTTTTCATCTTTTACGCTTCCTATTTCAACCCTTCTTCAATTTTCCATTATCCTACACTTTCTACTTCAAAGGTACTTTTTTTATACCCTTCTTAAATTCACTATTTTTCTTCATGTTTTTTGATATTTTCATCGACATGTTTCTTAAGTGGTTATTGATGATTTCATGATCATATTGGTATCTGGGTGTTAGAAAATTGGGGATAAAGGTTTGATTTTTTTGGTGGGTTTGGTAGCTTTTCTGTTTTTTTTTTTTTTTTTGATTTTTTCTATGGGAGTCTTATCATTGAAAGTTAGGATTTTTTTTATTTGGGTTTTGATTTTAGTATTGAAATTTGTTTGATCTGTTTGTTAAGATCGATGTTTTGATATAATTGTATTAGGTTTTGAAATTGAATGTTTGATTATGTTTTGAATTAATTGGATTCGGTTACTTGTAGGAAACAGAACTGAAAGAGGGGACATTAATGCAAAACAGTTTTTGATGGGTTTCATGTGATTTTTGTGGTTGTGGTGTCAAGTGTTGTGAGGAGGATCTTGTGTTTAGGGTGCTTTTGCTGAAGGCTGTGAGTGAGTCCGTGACAATGCCGTCTACGGAGAATCAGAGCTCTTCTGCTTCTTCATCATTTTCATCCTTTGGTAGGTCGTTATTCGGTATCAGGCAGGAACAGGTTCATTCTGTGGAAGTAAGTCATGAATCAGATTCGTGTAATTTAGAGCTTGGATCGTTTCAAAAGCGTGTAACGGATCGTTTTCATGACCTTTCTGTGGTTAGTGATGATGAATTGCTGTCAATTGATTGGATGCAGAAGCTTCTTACTGCATTTATATGCTGCCATGAGGAATTCAGAGCCATTATGTTGAATAATAAAGAGGAGGTGTCGAAACCTCCTCTGGATCGGATGACGTCTGAGTTCATTGAGAGGTCGGTTAAGGCTCTTGACATTTGTAATGCGAGTCGAGATGGGATTGAGAATATCCGTATGTGGCAAAAGCATCTGGAAATTGCAAGCTGTGCTTTGGGTTCAAATAAGAGACCCTTGTCAGAAGGGCAGTTTAGGAGGGCTAGAAAGGCGCTGATGGATTTAGCATTGGCGATGCTTGACGAGAAAGAATCAGGATCCGTTTTCTCTCAACGTCATAGATCTTTTGGACGGCATAACACAAGCAAGGATCATTCGCCAGGGCATTCAAGATCACATTCATGGAGTGTCTCTCGGTCCTGGTCTGCAGCCAAGCAATTACAATCAATTGCAAACAACCTGGTTCCGCCTCGCGCGAACGACATTGCTGCAAACAGCAGGCTTTCGGTTTCTGTTTATACCATGAACTGTGTTCTCTTGTTTGTTTTGTGGATCCTTGTTGCAGCTATTCCTTGTCAGGATAGGGGTTTAAACCTTCATTTTTCAGTCCCGAGGCAATTTACCTGGAGCACTCCGGTTACTTTGCTTCACGAACGGATCCTAGAGGAGTCAAAGAAGCGAGAACGCCGCAACTCAAGTGGTTTGCTGAAGGAGATATATCAAATTGAGGTAACCACCCGCCACTTGACAGACCTGGTAGATTCTGCTCAGTTTCCGTTGACCGAGACATATAAATTGGAAGTTGAGCAGGACTTGAAGGAGCTGAAGCTTGTTTTGGAAGCTTTTAGAGATGGATTGGATCCGTTGGAGTGTCTGGTGAGGGAGGTGTTCCGAAAGATAGTGATTTGCCGAACCGAAGGGCTTGATTCCCTTGGTGCATCAAACTATACAGGGCAATGAAAATGGAGGGTTGTTGCTGAACATGTACATTTTAAATATTATTACTAGCTTCTTTGAGAGAAGGAAGAATGATAGGGGAGTTTCACAGATAAATCATTTAGCTCACATCTAATGCTTGCTTGGTATTAGTCTCAATACTTTGTGTAGAAAAAATTGGTCAGGTTATTATGAAATATCTTATGGTTTATTTGCTTAATTATATCTAAAGCAAGTGTTTTCTTTCTCTTGTATGGTTTATTTATTTGGAGCCTTCTGGTATAACTTTTGTGGTGATCAAAGCAAGAGGGGTAGGGGAGATAAAGTTTTTTTTTCCATTTTATTTTCCATCTAATCTTTTTTCAAAATATACAGACAGCACAGTAGAATGTTGATAAGAAATCTGTGGGGATTGCATGTAAAATGAGGCACATGATAGCATCAATATGTCTTCCTACATATTATAAAATATACTGTATTGTTTTCCAACATTATTGTTAAAAAGGTTACAATTACCTCACCTATTCTTGTATGTATATTTTATAATTAGTTTTTTTTTTCAAAGCATGTAATTGGTGGGAGAACTCACCTATTCTTGTATGCGTATTTTATAATCAGTTTTTTTTTTTCAAACAATGTAATTGGTGGGAGAAGCTGACCGACCACAACCACCTTTAGTGATGTTTTTCCTCTAAATTATGTTTCTTGGAACTATCTTAGACATACACAAAGTTGGAAAAAATCGAGTCAACCCGACTTAATAAGATTTGGTTTAGCTCAAAAGCTTGTTTAAATTTGTTAGAATATTTTGGGAATTACTTCTCCCAATCTGTGGGGGGAAATCACCCTAAGAAAATTTGAAAATATTCTTTAGAATTTAGAGGTGTGTTTTTGGACGCATTCTTTTCACATCAAAACACGTTTTAACTGAGTTTCATCCCATTTTTTTCTTAAAATTTAGTTTGGAGATGCACTTTCGAATTTACCCTATACATTTCTAACTGAGACACTCATTTTTAGATAAATTGCTCTGAAGATGTATTTCACTTTACACAGATTATAGAGATGCACTTTCGTATTCATCTAAAATAGCAAATTTTGACTTTTTTTTATAAAATACACCGATTATAATTGTACTAGCATAATAATTTTTTTATAAATACACAAGATCAAAAATGTCATATAAGAATAAATCAATCCATAATACATTTAAAATAACAAAGTAACAAACAATAATAATATCCATAATGTCTAATACAAATACTACACTTTTGTGTATGTCGAACCCTCTGTTTCTACAATGCCGCTTGTACTGCAATGTTGTTTGTACCTCAGTAAGGATGACATCTACAATATTTGTCGCCTCAGAGCCTTTCGGGAACACTCCTCTGTCTAATCCGCCTGCGCAATATCCATGATACATCGACATCTATGCAACACATCAACAACATGAAGTGCCTTTAGTATATCCTAATGAGATGGCCTAGGTGGATCTTCCCCAGCATCCAATGTCATATAAGGATGCGACACTCTGAAACACCACTAGATGTAGTTGTAAGCAGCATTATAGTTCTTATAAGTTAGGGAGACGCAACTGACGGTGATTAGTGTATGCTTGAAAGTGTATATCTTCTGCTACCAAGCGATCAAGATACACTCTAAATGACTTTGTTGCCTAGTTTCTTCTGAACAGGGCAAATCTAGAAGCACGTGACACATCCTCAATGTAGGTCGAAACATATGACTAGTCGAATATACATGGAAAGTGTTGGAGGATCCAAGCCTGAAAAATGGTACATATGAATTATTAGTAATGGTGTATCACAAGTGTTATGAAAATGATATACGAATAGTGAAAGATGCAAAAATATTATCGCCAACAGCATGCAACTAGTTGTCATTTGTTAGGTCTTCCACATACAACCTTTAGCTAACTTGGAGTATAGGTAGACTAAACAAGAGGCCCGTAGTTGTTCTCATGAATTCGCTCCAAGTCAGCGAAGTATTTCAAGCAAATCGCATTCACATAAGTGACACTCTTGTTCACAAAAATGGACATGTCAACCAATTACAACTGGTATGCTCTTAATGCATATGTTCTATGCTGCATAACTTGCCCATCATCATCAGAGGTCTGCTCTACCGTATTTAGCTGCTTGCTTTCAGCCTCTCCGAGAATCTAAACCTAGCATGACATCCTCGGGTATCTTTTATCTTCTTCGGGACATCCCTTTGGCCAGCTTTCAAATATGTCACCATTAACTCTACTGCCTCATCTCTGATAATTTTGCCATGGTATAACAATTTTCCCCTAATCAAAAGATGGAGCAGGCATAAGACATCGTCTAGTGTGAAGGACATCTCACCTGTAGAAGATGAAAAGATGATGTCTCATAGTGTCATTTTCAACAAACGTCGGCAGCATACCATAGTTAATAGGAATATAATTAGTCATGCATAAGTCTTGCAGCCCAAATAGATGCATCATATATTGATACCACTATTTAGCAGGTTGCGACAAACCCGCAATCTTTTCGGCCATGATTGATGCATTTTAAAGCATCACGTTCTTGTAGAAATAAATCATCAACAGAAACTTTGAATATTATAGCAAATGTGTTTCAAAGAATGAATATAATTGAATTTTACTTCTCTATCTCACACATGTCTGACAGCATGATAAAGATATAAAGGCAACACCGATAAATTAGACGGGTCTCCTCCAAACCCACAGGGTACCTCAACATCAAGAGGGTGACACATGTCTCCTCTAGGAAGACAAAGCGAGATTCATAAGCCTCACAAATTGATGCATCCACATCAACTGAACTAGAATGGACATAATGGAGTGGTGCCTGCGAGGCTCGGGCTCTTTTCCTCCGAACCAATGCATGTTGCAGAGCTTTTTCGTAACTCAATCTAGTTTGATTATCAGCCATAATGCCTATAATTAAACCACACAAGCATTATACAGATAAAACACAATAAAAATAAAGCCAAACAACGCATACAGACTAAATACATAAATGTATTTCCTGATTCTGAAAAATCAAAATGTTGAACAAATCTGAAAGTGAATTTATGTATTGTTCTGAAACTCGGTGAAGAACGAAAATGGCATAAATGCCTTTGAATCAAACATCTAAAAATATGCATTGATTATTTAAATTACCTATCAAACACATTGCTCACTTAAATAATATCTCTAAACTACCTATTATATACTCTAATGATCAATTTCTACAACTGTATAGAGAAATTAAAATTTATCAAATGTGAGTTTGATGTTGAGCATTTTGATCGATTGGATATTGACGGTAGAAACATGAATGTGAGTTGAATGAGTTTGTAAGTTGAGAGAGTTTGAGAGTTAAGAGGTTTTGAGAGTTTGGAGAGTTGGTGAGTTGAGAGAGTAAAAGATAAATGAGAAAGGAGAGTGGTCTGGCGCGTTTTTTATTGATAACGCGTCCGAAGATACATCTCCGTAAATTACACGGAAATACATTTTCGTAGCAATTTTTTATATAACCTTAAGACCCGACTCAAAAACAAATGATTTGTGGGTAAATGAGGTACATCTCAATATACATTTTTAAATTTTAAGAGTAGTTTTGTTTTTTTACTATGATGGAGGAAACAATATTGCTAAGGGTGGAAAAACCAATTCCCAATTTTTTTTACTTCAATTTGACTCATGTTCAATTCATGAACATTCAGGTTTTACTTGTTTGATTTAACTCTTTGCCCAAATTACATAATCTATTATTATCTTTTGGTTGAGGAAAAAAAAAAAAGTCAAATTTTTTAGATCGTGACCTATTATTTTTAAAAAGACGTGATAGACACGAATTATTAAAATATTTGAAGTTCTATATCTAAGTATGATTTCAAAAGAAAAAGTATAAGTTGTTAACTTACTCTTCATGATCACATTGTTTAGTCCATGTTTGAAGTTGGAATCATTCTTAAGTTCCTCCAAAATATCCCATTGTTAACATATTTTGCTTTAATCACATGAAGAAAGAGACAACAGAAGAAACAGTTGACACATGGATGAATGGATCTAAAACGACACAAACATTAGAAAGTGTCACATAAGGTAAAAAGATGATAGTAACTAGTCTAGAAAATCCTTTGAATATATCAACTGTCACTGAACACCATTACCTCTAAGTTCCTAAGCCTAAAGAGTTAATATCTTCTATTCTATGAATAAACATGAAACAGATATGGTACACTCATACTTCTGCTCTTTGTACATGCTAGATTCATGTGCCAGATATACTACTCATAAAAAAAAGCCTGTACTGTACTCCTATCTATCCATAACTAAGAGGAATCTTTTTTTATAAAAAAACAAAACATAACTAATATTGAACAGCAATTTACAAATTCCAAGGTCCCATGATTTGTCTTCTGCTCTTCACATTCCCCAATTTCCCTGCAAACTCATGTAGTTTTGACCCTTCAATGTGGCATCTCTGAATATTTGTGATTTACAGTGCAATGTTGAGTTCCACTGTTCAAGTAGTCTCTTGTCTGAGTTGTGTCAACTTCACTTGTTCTTTCGAATTCCATGTAAGTTCCTTTCTTTGTTATCTAAACATCTCTGGGAAAGACCACATTATGAACTTTGCGAAAATGTCGGACTCTAAGAATTCAATATGAGCTGCACGTCCGATAAGTGTGTTCAGGTTCCTTCCGTAGGAAGATGCGTTGAAGTTGACGTCACAGCGCATGATCACGCGATGGTCAGAGAAAGATCGGATTTGATCTAAGCAATTATTTAGCATCTGTAGGAAGATTTTCCCTCGTTTCGAGAAGTCCGAAGAAGCTGCTGGACACAGTTCTATTCTAGCGGAATGATATGGAACGTAACCATCCTGAAACGTAATGAGTACGAAGCGTTATGACATACCTTATCATCGCCTCGAGGAAATGATCCAGCATTTGAATGCAGAATATTTTAAAACTCGAGCAAGGAAAAGGAAGTTACCTGAGGTGAGGATAAAAGAAACACATTCCGAAAATTTTCCAGTGTTTTCTCCTTGGAAAGATTGTAGATGAAAGTATTCTCGAGATCAGGATCATCTGTAAAGGTCAGTTGATGGATACATTGAGTGCCCTTAAGCTTCTTCAAAAGCCATAGCCCTGAATTGAATAGTGAGTTCGAACTGTACATATAACCCAAGTGTGGACCCGATATCGACACATAGGTATATAAGTATCTTAGATATGGCTCCATCATGCTTTCTGGAATTATTTAAAAAGAGAAAAGCACGTTAAGCTCCCTGGTTATAATTTTTTATGGATAGTAGCATCGTTCAAAACTTTGTGCATGAATAGTACCTGCTAAGGCCGTTCTGACGATGAGATTACCGATAGAATGTCCAACAAAGCTAAGTTTGATATCTTTCAAGTTTCCTCTTCTTGAAGCTTTATCCATTTTCTTTTTTAGGAAAGAGATCACTTCCTTAGCAAGCCGAAAACCCATTTCTCTGAAGTCCCCAGATGTTTTATCTTCATTTGCCTCTGACATCAGAAACTGTATATCGGGGTCAATTAAAAGCCACTGGTTACGAACGAGCCGTAAATCCAAATGATTTCCCTGTTAATTTTGAGTGATGAAGGATAAAATTAGTATAAAAACCAAAGACAGAACAATAAGATAAAAGCAAATGCAAGTGTGTGAAACATGCCTGAAACCCGTGAACAAAAACAACTACTCTCAAAACATGGCTATTTTGCTGGCTACTCCCAGACCACTTTTTTGCGGATCTGGAACCATTTCCTAGAAAATGTCTTGCATCATTCTCCATAGAAATGTAGCTTGAATCCAGACTTGCAGAACGGTACACATTCGCCATGCGTTCTACAATAATAATAGGAACAAGCAAAGGATCTCCAAATAAATACATGTCTTGAAGGGACCGATTGTTGATCTGCATCAAAAATCATAGATATGTCATAAACTCTATTCAGCCAAAACAGGAAGATCATAAAGAATCCAAGACAAACACATTCACTTACCCTCATTTGTGCTATACCTCGCCTATGAAGTTCTGCACGCATTATTGCAGTTTGAATAGGCTGAACATAATAACAAGAAATATAACATATCATTCAGTAATAATCAATTTCAAACACGGAAGAGCAGATAATAATAAACTTTATGAATCTTGTACAGCATAAAATAGATAATTACATCATCAATCAGTCTCCTTATATTTAATGAACTTCTATGCAAGCCATGGTGCAACGATATCCCCTCAACTCTGTTATGCAAATACTGATGAGGCATCGCAACCTTTGAGTATACCATCCATATTGACCATTCAGTTCTCCGATCTGTAGCCCATGATTTGCGGAGAAATTCTAGTATTTTTGTTTTGTTTTCCCTGAGTAAAGCGATGGGATTAGAAAGAGATTTTACAATAGAAACCTTGCATTAGCAATTATAGTATGCATAATATAAACCTCAAACCAGAGACATGTATGAACAAACCTGTGGAATTTCAGAAATATGTTCCAGAGACATAAGAGCTGATTTGCTAGAGACTGGAAAGAGTTTAACAGATGATCATCAAAAGAAAAAGGTTGAACTGATTTCCCGGTTCGATAATTGATATAATGAGAACCGTCCTGTTTAGGAAATTATTTTAGTATTCGATAAGCAAATCTTAGTATAAAACACAAATAAGCAACAAACAGTGACAGAATTAGGAACCTTGACGCTGACTTCTTCTCCCCCAAGCAGCTGAAGTGATTGTTCACCCTCGACACTTTTGACACGTGCAGGCAGAGGTGAATCAAACCATTTTGTATCATCTGATTCAAACAAAATTTCAGTCAAATCAATCTCTATGTTAATGCCAGTGCTTAATCTTCTCAGATCTTCAAGCAGGATATCATGTGCAGCCACCAATGCTTTGATGAGCATAACCTGATTTAAGTTTCACCATTAGTAAAATAATAAAGATCAAAAGTAAGCAGAGAGATTTTTCGACAAAATTAATCTTAGCCACTAATATATATCACAAAATTGTGATTTCAATTCAACTTAAAATGACTTCATAGGTATTACATCAACATATCGTATCATACCTTGTTTGACCCAACATAATCTTCAGCATAAGTGCCTTCTGAATCTCCACAATCACTGGTACAATTCAACTAACCATATTATTCAAAAGTTAAAACAATACAGTGTAGAAGACAAACAAAACAAATGTAGTAAAATTATGGCTGTTTATCGTGGTTATTGTCACTTCGTCTGTTTACCCAAAAAAGACTAAACTAGTAACGATACTTCTCTCAGGAGCTTATAGCGTTTTTTCTAGATGCTACTACAAGTAGCATTTGAGCTTAAAGTGTTTTCATTATCATAATTGGTTAATGAATTAATAAAAAGTATATTTTTGTCGTTTTATATTTATTAGTTAGTTTAAATGCTAATTTTACCGAATATTTCAAAGATATTATGAAGATATCTATGGCATATATTTAAACCCAAAACTGGAACTCTGACAAACCTTGGTACCTTCTGTCGAGTTGTGATGTAACTAGCTTTTAGTAGACTGATGTGAACACTTGTATCGACAACGACAGAATGGAAAGCGTCAAAGTAAACAGGACAATATGAATGCAATCCTAGAAGAGCTTTAGGCGGGATTTTGTATTCATGAAACGAAGCAGAACATCCATCCAGTGAACTTTGTAAATCAGACCTGCACAATGAATATGATGCAATCCATTTCAAAATCATTTTACTCGACTTTCAATCAATTGTATCGTATTTAACTTTCATTTGTTTAATACACCATTATATCGGGAAAAAGGGGGAAAGAGAAACATATGAACTAACCCAGTTGCAGTCATAGGAGCATGCATGAGTTCAAACTTCAAGATAACAGCAGAGGATTCTCTGTCATACTCACCAAAAGCTAGGTAGAACGAGATCATGATAGAAAGAAAAACATCCTGCCTTGCGTATCTAATCTGGAATGGCGGAGTTGAAAAACTGTTGTCCGTATCATCAATCATCCAAACTCTACATAAATTGTCAGAACCTACTTCAGGAGCTGCAGCTCAAAGAAAAAGATCGATTCTAAGATTCTACTCTAGCTGAAATACATTTGTATATCATATCAATAAAAAAAAAAAAGAGCAAAGTAATTACTGAGCATATCAATCTTGTAAGTGTCAAGCTGTCATGTATATTGAAAAGAGTACGGCAATCTGAAATAGCAAGCTTAGAGAGCTTACGACAGAATTACAACAATGGAAAATACATTCCAGAACAGAGAAAATAACAGTAGAATATTTCTGACGAGGATTGAAATAAATTATGATAACAAAAGAAGACAACAAAAGAAAAACTTGGTGAGAAGTACAGTCCATGCTCCCTAAAGCTGAAACATGAGAACACATACAACAGTCTGATGTTCGTTTGATATCAATTAAACTTCAAAATCTTGAGGATAAAAATATTCAGCAAATAATTCAATAGATGTCAGTAATTGAACAAACCCTACACGGCCATTTTTCCAGTAAAAACTCAGAAAATCACTATCCCAAAATAAAGACAAATATTGCATACTACAACAAGAATAGAGAATAAAAGATGATTTAAGTACCATTTAAAGAACCGCAATGACTCTAAAAACTTAGCTGGCAATTTGACATCTCTCTCACTATACAAATCTCAAATTTATTTCGCAAAGCAAAAACACAGTCATCATACAAATACCCCTATATTGACCAGTGTCGTTAATTGCAGAGTATCAGAAAATATCGGTTTGTTCAAATTTCACTATTAGCAGCATTTTATGCTAAATAGCGCATTGCAGGAAAATGACAATTTGTTCAACTTCTGCCGCGCAATCGCGCTGCTATAGCCACTATTTACCAACACTGGTGATGACACAGTCACAAATCCAAGTGAACCTGAACTAAGTGTCTTCATTGAAGTAATTAATCTAGTACATAACTAAATACAAACTAAAGAGAATAACAAACAACTACTACTTTAATAGCTTATGAACACAAGTCACCTTCATACTGAGCAACCCTCGCCGGAATCCCGGGATAAGAATCTTCACCAACCTCCAATCTCATGGTAACCTTAATTTTATACCATCTGCATAACAAAAATCAGAATAAAAAAAACCAGAACTAAAACTAAAAACCAGAAATAAAAATTGCAGAAACTGAAGCTTACCCTTGTTCAAAAAGATCAAGATTATGAAACCTATGAATGTAAATTGCAACTTCATGAACAGCATCAAGCATAGGTAAGTGATTTGGCCTTGAAAGGCCAGGTAGATCAGCATTGACCAACCTTTTGTTTGACCAATTCTTTTGATTCAAACCAGCAAACCATCTCAGTCTCCGAATCATATGTAGTAAATACTAGAAGAAGCTAATACAGTAATGTTGAATACCCCAAATCCCCCAAATCCAATGATCATTCATCCCTTATCCTTTTCTTCAATGGAAGTGGGGTAGGTACCAAAACCCACAAACACCTAAATCCTAAAAAAGGAACCAACTTTCAGTTACTAACGGATTCAACTTCAAACAAAAACCCATTAGAGATTTTCAATTAAAAAAAAAAAACTTTAAACCCTGTGCAATGTGGGTCTATGCTGAAGGATTGAAAAAGGTAGGAAAGAAACAAGATGAAGAAAAGGGTGAATTTTGATCATAGAATGAATCGAAAGAGAGGAAACAAGAGAAACAAAAAGGGGACTTTGTTCATGATGAATTAAAAAAATTCATGATTGCTGAAAGAACATCATTTTCGTCAACTCTTTTTGCAGGTTCATGGTATTAATTATAAATGTTTTTTTGTTTTTTTTTAATGTGGTTTTTGGAAAAAAGTTTAAAAGATTAATAATAAAAAAAGAAAAAGAGATTGAAAATGGTAACATGGGATGTTGTGTCGGTGAATATTAGGGGCGATGATTATGGGACCTGAAAATGGGATCGGTGTCGTTGCAACATTATAACAAATCTTATTTTATCTCTTGGCACTAAGGTTATTAAGTTATACCTCAGTTTCTTTTATAAATTGTTATTTTTTTGTCTAATTTAGGCACTTTAGTGGTTGGAATTTAGGATTAAATATGTTTGTGTTATTCTTAAATATTTTTTTATTTTATTTTAGTTTTTTTAAAAAAAAATTAAAAATGGTTCTCATAAAAAATAAAATCATATTTTTTTTTTCTTCAGGCTAAAGTAGTTGTTAAAATTATAGTTAATTTTGTTGCTAAGATGCAGAAAAGAAGAAAAATGTAAATGAAAACTTTATAACCAAAAATAAAATATGAAATATTTAGAAATATCACAATATATTTAATTCTAAAGTATATTTGTTAATAATAAATAAGTGGAATATCGTAAGTTTAAATATATGTTATTCTTAGGGGGGCTTTGTTTCACGGAATCATAATTTATGATTAAGAATTACTTATTCGGGAAAATAAGGATATGAAATTTGTTCTAAAGAATTATTTAAAAAAGTTGTTTGACAAACATTTTGATATTCATAGAAAAATTTATGTCTTTAATAAATTTTTTTAAAAAGTTTATAAATTTTAATTGAAATCTCATTTTATCCTTTTATATGGGAATAATTTCATGGGAATGTGAGAAGTTATGGGAAGTTATTTTTTTCTTGGAATCTTTATTTCTAGGAATAATTATTTTTATTTTTTTTTTGTTACATGAAGGGCCTAAGCCCCGGGGAAAAACAAACTAACATGGAACAAAACGCGGGAAATGTTTTCCCAACAAATCACCTTCAAAACTAGACTGAATAAATCTAGGACACTCTCTAAATAACATAAATTTAGCTTGTTGATGCATGGCTCTCTTTGCTATAGAATCTGCGCACGTATTGGCCTCCCGATAGATATGCTTAATGGAAATTACTAGCTCATGATGGAAATAGTTTCTGATTTTGTCCAGCAAGCTTCTTCCAATAACAGTTGAAACCTGATTACTAGTGATATCCTTTACTACTTGTTTAGAATCAACTTTAAGAATAATTTGATTGAAACCCAGATCTTCGGCTAATTTTAATCCTTCAAAGACACCCCAAAGCTCTGCACTATGTGCATTGCAAATGCCTATCATCTTAGCAAAACCTCTAATCCACTCCCCAACCGATCCTCTAATTATACCACCACATCCTGCATTGTCTTTCTTATCTACTGCTCCATCAACATTGATCTTAATCCACATCCTGCATTTCCTTTCTTATCTACTACCTTTGATTATTTTCATTCTTGTAACTATTCTATATTCATGTGAGTCTTATTTCTAAACTTGAAACAAACACACTCTTACATAACTATCAATTATTATATGTGTGAATTTTTGTTTGCAAACAATTTTTGTTAGTTTCCTATTTACTATATTTTATAGGTTTGAAATTTTTATACTGATTATTTTTTGCTTACCATATTTTGCTTATTATTTTAAGTTAATGGTTTGACTTTATCAAACAGACAACAAATATTATATTTAGAATATTTGTTTATTTAATATTCTTTTTTATTATAAAAATATTTTTTAATATAATAAATGATTAATGTATCGAGTATATATAATTTAGATACAATGAATAAACATATTAAAAAAATAAATTTATTTTCTTACAAAAAGAATGAGAGGAACATTGTTTTTTATTTTAGATTATTTTTTATTTTTTTAATAGGTTAATATTTTTAAATTATAAATATAATCATCGTCCACAATAAAATAATATAAAATACAAATTCAAATAAGTTCTAAATTAAGTCTAATTGCAAATAAGAAAATTGTGTTCTAAATAAGTTTTAAATAAAGTTTTTTTTTTAATTACAAAAAAGACGTCTTTATTTCTGAGAAAAAAAACATACATTTGACCTGAAATTGTCAATTTATCAATTTTTTTCAGTTTTGATCAATTTTAAACTATTTTTACCTACTCAATAACATATCTAGCCCAGCAATTAAACTAGATGATGACCCTTTTAATTTCTAAATCGACGAATTTGATCTGATTTTTAAGACTATGCACAACTATCAATAGAATTTAGCATAATAACTACTCATTTTTATTATCAATAGGATTTCATTTAATATTTCAAGTCACGGAATTACATTGCATCAGGGACGATAACGGCATCTTTATAGCAGTCATGACAGAATGGTTCTCTCCTATCTCTGAAGTTATTGTTGGAGAAGAAGCTATGGGGCTTCAATCAGCTATCAACTGGGTGCATATGCTTGGTTATGATAATGTGAATTTTGAGTTAGGTGCTAAAAGCGTTGTGGATAATGTGAATAGGTCTCATCATAACAATACGGATTGTGGTGCTATTACTCTCGAGTGTAAACGGTTACTAGCATCATTTTTTAGGAACTCTCATATTAAGTTCATTAGGAAACGAGCTAATGAAGTAATTGTTATTTCCTCTCAAAAGAAGAAATACTGAGTATATTTTAAACTTTAAATTTTAAATTTTAAAATATATTAAATTATAAACAAATATAATAAACTAGGGATAAATAACTGTTACCCCTTCTCATTAGGGTGAGTTTTGGTTTTCCCCCTATTAATTTTTTTTTTGTATTACCCCCTTGATATATGAAAAGTTCTATGATTTACCCCCTAAGACCCCTGTAAACTTGTTTTTTTGATTTACCCCATGGGTTTTCATTGTTTTTTACACGCTTAGGGGTACCCTAAAAATCCAAAAAAAATAATTAATAGGAGGAAAACCAAAATTCGCCCTAATGGCAGGGGATAAATGTCAATTATCCCAACAAACTATGAATACTTTTAAGCTAATAAAATTCCTACTAATTACTAAATATAAATATTTTTTATTCAAACTTTAACTCATTGAATTTTTAAAAAAAATCTTTTTTCATAAGAAACCATTTCTTTTAATAAATTTAATTTGTATTTATATAAGATTTTCAGAAATTATTTATATTTAACAATATTTTAATCAATATACAATTAATATTTTAATTATAATAATAACAAAAAGAAATATGTGTGTACTCTCCTATTTTATGTGGATTTAAATATATATATATATATATATATATATATATATATATATATATATATATATATATATATATATATATATATATATATATATATATATATATATATATATATATATATATATATATATATATATATATATATATATATTTTTGGGTTTCCTAACACTCGTCTTTTATAATATAATTTTTGGATTTAGAAACATATATATACAATATGGGGTCAATTTTAACATAAAGTGATTCTAGGAGATTTTGGTGAAAATAGGAGACACAAGAGAATAGATTCATTATTGCAATGGTTAATGATTATAAAGGCAAATGATTCTGAAATATAGTGTGTGGTGTGCAGTAATGGTAATTAAGATGTGTGACACTGACGTGGGTGCCACTGCACTAGAGGTAGTTGAGCTGGTATTAAGCACTAACCATAAGGCTATACTCGAATTTAAAGCCTGTAGATAGAGGTTGACTTAGGAAGCATTTCAAGCATGAAAAACATCCACTAGAAAAATGTATTTACATTTTAAAATACATAATTTGTTTGTTGAATATTAACCAACAAATAAAGTTAGGATTAGTTGAATTTTTCATATAAAAATTGTGGATAAAAACAGTCGAATGAGAGTTAGTCAATCTTTTTTAAATTTACTTGGGTCTATAATATCAACGAGTTGTTAGAATCAATTAAACTAACTAATGTGATATTCTTTCTCATCTATACTATTAAAATAAGGGATAATTGATATTTAACCATATAGGCGAGTTTCGGATTACTCCCTATTAATTATTTTTTATGGATTACCCCCTGTATTTTTAGGGTATCCCCTAAGCGTGTAAAAAACAGTAAAAATCCAGGGGAGTAAATCAAAAAAACAAGTTTACACGGGGGTCCTAGGGGGGTAAATCATAAAACTTTTCATATTTCAAGGGGGTAATCCAAAAAAAAAATTAATAGGGGGTAATCCGAAACTCGTTTATATGGCAGGGGGTAAATGTCAATTATCCCTTAAAATAATATCTTTTATATATATATATATATATATATACATATATATATATATATATATATATATATGAGGAGGGTTATATTTATTCCAAGAGTAAGTGTTCAATACTTACTCCAAATCATAATCATTGATTATCATTAATCCAACGATTTTAATAAAAGTTTTATATAAAAAAAATATTTCCAAAAATAATTAGATTATATGATCAATTAAAACCGTTAGATTAATGAAAATCAATGGTTATGATTTGGAGTAAGTATTAAACACTTACTCTTGGAGTAAATATATTTACTCCAGGAGTAAGTTATTATAACTTACTCCAAATCTAGGCCATTGATTCTTTTCAATCTAGTGGTTAAAAATAATAAGTAATTAAATATGGAGAGAGAAAATTATTACTTATTATTTTTAACCATTAGATTGAGAAGAATCAATGGTCTAGATTTGGAGTAAGTTATAATAACTTACTCCTGGAGTAAATATAACCCTCCTCATATATATATATATATATATATATATATATATATATATATATATATATATATATATATATATATATATATATATATATATATATATATATATATATATATATATAAGGAAGGTTATATTGACTCCAAGAGTAAGTGATAATAATTTACTCCACATCTTGACCATTAATTATTTTCAATCTAATGGTTAAAAATAATAAGTCATTAAATGCGGAAAGAGAAAACTATTCCTTATTATTTTTAACCATTAGATTGAAAATAATTAATGGTCAAGATGTGGAGTAAGTTATTATCACTTACTCTTGGAGTCAATATAACCCTCCTCTCTATATATATATATATATATATATATATATATATATATATATATATATATATATATATATATATATATAAGGAGGGATATTCTTACTCCAAAAGTAAGTTATCAAGACTTACTCCTCATCATGACCATTGATTCTTCTCAATCTAATGGTTAAAATTAATGAATATTATTTTCTCTCTTCATATTTAATTACTTATTTATTTTAATCATTACATTGAAAAAGAATCAATAGTCATGATGAGAAGTAAGTGTTGATAACTTACTCTTAGAGTAAGAATATTCCTCCTCCTCCTCCTCCTCCTCCTCTCTCTCTCTCTCTCTCTCTCTCTCTCTATATATATATATATATATATATATATATATATATATATATATATATATATATATATATATATATATATATATATATATATATATATATATATATATATATATATATATATATATATAAGTTTGTGTGATTTCAAAACAACATCACATTTGAGGCGTCACATATATCAACTTAAACAATATCTCATGCAAGCTCATATATAAAGATACATAACACATGTCAACGGATGAATCATACTTCATTAAACATTCAAATCCAAATAGTTCATAATATCGGAGCGGAATTCAAAGAACAACATAAATTAAAACCATAACATATTTGCCAACATGGCAATAACTATCCAACATGTCACAGCAAAACGATAACATCAACAAAATCCAACAATATATAACAATGTAATCAAAACAAGCAACCATTCCCCGAGTGCTACGTATCAGAGCATAGACACACCGACTCGAGCTATAAGGTAAACGGCTACTCCACGTTGTTACCTGCACGTTACCAACAAAGGGTAACATTCAAACAGAAGGAGTGAGGTATCAAATAGTATAAAGGAACGTATGATAATATTCAAAGCAAAGAAAAAATCATACATTGTTCGCCACTTCTCACCATAAAGCATCTTACAACAACTTTCATCACAAGCAACATTGTCACTATTCAATTACAACAACATATTCAATAGCACAACTAATCACCAACATATCACAATATTCACGTCATCACCACAAACATTAAAAATGTGACTCAATATGCGACTTAACTTTATGCACATGCATGTGGTACCATTAGAGTAAAACTCCCGTCTCAAACAATTGTCATTGGGTCGTCTCAAACATTTGCCTTTAAGGTCGTCTCAAACATTTGCCATTAAGGTCGTCTCAAACAATGCAATGGATGCGACTCAAATGACGCACATCCACAAACAACAAATTAAAAAACATAAGCAACATAAACAACATGAGCAACATGTCATACCTCGTCTAAAACAACACCAACTCAATGCCAAGGTTCTATGGCAATAACAACATCTCAATTGCGTCATTACGGCATACAAACATTCATCACGTACAACGTCACAAAACATCATTAAATCGGCAACATATAAGTTCAAGAAAAGCTTCTAAAGAATCATGCTAATCACATTTATTGGTTAGACAATGATTTCAGGGTTACGGAGGTTCAAACGACACTTAAAAAGGAATTACAGATCAAAAGTTATGATCGTTTCAATTTTTCACAAACAGAGCCTTTTCGCCCGGCGCTCGGTAGCAGAAACATGGCCACTCTCTCGCCGCTATGCTAGCCCAGAGGAAACCTGTGGGCGCTGGCTCGCCTGGCGAAGCAACTCGCTCGCCCGACGGAAGCCACAAAACAAGCGCTTGCCCGGCGAAGCAAAAAGCTCGCCCGACGCTCTACACCAGTACTGGAAAAATCTGTGCGTTTACAGCATTTTCAACACTAACTCAAATTCGATTTTAACCATTCAAAACTCATTCAAACAGCAATTTAGCACACATAAAAGGTTCCTAAACATGTTTCTAACCATGGGTTCATATACAAACATCATCAACATGATTAATGGCACAATTTCATGGAATTCTATCATAAACCCTAACAATTTCAATTCATACATTCATGGACAACAACATACAATCTAACTCACCCTAAACATCATCATGCAACCATTTATCATGAAAGAATGCCACCCTTACCTTAGGTTTTGGATTGAAGTCAACTCTAGCTTCATTCTTGGATTCTCCTATTCTCTTCACTCTTCTCTTCTTTTCCCAATTTCACCAAATAAACTTATAATTCTCTATTCTCTAAAACCCTTGTTTTTTTAAACCCTTACTATCTTTCTCATAATGCTAATGGGCTCTAATTAGCACCTCTCAAATACTAATACTAACTTAGGCCCAATAACTAATAACATCACTAACTTATATTATTTACTAATAATTCCCAAATAAAATAACATAAAATCAATTAAGCATATAATTAACACATAATTCACACAATTGTCAATTAATTCACACAACATACATAACATAAATAATTAAAGTAAAAACAGGCGTTACATTAACTCAAAGCATCTCGAGAATCCAAGGGAACTAGGGTCAAATTGGTTTTCTTACTTAAAGTTAGTTGATCATTACAATGACGAGACCTGTGCAGGATCCATGTCACTCTAATATAACAAGTTCCTTTTATTCTCTATTATTTCAGTCTCGATTGGCACTCATTCCATGAAGTCCCAAATGTATTGTGAAGTAATCGGGGTCGTATGATTAAGGCAAGAAAAGATCTAAGATCATATGTCGTCTAAAACATGTGTCCTCAAGATAAGGTTCTAAGGACATAAACCCCTAGAGCCCTATTATAAAGCCTAACAAAAGCCCCATATTTAGGTACCCATTATTTTTAACTCTAAATACCTCTCATTACCCATCATCACCAACTTAGGCGTCATATTGCTTCCAAGTACCCACCCCAGCAAGATCGGAGCACCAGGACACCAAATCATTAGCACTGATTTTTATCGGATCCAAGTTCGCCACCTTGAGCCTATTCGGTCTTATCCATATCATTTTGGAGTTGTGTGTGGGAATTAATCTTCGAATTTTCCACTTTATATTTCACCTTGATGGAGAACTGTGACGAATCCTCAATTGAAGACTCAAACTATAGAAGGAATCAAAATGGTTCTATGGATAATCTCACAAGAATCTCCTTTAGTAGAACAGATCATGATTGTTACCCAGAGGACTACGCCAAAAAAATGGGGACGAAGAGAAGGGGAGTTGTGCATCTCTTTTCCTAACTTCCAATCTTCGACAGAGGTTTCAACCGTTAAGATAACATCCATATTCTAGCATGCGTCACGAGACAAATTTGTACCTCTATAGAGGAATTACCCATTATATGTTCTAGCTAGACGTAAAGCATAAAATTGAACCCAGTCAGTAGTCGTTTTAGTGGGACTTTCCCGGTCAAAAAGTGTGATAAGTTGTTCCCTTAGAGGAGAGCAAAAAATGAAGTGGTTACAAGCACGACATTAAGCAAATATTCAGTGAGGGGAAACTTACCCTGTCTTTTATTAGGAGTATTTGATTAATGGCATACCAAACCACCACATGTTGGTACTAATAAAGGCGGTGATGGGTGGTTTTAATGTGTGTCACGCACAAGTGAATCGGGGAGATCATGTGACATGATGTACGTAGAAATGTACAACTAGTTAGGTCTGGGGAAAACCTTTCAACCTTATGGACATGAAGGAGTTAGGAAGACTTATATTTGGAGGGATATGTCAACGATATTAAGATCATAAGGTGGAAATTTTTATGGATCTATGTGCTCAGAGTTACATTAGACTACAACACATGTTCTGATCATACGTTGATCATGGTAGTTTTAATGATGACTGTGATGTTCGATGTAATCATGTTTTTTGAACATGTTGGTCCATAGTGATATCTTTCCAATTGTATTTCATGATAATGTTCATCTTGAAGTTATCTCAAGCCTTATCTCATGAGGTGGCAAATTGCTTTTAACGGTCAACCTAAATAACCGAATTTTTATTCTAGTCGACCTCTAGTCAACTTCGCACGACGCATGAGGCAATTGCAATGAATGAAAATGCATGGAATGCAATTAGATTATTTTTTTATTTTTAAATGACGCGAAAAATTGACTTAATGTCGGCTTTCAACCGACCTAATGCATTGATGACTAACCAATGATGCAAATGCGGTGAATGAATGGTCTTGGGACCAAAGTGGGGTATGACACACTCTTATTCGCAAGATTAACTAAATGATTACCGTTGAGTATAACAGATGTGTGAAGTGCTAATACCTTCCCCTCGCATAATCGACTCCTGGACCTGAATTTGGTTATGATGACCATATTTTCGTTCTTTTAGGGTTATATCGACGTTTTGCCTTTCAAAAATAAATTTCAGTGGTGACTCTTGTTTTATTTCAAGCGTTCGTTCGCTCGAGTATTTTTTGCGCTGCAACACCTTCGCAACCATAATCTACACAACAAGAAGATTTTGCACCTACAACAATAACAACTACTTCTTCTACTGAATTAGCAATAACAAGAAAGAAGAAAGAGGAGATTAAAGAAGAACAAGTTTATGGAGTTTTGCAGACTTATTGTGTACAATTTTGTCAACTGAATTGTCACATAAGTATAAATTAATATTTTTAATCAAAATTTAATAAAAATGATCAAGTCAATTATTTTTGAAAGACTGAAATGTAATCTTTATAAAGAATCATAGTAAAATCTTAAATTAAATTAAAGGATCACAACTAATTAAACCTACTGTCTATTAGAAAATGGAGAATTTAACTTTTCTGAAGTATTATAATTTCGGCATACATGACATGACGATTGAAAAGTGCTCAACTTGTTGACATCTCTGCTAAAAAAAAGTTTGAAAACAATTACATAGGTTGTTGACGCAAGGATATTATTGATAGACAAAAACTATATGATTAATAGTCCTTTTAGTATACAACTTCTTAAGTATTTTGGAGATTGTATTTGAAGAAGATTTTAGGAAATTCAAGAAAGGAATAAATAATTTTTCAAAATTCAATGTTTGTTATTATATTATTTTTAAAGTTAAAATATATTAATAAATATCATTTTAACCTTAAAATTATATTTTTATTTTTGTCTTTGCTCATGGTCCTTCATAGTTATCTCTTTCTTTTCTCTCCAAACTCACAAAGATAATTTTAAACTTTAGTTAAGAGTTTAAAGACGAAGACTTTGATTTTTCTCATATAATACAAAATTCTTTTAATTCTTAGATTTTAAAAATAAATTTAAAGGTAGTGTACTGTGTGTAAACCAATATTACACATACAATCAATCAACATTTTTATAATTGTCATATCAGTATTTTAAAATTAAAAGTAAATTTTAATTGGATACATGTCTCTCATTGGTTGACAATATAAAATATTTTACGCTATCAATACATATTGTTTTTTCTCTATAAAACTTATATTTTGAAAGATTTAGGTAAATTTGATCTGTATTATTATTGGTGAAATGTAAGGTGAACCAACTTTTAGGTGTTTTTACGATGAACCATTATTAAACACATTATTAAACGTGTGTTCCTCTCAAGGTTCTGAGTTCGAATCTTATTAGATGCTATCAATTTTTTTGTTGGGTCAGTCCATGACTTTAAATAGATTCCCGCTAATGGACGGTGAAATCGATCCCTCTTGAATTAGTCGGTCGGAAAGTCGAATCCCAAGATTTTAAAAAAAAACACATTCCTTTGTTTTTTCCAATTTTTCCTTTGTTTTTCCCGTTAGTTTTCAAACATCTACTCACTCTCAGACACACTCTTACCCCCTTATCACTATGTCATGTCATGATGAATGATGAAATTTCATAAGCTCCTCAACTACTGTCAAGCAATGTTTCCATCTAGTGGTATTTCGAAGACAAAGCCAAGAGTTTCTCACCAAACAAACACCAAAGTTTCTGAAAAAAAATGTTCAGAATCATTATATTTATATTGTGTATTTTTGTGGTTCTCAATCTTCTCACCATGGCATTGGTACTTCTCAATCATGTTATCATTTTTTGAGTTCATCTTTAAAAAACTTATAAATAAACCTGATTATTTTTAGAATCAAGAACCAAATTTTTCTTTAATTTTGAGGGGGGAAGAAATTCACACAAAACCTAGGCAACCAATTGTCCAAAATCAAAATACCATCGAAATTGAAATTGAATAATCCAAATTCATAATGCTTTCTTAACCGTTGGGTTCAAATCTCAAGCAAAAATTACACATTAAGGGTGATAGTAAGCCTCATTTTCTAGTCCATGAGATAGTATATGAGAATGAAAAACTGAGGTTTGTATAATTGTATCGGAGAAATTGATGGAGGAGACGCGAGAGTGCTTCCATGCCTAAAAAGGCATAAGTTGAAGAAAGTGATTGCAAAGGGAGGATCCAATGCGATAATGAGAAATGAGAACATTTAGAACTATTTGATCTAATGATTAAATTGACTAGTGCATATGTGAAGGATTGAGTTGAACTCATGCGCCATTCTTATAATATTTTAAATTTTAGAAAATATATTAGTAATAATAAATATTTATTTATCCTTCTATTAAAAAACTTTTTTTTAAACTCCATCTGAGTCTAACATTAATGATTTTTAGAAAGATAAAGAAATGAAACTTGTATTTGTTAACTGTGATTTCCTTCTTTTTAATGCAGTGTTTCTAGCAGAAATTATATTGATTAATTTATAAACTAATCTTGTTATAGTAATAGTATTATAGAATTGTTTTGATTAGGCAGTAGAGGTGCTGGTTGGGAGACATGGAAGGGTTATAAAGACTGAGAGCAAGATGTTTGGGCACAGCAGGGAGGACTGGGAGGAGATAGGAAAGTATTTAGTGGGGACTGTAACAGAACATTCCATGGATCACTTCAATGCAATGATTAAAAAATGCAACATACAATTAATACCTCACTTGTGCATGTTAGAGTCTTCTTTAAGAAGACATTTTGTTGATATAAATTTCGGTACATAATAATTAAATATAAAACGAACTACCAGCAGAAATTATAGACAAAACAAAATAAATTAAAAATGTCTTAATTCTCAAAATCCAGCCCCAAGATGGAAGTAATTAATCATTATACAACATGATATAAGGCAAAAATAATCAGCTCAACATTTTATCAACTCTTTCATCGCTTTCTTTCAGCACGCCACTTGTAAACCGGTCTATTGGTTGGATTGACAATTTCATCTGGACGTAGTTTGCGCTTCCTACCATTTTTCTGTTCATATACGGAATATTTTCTGTCTGAGTATTTTGCATATGTAAGACTACAATGGGTTCATGCCAAGGAAATCTAAAACATCAATACCTGCAACTCCTTTGTCAGTGCCATATCCATGTAAACTTTCTCCAGTTGGCTGACTCTAGCTTTCCTTGCTTCCAACTCTTTGTATGATCGTTCTGTTTTCCTGTGCATGGAAAATAATACTTAGAATCCCACATGGTGCTAGAAATCAAGATGAGAAAACAGAACACATCGAAACAATAAGTTTTTGTAGGCAATTAGCAGTGGGACGGTACATCACAATACAGGACAAGCCAGCTTTCAACGAGCAATATCACCACAGAATCAACACAACGTGAAAATGACTCAATATGACCAAAAAGCAGGGAAATGATAGTGATTCTAAATAATGATTTAACAGAGAGTGCATTTCTGTAATTTTTTAAAATTACTAATAAGTCCCCACTTATGACCGCCAACATTCTCCCCTTCTACCACAACACACAATCTCATAAATCCCCCCAAACCTATCCAGTGCAGAGCAGTGCTCCCTCATTAGTATAAAACCAGGTCGCCTACAACCCAAGCTCCCGCAAAGCACTGCCCAAGACCTACCACTATTTGTCTCTTTCTGCTAATCATGCCAGCTGACAACATCATGAATGTAGCTAGTCACCACTGTTCTTTGACCTACAACTTAATCACTATGCACACAATCCCTTCAATGCAGACTTAGATCATCCTACTTTCACAGTGAAATCAGCCTACTGGGTCAACTCTGATGGCATCATCCACATCCACCCTCAATAAGATCCATGATGCATATTGGTACTTCCTCTTCAAATCAAATATTGGCACCATTCAATTTTTTCCTGTTTTAACTTGTCTATCAAATGATTTCTTTGGTGTCACAATGAAAAGTGACATAACAAGATACATTAAAACAAACATATGGTATTAAACTCATCATTCATGACCACACCCTCAAACTGTGTGTTTGGATAGGGTATGGTTTCTGTTTCGATATGGTATAGTAATATATATGAACAAATATCTCATGCAAAACTTAATTAACACGGTCTTCTTTACCATTAACATGAGCCAAACAAATTTACATAAAGAGATCAAGTTAAATCAGTCATGAATTGTCATGGACCCACCAAAGGGACCGGAGATGGAAAAATTGCAGTGGCTCAGCCAACACATTACTGTACAGAACATCCTAATGCTTAGGCATTCATTAAAGTTAAGATATTTACAAAATTAACAACCTTAAAGTGCATTGAAGAGAACGGATAAAATATTGCAGTGGCTCAGCCAACACATTACAGTATAGAAGTTCCTAATACTTAGGCATTTATTAAAGTTAAGATATTTACAGAATTAACAGTCATTGAACGGAACAAATAAAATATTCAGTAGATCCTTTAAAAAAATTAGAGCGGACATTTTTTAGAAGTTGTGTAATCCCAGAGAAAACATCAACAAAATGAGAAAAATAAATCAGTCTTCAAAGACAAATGCATGTAGGGATGTACCTTTTGATATTAACAGGAACATCACCAGAAGTGGATGGAACTTCTCTTTTTGAGTGTTTTAATTTTAACTCTTTAGCCTCTTCCCTGCATTTCAATAGATGATGTTTAAAAAATATATGCATTCAAAATATATTAGGAACGAGGATAAATCTACTACTACTACTACGCACATGCAACATAACAAATAACAAGAATACAGAAGAGAGAAGGGAGAAGAAAAGGAACAAAAACATATTGATCAATAATTCAAAAATAACAATGGGTTTGCCCAATGAAGGGACCTTCTAATATGACTACATCCAAATAGCATAGTGCATTAGCACATATATTGAAATCAAACCAACTATATATAATTTGTAAGAATTAAACAATTGCAGTTGTCTCTTAAGTCTCTGGTGGGGTATATTTTTCTGAAAACATCCTAGCATTGGGTTGATGTTAAAGGATTTCGAGAAGATAACACTCCACAAACATACGATTGTAAGCGATAGACAGATCACAAATCACAACATACACTTATTCAAGAAAAAATCATTTCTTTATTGCGTAAATTTACTTAAGAAACTAATTTGATTAGACATGCCATGGTCAGCTTTGCCACTTCTCAATTGACATTGGAATGTTTGAATGATAACAAGGCATCCCTAGTTAATTTAATATGTTCACATCCAATTGAAGTCTAGTAAACTTGCAAGAGTGTGGTTTTTCCTTACTGATAGGATCTTACAATTTATGCTATGATCCTCGTGGTATGATCTTTCAACCCCCTCTCGATCCTAAGTAGCATCTCAATTTTCACATCATTGATCCCAAGTCCCAACCCATCAATATGCATCAATGGCCTAATCAAGCTCACTAATTAAGCATAAACTTCGGTACAAATTTGACATGGAAGATGAAAGAAGTTCTCATAACATTCACAAGACCATCCAACAAATCTGATCAATGAATTCTTCTCATTTTTAAGGTAAGAATAAAAATGTAAACTACAATTCAAAATAAACAAGGTTGAAACACATAAAGCATCAAGTAGAGACCAATCTTATCCGATACAGTATACAAATGAAAATTGAAAAACCGTCCTATTCTTAGTTATAGAAAGATAGTTCAAAAACTCAAACCTGTCCTCAGCAAAATAAACATGGCTATTCACCGGCTTATTACCAGTAGAGTGCAGCATGGCAGATAGCGATTCGACTTTCTGCAAGGAAAATCAGTAAAACCCACATTGCCAATTATTCCATAAACAATTATCAAAAACTAAAACAAAAAAACAAAAAGAAAGAAAAGAGTACACTTAACCACCTTTTTCTCACTTTGAAGCACTTGAAGAACATATCCCATATCCTGTGTTTTCATCAATATAAGCTCTTCTTGAGTGTACTTGTTATCCTCATTCCTAAAAAACGAAAAAACCCGAAAATCTAAGCGCAACAAAATCAGCAATCAGCAAACTAGCACTATAAAAAAATTGAGAGAAAATTGTTACACTGGTCTATGAACTCCATTAACAGTTTTTGATTTAATCATCTTAAAGTAAAACTCATCCTCGTTCCTGTTTGCAGCTTTTTCCCTAAGTTTCTGTGAATAAAACAGGAAAAAAAATCGATTATAAGTTCAAATTAAAAATAAATTAAAAAAAGTGAAATATTGCATAGAATGGGTGAAATTGATGTACCCGTAGAGTGTCCTCCTTCGTGTGAAAGGCTTTTGCACGTTCGACATAGTCTTTGTGCTTTTCGAGCACTCCGAATCTTCTCCTCGAAGACCTAATGAGAGAAAAGATGAAATTGAGAAAAAATGTGTGATAATTTATACGAAGAGAATAGCAGTGAAGGGTAAAGAGTGAGAGGGAGAGTTACGGTTGGGGGCGCTCTTTGTGAGCAGGTCTGGGAACGGCGTTTCTCAGAGACGACATGTTGTATGGAGGTTCTCTTTGGAATGGAGCCGGCGTGATCGTATTAGGGTTCTGCCGTGACCGGTGGTGGCTGCGGTGTTTCTGTCTTTCCAAAGACCTCTCACTTGTACTAGTACATTGAAAATAAAGAAAACTATTGTACTCTTAATTTGACCATAATATCCTCGTAATTATAAAATTCATTTTTCATATTCTTAATTTTACTTTTTGAATTTTTTTGATTTGGATTATGTTTTTTAACGAGGATGCGTGGTCTATATGATATTTAGACGTATGCACGGATACTGTTGTGATACATGATTTTGTTTTCAAAATATAAATGTTGTTTTCAAAATATAAATGAGAAAAATAAAATTATTTTATAAAAAGAGTTTATTATTTTTTTTAAAAAAGACATATTTTTTTAATAAAAACAAAATTATTTTACAACAATAATATATATTTCAATTTTTTAAATATTATCTAAAAAATAACAAACTTTAAAATAAAAATGTTAGTAACATAAATAATTAAAAAACAATACATTTTTCTCGTGGATTCATACATTATTTTAAATATTTTTTATTTTTTATTTTTTTAATTGTATAAAAAATGTAATAACTCATGGATTCGCACAAATTCTTATCTGGACACCGTGCATTGGTACGGTTACTAGTGCACTACGCGCATATTCTTCTAAAATGTAACAAGAGTGAAAAATAGAAAGACTAAATTATTTAACCAAAAAAAATTATTATTATGTAAATAATAAATTTTTTTTGACATTATTTATAATAATATTTATGCAATCATTTAATTTTATAAATACCAAATAATAATAAAGTATTTGAAAATATTATTTTAATTATATAAATAAATATTAGTAACATAAATAATCACGTTTTGGCTATTTAAAATATATTTACTTTTAATTTCTTTAATTGTACAAAAATATAATTACCCGTGGACTCGCACATATTTTAGTATGGATAGGGGTGACAAAACGGGTTGTGATCCACCGGGCCGGTTCGAATACCCGACAAAAAGTGGCGGATTGGATTGGGATTTTGGGCCCGCCGCGCCGCCCACCAATACCCGCCCGCTAATGCTCGCCCAGCCAAAGCCCTCCGCCTTTCAAAACCCGCCTAGCCTATCTGTTCAGTCTGTTGCTCCTTAAGTCCGCCCTTTTTTAGTTAATTTAGTAATAACAACTCTTGATGGTTTTATTTTATACATTTATTTGTGAATATATGCAATATTTTTTAAATAAAATTTATTAAAATGATGCTTTATAGAAAATTGATCTAAATAATAAGTGAAAAATCTAATTGAAATGTAAAAAAAGTCAATTAAGCTATTATAAAAATGAAGAAAAAATAGGCGGACAACTCCGTCGCCGCCAATCCGCCACCTTGGATTGGCGGCCTAGATTTTCATGCTCATTTCCACTTGGTGGGTTTGTCCGTCCCGCTATTTATTTACGGGCATAAGGCGGGGGTGACCTGCCCTTTTTGCCACCCCTAAGTGTTAGAACAAGATTTGTTCTTATCAATTATCTTAGTTTTGATGATAACAATAATATGAATTTTGCTTAAGATAATATGGTACTCTAATCCAATGCAATTTCCCTTTCAGGAAATATATATAAAGAGTACTCATAATTCAGCGCTCAGAAGCTTTGTCTCAAATGGTTCAGCATGCAACATCAGAACATGGTCTGGCAAGACATCAGAAGATGGTCGAAGCAGAATCAGAACATGGGTCTATGGAAGCATCAGAAGAACATGAGATCAGAAGCACTGAAGATCAGAAGATGGTATCACGCAACAGAAGCACTTCAAGATCAGAAGATGCTATGCACCAAGCTGTTTGACTCTGATGATATTCAAACGTTGTATTCACAAACATCAGATCAGAAGGAAGTACAAGTGGCAAGCTACGCTGACTGACAAAAGGAACGTTAAAAGCTACTAAAGGCTACGTCAGTAGACACAGCGTGAACAAGGCTCGAGGTAGTTGACAAAAGCGTATAACATTAAATGCAATGCTGTACGGAACACGCAAAGCATTAAATGCACTCAACGGTCATCTTCTCAACGCCTATAAATATGAAGTTCTGATGAGAAGCAAGGTTACCAATTTCTACATCTATTCTGTGAATATCAAACTTGCTGAAACGCTATTCAATCAAAGTTCAGAATCTTCATCAACTCACTACATTGCTGTTGTAATATCTTAGTGAGATTAAGCTTAAACGATAAGAGAAATATCACAGTTTGTGATTATAGCTTTTAAGAAGCATTTGTAAACTCTTGAATAGATTACATTAAGTTGTAAGGAACTAGAGTGATCGTGTGATCAGTATACTCTAGGAAGTCTTAGCAGTTGGCTGAGCAGTTTGTAACTAGAGTGATCAGGTTGATCAGTAGACTCTAGAAAAGTCTTAGAAGTTGTCTAAGCAGTTGTTCCTGGAGTGATCAAGTTGTGATCAGGATACTCTAGAAGACTTAGTCGTGGACTAAGTGGAAAACCATTGTAATCCGTGCGATTAGTGGATTAAATCCTCAGGTTGAGGTAAATCATCTCTGCGGGGGTGGACTGGAGTAGCTTCGTTAACAGCGAACCAGGATAAAAATTATTGTGCAATTTATTTTTATCGTCCAAGATTTAAAGTCACACTTATTCAATCCCCCCCTTTCTAAGTGTTTTTCTATCCTTCAATTGGCATCAGAGCGCCGGTTCTAAGGTGCAAGCACTTAACCGTGTCTAGAAAAGATTCAGGAAGAGAAAAACGCTTCATTTAAAAGATGGCTGGTGAAACTCCGACAAATCCACCTGCATCTACATCTGGCTCTGCTGAGCAATACAACGGTAACAATGGTTATACAAGACCGCCGGTATTTGAGGGTGAAAACTTTGAATACTGGAAAGATAAACTGGAAAGTTACTTTCTTGGTCTAGATGGTGATCTATGGGATCTTCTGATGGATGGTTACAAACATCCAGTAAATGCCAGTGGCGTAAAGCTGACAAGGCAAGAAATGAATGATGATCAAAAGAAGCATTTCAGGAATCATCATAAATGCAGAACTGTTTTGCTGAATGCTATTTCTCATGTTGAGTATGAGAAAATATCAAACAGGGAAACAGCCTATGATATATATGAGTCCTTGAAAATGACTCATGAAGGAAATGCTCAAGTCAAGGAGACAAAAGCTCTTGCCTTAATCCAGAAGTATGAAGCCTTCAAGATGGAGGATGATGAAGACATTGAAAAGATGTTTTCGAGATTTCAAACTCTGACTGCTGGATTGAGAGTTCTTGACAAAGGATACACCAAGGCTGATCATGTAAAGAAGATCATCAGAAGCTTACCCAGAAGATGGGGTCCTATGGTGACTGCATTCAAGATTGCAAAGAATCTGAATGAAGTTTCTCTGGAAGAGCTGATCAGTGCCTTGAGAAGCCATGAGATTGAGCTGGACGCAAATGAGCCTCAAAAGAAAGGTAAGTCTATTGCATTAAAATCAAATATCAAGAAATGCACTAACGCTTTTCAGGCTAGAGAAGAAGATCCTGAAGAATCAGAATCTGAAGAAGAAGATGAACTGTCCATGATTTCCAGAAGGGTAAATCAACTCTGGAAGAGCAAGCAAAGGAAGTTCAGAGGCTTCAGAAGTTCAAAGAGATTTGAACATGGAGAATCTTCTGATGACAGAAGATCTGACAAGAAGAAGGTCATGTGCTATGAATGCAATGAACCAGGACACTTCAGGAATGAATGTCCAAATCTTCAGAAGGAAAATCCCAAAAAGAAGTTTCATAAGAAGAAAGGTCTTATGGCAACCTGGGATGAGTCAGAAGATGATTCAGAAGATGAGCAGGCTAACTGTGCGCTGATGGCGACAGAAGATGACGGATCAGAATCTACATCAGAATCAGATTCTGAAGAGGTATTTTCTGAACTTACTAGAGATGAGTTAGTTTCCGGTCTAACTGAACTTCTGGAACTCAAGTCTCAGATTAGTCTCAAATACAAAAAGCTGAAAAAGCTATTTGAATTTGAAACAAAGAAGCTTGAGTTGGAAAATTCTGAATTAAAAGAAAAACTTTTAAAATTATCCAATAATGTTGGATCTCCTTCTGATTCAGAAAAATCCACTCCTAGTCTAAACCATATTCTGAAAGAATATGATTTAAGTTTCAGGAAGTTCTTATCTAGAAGTATTGGCAGAAGTCAGCTAGCTTCTATGATATATGCCGTATCTGGAAACAAAAGAGTCGGCATTGGTTTTGAGGGTGAAACCCCATACAAACTTGAACCTGTTGATGAAATGAAACTCACATACAAGCCATTGTATGATCAGTTCAAGTATGGCCACTCTCATGATATTAGGCACACTTCACATGCACAAAGTTCTCACATAACACACACCAAGAAGCATGTGACACAACCTAGGAAATATCATGAAACTCATATTAAAAATTATCATGCTGTTCCTCCTATTGCTTATAATGTCAAACCCAAGTTCAATCAGAACTTGAGAAAATCTAACAAGAAAGGACCCAAGAAAATGTGGGTACCTAAGGATAAGATTATTCCTATTGCAGATATCCTTGGCTGCAAGAAGGACAAAGCACAACATGTCATGGTACCTGGACTCTGGATGCTCACGACACATGACAGGAAGAAGGTCTATGTTCCAAGACCTGGTGCTTAAGTCTGGAGGAGAAGTCAAGTTTGGAGGAGATCAGAAGGGCAAGATAATTGGCTCTGGAACTATAAAGTCTGGTAACTCTCCTTCCATTTCTAAAGTACTTCTTGTAGAAGGATTAACTCATAACCTCTTATCTATCAGTCAATTAAGTGACAATGGTTATGATATAATCTTCAATCAAAAGTCTTGCAAGGCTGTAAATCAGAAGGATGGCTCAATCCTATTTACAGGCAAGAGGAAGAATAACATTTATAAGACAGATCTGCAAGATCTTATGAGTCAGAAGGTGACTTGTCTTATGTCTGTTTCTGAAGAGCAGTGGGTCTGGCACAGGAGATTAGGTCATGCTAGTTTGAGAAAGATCTCTCAGATTAACAAACTGAATCTTGTCAGAGGACTCCCTAATCTGAAATTCAAATCAGATGCTCTTTGTGAAGCATGTCAGAAGGGCAAGTTCTCCAAACCTGCATTCAAGTCTAAGAATGTTGTTTCTACCTCAAGGCCATTAGAACTCTTGCACATTGATCTGTTTGGACCAGTCAAAACAGCATCTGTCAGAGGAAAGAAATATGGATTAGTCATCGTAGATGATTATAGTCGCTGGACGTGGGTAAAATTCTTGAAACACAAGGATGAGACTCATTCAGTGTTCTTTGATTTCTGCATTCAGATTCAATCTGAAAAAGAGTGTAAAATCATAAAGGTCAGAAGTGATCATGGTGGTGAATTTGAGAACAGATCCTTTGAAGAGTTCTTCAAAGAAAATGGTATTGCCCATGATTTCTCTTGTCCTAGAACTCCACAGCAAAATGGGGTTGTAGAACGAAAGAATAGGACTCTGCAAGAAATGGCCAGAACCATGATCAATGAAACCAATATGGCTAAGCATTTCTGGGCAGAAGCAATAAACACTGCATGCTATATTCAGAATAGAATCTCTATCAGACCTATTCTAAATAAGACTCCCTATGAATTGTGGAAGAATAGAAAGCCCAACATTTCATATTTCCATCCTTTTGGATGTGTATGCTTTATTCTGAACACTAAAGATCGTCTTGGTAAGTTTGATTCCAAAGCTCAAAAATGTTTTCTTCTTGGATATTCTGAACGCTCAAAAGGCTACAGAGTATACAATACTGAAACATTGGTTGTAGAAGAATCAATCAATATCAGGTTTGATGATAAGCTTGGTTCTGAAAAACCAAAGCAGTTTGATAATTTTGCAGATTGTGATATTGATATATCAGAAGTTGTTGAGCCAAGAAGCAACGCATCAGAAGTAGAGCTTCTCAGAAGCAAAGAATCTGAAGATCAAGTATCAGCTTCTCTGGAGGATCTAAGTATTTCTGAAGAACCATCTGTCAGAAGATCATCTAGACTCATCTCCGGTCATTCAGAAGATGTCATTCTTGGAAAGAAGGATGATCCAATCAGAACAAGAGCATTCCTTAAGAACAATGCAGACTGTCAATTAGGTCTTGTATCTTTGATCGAGCCAACTTCTGTTGATCATGCTCTAGAAGATCCAGACTGGATAATTGCTATGCAAGAAGAACTGAATCAGTTTACAAGGAATGATGTTTGGGATCTTGTTCCTAGACCAGATGGATTCAATATAATTGGTACAAAATGGGTCTTCAGAAACAAGCTCAGTGAGAAAGGTGAAGTGGTAAGGAACAAAGCCAGATTGGTGGCTCAGGGTTATAGTCAGCAAGAAGGGATTGACTATACAGAAACCTTTGCACCAGTGGCCAGGTTAGAGTCTATTCGTCTATTAATTTCTTTTGCCACTCAACATAACATCACTCTCTATCAGATGGATGTTAAGAGTGCCTTCTTAAATGGTTATATAGATGAAGAAGTTTATGTCCATCAACCTCCTGGTTTTGAAGACTCTATGTCTCCTAATCATGTTTTTAAACTAAAGAAATCATTATATGGATTGAAGCAAGCTCCCAGAGCTTGGTATGAACGCTTAAGTTCTTTCCTTCTAGATAATGGTTTCACTAGAGGAAAAGTGGACACTACTCTCTTTTGTAAAACCTTTGAAAAGGATATCTTAATCTGTCAAATATATGTAGATGATATTATTTTTGGAACATCTAATGCTACACTTGGAAAGGAGTTTGCTAAGTCTATGCAGGCTGAGTTTGAAATGAGCATGATGGGAGAACTCAAGTATTTCCTTGGAATACAAATAAATCAAACATCAGAAGGAACATATGTTCACCAAACCAAGTATGTGAAGGAACTTCTGAAGAAGTTTAATCTTCTGGACTGCAAAGAAGCCAAAACTCCTATGCATCCAACATGCATCCTAGGTAAGGATGAGGTAAGTAAGAAGGTAGATCAGAAGTTATACAGAGGTATGATTGGATCTCTTCTATATCTGACTGCTTCTAGACCTGACATTCTGTTCAGTGTTTGTTTGTGTGCTAGATTCCAATCAGATCCTAGAGAATCTCATTTAACTGCTGTTAAGAGAATTCTAAGGTATCTGAAAGGTACTACTAATGTTGGTTTAGTTTACAGATAATCTAAAGAATACAACTTAGTAGGATTCTGTGATGCTGATTATGCTGGAGACAGAATTGAAAGAAAAAGTACTTCAGGAAGTTGCCAATTTCTTGGAAGTCATTTGATCTCCTGGTACAGCAAGAAGCAAGCAACCATTGCTCTATCAACGACAGAAGCAGAATATGTCGCTGCTGCTGGCTGTAGTACACAGATGCTCTGGATGAAGAGTCAGTTGGAAGATTATCAGATATTTGAGAGTAACATTCCTATATTCTGTGATAATACTTCTGCTATATGTTTATCTAAGAATCCTATTCTTCATTCAAAAGCTAAACATATTGAGATTAAACATCATTTCATAAGGGACTATGTTCAGAAGGGTGTTATTTCTTTAAACTTTGTGGATACAGACCATCAATGGGCTGATATCTTTACAAAACCCCTGGCTGAAGATAGGTTTAAGTTCATTCTGAAGAACATCAGTATGGATTTATGCCCAGAATGAGAAGATGAGAAGTTCTCATGTATGAGTATCTTCTGAAATGAATGTGGAACATTTTTTTTTAATCAGAAGTTCTGATTGAATTCTTTTAGAAATTATGATTCGGTTATTACTAACGTTTCATTGTCTAAGTTGATTCAGAACCTCTTTTAAAGCAAAACAGCTGTAACGTTTTATCTCGGGATGGTAAACCTGTCGTTACTATTCATGGATAAACGTGCGTGCAGTTGAAGGGACACCGACCATAGGTAACTGTGCTAGTCACCTCATTTGTCTTTATTATTTCTCCTCTTTTCACGCAACATTAAATGTTTTTCTTAAATTGCTTCACTTTATTTTCTTTTAAATACTCTTCAAAATGGTTTTTGGTTTCCTATCTCTTTGTTTTCCTCTTAAAAGTTTTTTTTTTCCTTCTCTATCTCTCTCTCTCGTTTTTCATTTCTTCTCTCAAAACCTAGCGTTCACCCTAAGCCTGTTGAAGCTCCATGACTCAAAGGCGACAGATCTCTGTGCATCTCGGGATGGCTCTTCTAATACCTCTCAAGTCAGATCCTTCTTTGATGTTGTTATCAACTTTCATCCAAAGACAGAAGACTTTCTTGAGTTGTAGGAAGATATGCTCAACTTCTATGTTGAGTTTCTTGACCGAATGTTGTATTTTTTAATTTTTGTAGTCATTTCCTCTTTGGAAATTCTACTTTGTATTTGCTAGGAATGTTTTTCCTCTTGTTAAACATAGGAACTTCTTGTAATCCTTTTTGATTATCAATGAAAAAATTTCTTTGATTTACATTCCAGTGATTCTATTTGTCGTTTTATGCATCTAAATCTTTTTAAATATTCTTTTTGATGTTATGACAAAAAGGGGGAGAAGATAAATGATAAATGATTTGATTAAATCTATCAGTTGCTGGGTAAAGAGGCTCCCACACATTCACTAACAAGAACTGCAAGTTCTATATGGTTTAAGTGTTTTGCAGGTACAGAGAAGTGAAGTGAATCTTCAGAAGCAAACACTAGAAGCAAAACCATAAGAAGCGTTATTCTGTAAAAGGAATAAGCTCTTGGAAACTGAAGCAAGCTGAGTGCTGTCAAGCTTCAGGAATCAGAAGCACGATCAGAAGCACTGATAATAGAATTTGAATATCATTGTCTATCCTGTTCTGACAAAATTCTATTTGCTCTGATACATATAATGTTATGGCTCTGATACATTATTTGCTCTGATACATTATTTCAGCCTATATGGCTCTGATACATATAATGTGTTCAAACATACATTTTATGTTCTAACTCGTTCATGCTGACTTTTGTCGTTTAGTTTTTGTTCTGTAACATTTCAGGATGTAGAGATGCTCTGATGATGCTCTGGTACATTCAACAATGTTCTGATACAAATCTAGCATGAAGTGATGTTGGTAGACATTCAAAGTTCTGAAGCTATCCGAGGGAAGCAGAAATCAGAAGATGTGAATGTTCTAAAAGATCCAGAAAACTCAAGTTCTGAAGCTGTCCTGAATGGAAGCAGAAATCAGAAGCTGTGAATATTCTGAAGATCAAAGAAATTCAAGTTCTGAAGCTGTCCTGAATGGAAGCAGAAGTCAGAAGCTGTGAATGTTCTGAAGATCAAAGAAATTCAAGTTCTGAAGCTGTCCACGATGGAAGCAGGAATCAGAAGCTGTGAGTGTTCTAAGGATCTAAAGAAATTCAAGTTCTGAAGCTGTCCAATGGAAGCAGAAGTCAGAAGCTATGAATTCTCTGAAGGCAGAAGCTTATATGATCGTCTCTACCGAAATAATCAGGGAAGTCTTTTATCAAAGTTCTTCGAGTATTTATTTCAGGGGGAGATTATTTATCTCAGGGGGAGATTGTTAATCTCAGGGGGAGACATATTCATATGCTTATGCTATAGCTGTGTAATTTGTCTTTTGCCGTCTACTCTTTCTGATCGCAAATTCATATCATTTATATATGTTTTTGTCATCATCAAAAAGGGGGAGATTGTTAGAACAAGATTTGTTCTTATCAATTATCTTAGTTTTGATGATAACAATAATATGAATTTTGCTTAAGATAATATGGTACTCTAATCCAATGCAATTTCCCTTTCAGGAAATATATATAAAAAGTACGCATAATTCAGCGCTCAGAAGCTTTGTCTCAAATGGTTCAGCATGCAACATCAGAACATGGTCTGGCAAGACATCAGAAGATGGTCGAAGCAGAATCAGAACATGGGTCTATGGAAGCATCAGAAGAACATGAGATCAGAAGCACTGAAGATCAGAAGATGGTATCACGCAACAGAAGCACTTCAAGATCAGAAGATGCTATGCACCAAGCTGTTTGACTCTGATGATATTCAAACGTTGTATTCACAAACATCAGATCAGAAGGAAGTACAAGTGGCAAGCTACGCTGACTGACAAAAGGAACGTTAAAAGCTACTAAAGGCTACGTCAGTAGACACAGCGTGAACAAGGCTCGAGGTAGTTGACAAAAGCGTATAACATTAAATGCAATGCTGTACGGAACACGCAAAGCATTAAATGCACTCAACGGTCATCTTCTCAACGCCTATAAATATGAAGTTCTGATGAGAAGCAAGGTTACCAATTTCTACATCTATTCTGTGAATATCAAACTTGCTGAAACGCTATTCAATCAAAGTTCAGAATCTTCATCAACTCACTACATTGCTGTTGTAATATCTTAGTGAGATTAAGCTTAAACGATAAGAGAAATATCACAGTTTGTGATTATAGCTTTTAAGAAGCATTTGTAAACTCTTGAATAGATTACATTAAGTTGTAAGGAACTAGAGTGATCGTGTGATCAGTATACTCTAGGAAGTCTTAGCAGTTGGCTGAGCAGTTTGTAACTAGAGTGATCAGGTTGATCAGTAGACTCTAGAAAAGTCTTAGAAGTTGTCTAAGCAGTTGTTCCTGGAGTGATCAAGTTGTGATCAGGATACTCTAGAAGACTTAGTCGTGGACTAAGTGGAAAACCATTGTAATCCGTGCGATTAGTGGATTAAATCCTCAGGTTGAGGTAAATCATCTCTGCGGGGGTGGACTGGAGTAGCTTCGTTAACAGCGAACCAGGATAAAAATTATTGTGCAATTTATTTTTATCGTCCAAGATTTAAAGTCACACTTATTCAATCCCCCCCTTTCTAAGTGTTTTTCTATCCTTCACTAAGTATGGTGACCTGCCCTTTTTGCCACCCCTAAGTATGAATACCCGTGTGTTCGTACGAGTACTGGTGCGTTACGTTTTTTCAAAAATAATATTTTGATTCAATAATATTATTATTTTTCTATATAAAAAATATTTTTGATTTGCCATTATTTACAAAAATAATTGAATAAATAGTAAACTTGTTCCCGTTTTTTATCACTTTTTTTATCAATAACTATATTTTCCCCGTTGCATAAATTTTCATATCAGGAGAAAATAAAATTTATTAAAATTTTAAACAAATATAATTTTATGTTTGATTCAATAATTATATATTAGTTTTATTTTTGTGAGCATAAAATAATTAAGAATATTTCATCTACATAAATATTATTTTTGAATCAATAATATTATTTTTTCTTATATAAATAATTTTTTTGCATTATTTACAAAAATAATTGAGTCAATAATAAACTTGTTTCCGTTATTATTTAATTTGTTTACCAATAACTTCATATTTCCCGCTACATAAAATTTTCATAGAATAAAATTTATTAAAATTTTAAATAAATATAATTTTCATGTTTAAATCATAATTATTTATTAGTTTTATTTTTGTGATCATAAAATAATTAAGATTGATTCATATTATCATACAATTTTGATACTATTTAATTCATACATTTCTTATGTATTTATTCTATATCACAATACTATAATTTATAATCTTACCAATTTTAATTTATAATACATTATAATCTTTAATTTTTAATGCATTTCACGCGTTTTATTTTATGCCTCATTCTATGCTTAGTTTTATTAAACTTTATTTAATTCATTTATATTGTATTATCATTTTGTAAAAAAAAAAAGATTTCATAATTATTGATTTTGTTAAATAAATTTCAATTAATAACTTACTATATATATATTATAACATAAATACAACTAAATGAATATAATTTTATTTTTACATTTTTGTTCATCATAAGTAAAATTTAATATTATTTATTTTAATATGTTATAGATTTATAATTTTAGATGATATATTATGTTATAATAATAATTATAAAAAATTAGTTCGAATTTTTTTATTAAAATTAACTCAACTTTTTAAAGAAGAAGCATAATTCAATCTTCTTCCAATAAATTTCGAATAAAAAAATCATAATTTCTAAAAATCTACCTAATTAAACCAATTTAAATGAAATATTATGTATATTTCTAGCCATAATTGAATTTAATAAAACTCTCGTAATCATATTTAAGACAAATAAAAATTAAATTAAGTTTGGCATAATATACATTTTCTTTTAAGACAATTATTTTTATTCATAATTTTTTTGGAATATCAATCTATCACTCATTCACTAAAATCAAATAATAGACAACAAATTAAAAAAAAATGTAACAAAATTCAAGTTAAATAATAGATCATTAACTCTTATTATTAATTATGATGATATTATAAAAATTATATTAATATAGTTATTAATAATTATTATAAATAATTAGTTTGAATTTTTTTATTTAAATTAACTCAACTTTCTAAAGAAGAAGCAAAATTCAATCTTCCGCCAATAAATTTCGAATAAAGTAAGAGTACTTCTGTAAAAAAAAATACATAATTTTTAAAAATCTACCTAATAAAACCAATTTAAATAAAATATTATGTATATTTCTAATCATAATTGAATTTAATAAAACTCTCATAATCAAATATTTAAGACAAACCCTTACCAAAAAATAATATTTAAGACAAATAAAAATCAAATTAAGTATGACATATTATAGATTTTCTTTAAGTATTTAATCAGTAAATATAAACAATATATTGTATTAAAATGAAATTAATTCAATTTATAACTACTAAATTCCTCATAAAAATGGCTAGTAATTAACATTCATTTCTCGTTATACTAAATATATAGTAAGTAATATAATTTTAAAATATATAAACCACAACCATAGTTTGTCATAATATAATTTTAAAATATATAAGCCACAACCATAGTTTGTCATAAATTTATTGTCATAAAATACAATATTTTCAAATGTATCCTACCGTTATGTATTACTTTATATTAAAATAATGATTTTATCAATATCCATCCGATTCTATTCAACTTCGATCAAATCTTTAAGTTTTAAACTCTTTTTTACAAGAATTAAATAATTAGCGTGATTTTAATTATATTAGACAATTAAAAAATAAATTAAAAAAATTAGAAACATATAAAAGATGATAATAGAAAACAAAATTTGTTTCTTGACTGAACATTATTATCATGGAATGTATGTTTCATCGGTACTTTACCGATTACAAAAGAAAAATACTCTTTTAAAAACTAATTTATGATATATTAACTTTGTTGATGAAGAGGGCAAAACATTGAAGTTAAAACCCACCTTCAAAGTGACATTAACGACATTGTAATGTGTTCCTTTCAAAGCAAGTGTCCTCCTTCGTGCGAAAGGCTTTTGCTCGTTCGACATAGGCTTTGTGCTTTTCAACACTCCGAATCCTCTCCTCGAATACCTAATGAAAGAGAAAAAAGTGAAATGGAGGGAAAATATGTGATAATTTATAAGAAGAGAATATCAGTGAAGGGTAAAGAGTGAGAGGGAGAGTTATGGTTGCGGACGCACTTGTGACCAGGTCTTGGAACGGCGTTTGTCAGGGGACGACATGTTGTATGGAGGTTCTCTTCGAAGTGGAGATGTGTGTCATTGTGTTAGGGTTCTGCCGAGAGCGGTGGTGACTATTGTTTAATAGGTTTCCAAACACATCTCACAAACTATTGTACTCTCATAATATCGTCGTACTCTTAATTTGATCATAATATCGTCGTAATTATAAAATTCAATTTTCATATTCCTAATTTTACTTTTTTAATTTTTCTCCAAAAAAACATAATTTTTTTCAACGAAGATTTGGATTATGTTTTCTTAATGAAGATTTGTGGTCTATATGATATTTACACGTCGGTTTTAATTAAATTAAGTATTTGTAAATTTTGTATCACATTTTTTTTTTATAGAATATCAAATATTTAATGAAAAATGTGTTTTTTATCAAGAGATTAATTGATATAGTGTAAATTTTTTTACACAAGGGATGCATCACAAGATTCACAACCACTCCTAAGTAATACTTTGAATGTGATTAAAGCAAAAGTCACACAGTTATAAAAATTTGACGATTATGATTAATTGACGGTGTAAAATTGCGTTACACCGTCAGTGTATATCAATTAAATTCTTTAATCAATTTAAAAAAAAATTGTCACTACTAAATTTAGGTGGAGTCTAAGGTGAACCACCAACTAAGTGGTTCATGGTGGACCATGATTCCTAACCATTAGATTAAATGACTCTTGTTAGATTTATCATGTGCTCACCACACCAAATTATTTTATCCTCCAATTGTGTCATTTCCAATGAAGTTCACCATTACAATGTTCTCCCTCCTCTTGTATGACTCAACCGTAAATTTGCAGTATTATAACTCAACAACCATAAATTGAATTGACCAATTTTTTTTTCATACTGCATTTAACATAAAAGTATACAAATCTAAAACACTTTATAACTTCATATTACAAATAATTCATAATCAATTAGCAGTTGTTAATTAATTCCTTGTTGCACTATTGTGAAAAGTCTTTCTTATTCCTTCCCTACTGCACCGCATTACTCAGCATCATTGCAGCTGCAAAGAAATGTTTTAACTTCTACTTTCAAACTTTTTTTGGGGTTCAATCCAATTGACAGTTGAGTTATAATACTGCTAATTTCTATCTCAACTTTTATTTCCCATATAACAATTCTCCCTCCAATTCTTACCCAACTAAATCTTATAATTAAAATTTAATGAATGAGAACTGGTAGAAATAAGACAAGAAAGAGAGGCATATAAGACGAGAAAAACAGTACTGTAATGGTGAATTTCAATGGAAATAACACAATTAAAAAGATGAAAAAAATATATGATGGGGTCAACACATCATAAATCTCATAGTAACTAATTAATCTAATGGCTAGGATTAATGGTCCACCATGAACCACTTAGTTGGTGGTTCACCTTAGACTCCACCCTAAATTTATAGTTTTATATCAATAATTTAGAAATATATAGTATAATCTCACATTTTGTTTGTATTTTTATCGAATTTTTCTAAAAATTTGGTATCTATGTATTAGCTGAGGTTTTCTACACCATATTATCCTAATAAAGAAGAGAAAATATCTTTTAAGATATTATGAGCTTTCGACAAGAATAGCATGTCTGCTAAAATGCAGTCGAAGTCACCCTTTTTAAGAAGAAGATATTGAATATGGACTTAGAGAGATTTGCTAAGTGTGATATTTGTTCGACGAATAAGGATGTGGCATTCGACGGAGAGGTTTGAATTTGAATGAAGGATAACTGACTTTCGTCCTTATCCTTTTTTACCAAAGAACGCGTAGAGCTTCTGGGCAAAAGGAAGACATGTCGAGCAAAACGTGGCATGTTCTGAGCGAAAGGCCGTTGAAAATGGTTACTTTGATTTAGTATATATATAGGAGTCTTAGTGTTAGGATTCAGGGTGTTCATTCATTTGTACAAATATCTCACATAAACTTAAAGTATATGCGTGTTGAGAAAGAGTGTTGAATAAATGTACGTGTAAACACCATCTTTATTCAGTTTTCAATTTACATTTCCAGAATTTACTTACTTCTTGCAATTTACTTTTGTTTTCCTTTATTTGCACTTTCTTTACAAATTTTGTAAGATTACTTTAGTGAATCACTTAGATCAGAAAAAACATTATGATAAGATTATGAACATTGTCGAAATGTTCTTCGTTTCAAAGAACAAAGTTTAAAGTAAAAAAGCACATGTCCTAGGATCAATCTATAGTCGATCCTGTGAGTAACCTAAAAACATTTTAGTTTTGGAAGACTAGCGCTTGTTTTACCAAATTGTCACGGTAAACAAATTGGCACACCCGGTGGGACTTATGCTTTAATATTCGTTCTTGGGAAAGTTATAGAAAAGTTCTTCATTATTTTATTGTATTTTACTTTGTTGCATGAGACTTAGAAGTGGTAAACTAGCCACAAATAACGGAGAAATACCTAAAAGAAGATATGTTAGGAAAATGGCAAATCAAAGTCAGCCAAGTAATCAAAATCCCCCTAACAATAATGAAGTACCACCCTCAGTTTCTTCCACAGGGGGAACTACGGTCTCAGCATCTGTTTCAGATAATATACCGTCCTCAACACGTTCGACGTCAATGCAGACGAACACTCAAATTGGCCCTATTTTGACTTATATAGGACCACAGGATCCACTAGTGACCCCCCCACTGATGGGCAATGTTTCCCAAAGGCCCATAGGGCCTCCCCGGTTTTCTTTGCCTTTGAACAGTCGTGAACAGCCTCATGGCATGCCAACTTCGTTTATGGAAAGTTTGCATAATTCCACTTCGACATATCCAGAACCTATAATGAACATAACTTCCCCGTTACAAGGTTCTGGATCTGGTGTTAATAACTTGGGTCAAATTAGCCAGCCTTTTGGGGCAGGATTCTCGTCCCAAATGCTAAATCTGACAAATAACTCTACAGTAGTAATTAGGCAGCAAATGGACGAAAGCAACCATGAAATGGTCCAAATGCTTGCACAGACAATGGGTCCAATTTTTATCCCCTTGATCCAGAATACCACTCAAGCGAACCAACAAATGGCAACGCAAATGACGCGCATCGCTGAGTTCTTTGGTGTGCCACAACCCCCACCATATTTCCAAAGGGATTGGGTTAGATAAAATTAGGGGTCAACCCTTGGAGAAGATCCAACAATTAACCAACATCAAAGAAATACACTCCAACTGAGTGTGGTAAACCAGGGAGGGGCGGTCGAACCTCTAAGGGTCGAAACTCACAGGCAAGAGCAACAAATCCCTAGAGAGAGAGAACTAAGGGTAGTAATGTAACACCCCAAATTCTACCCAAAATTATAATGCAGAAGTCAGAGTATTTTAAAAACTATCAACAAGCATTTGGGATATCACATTTACTTCATATAAATAACACATAATCAGATACGCATCACTTCAATCTCAAAGGATCACAAATGACTTATATCAGCTCTAAGAACAAACCAACTTTTATTTAATATGCAGCGGAATCATAACATGCGACTTTATAAACAAATCATCTTTATTCAATTAGAAACAACTTTAAAACATCATAGTATTTCTCATTATTCAACTTAGAACTCAACAACTTATATATTAACTACATGAAACAACAAAATAAACATCCCCCGAGTGCTACGTATCAGAGCGACACACCAACTGGACTCGATTAAGCTACAACTTCCACAGCTATACTTGAGTAACTGCCCATTTCCCGTGGTAGGGGAAACATCAGCAGAAGAGGTGAGATATCAATCAGTATAAAAGAATGTATAATAACACTTATAGCGAAGATAAGATCATACACTATTCACCACTTCTCATCTCAAAGCAACTTGCATCACAACAACAATGTTAATAATCAATCATAATAACATATTCAAATTCACAACTGAGTCATCCATAACTACAACATTTCCTTTATAATCACAACGAGAATCAACGTAACTATCATCACGACAAACATCAACAAAACATAGCAATGAATTCACAACCACGAATCCAACTTAAACAACAACATAATCAACTTAATCCAACTTAAACAACAACATAATCAAATTAATCCAACTTAGACAACAACATAATCAACTTAATATAACAATCATTCATCAACACAACAACTCGATATGCGACTCATTATGCAACTCAAATTATGCAAATGCATGTGGTACCATTCGGAGTAAACTCCCAACTTAGAACATTGCTAGTAATTTCGAGGCATAAGGAAAATCCTTCAACGTAGAACGTGCCAATCCAGGCCAACTTTAATGAGCATTAGCTCAAACTTAGAACATTGCCAATCCAGACCAACTTTAATGTTATGATATGTTATGCGACAACATACAACGACCACAACTCGACAACGAAACAACGACATAACAACAACACAACAACGGTCACATATCAACAATCACACCGTTCAACCTTAGCCAAAGGCTCACAACACAACTTAACAATGAGATTATCAACTTCAACAACAAATTCACAACAGCGGAACGACAACAACAACACACAACAAACAACAACTTATAATATGCATCAATGGCATCAACTTAGATCAACACTGGTCATACGACCTACAACTCAAGCATGTCCATAAATCGGGACAATTCAACTTATTCAACATTGGCCATAGGCCTACCATTTCGTCAATGCATTAACAACAAGTTATAATAACAACAACTCAACAATAACAACATATTCAACTTCACAATACATCATCATCATATAAGTATCATCATATACTCATTCTCGTCATAACAACAACTATTCGTCATAAAGAGCATACATCATGTTATTTCAAACATAATCATTTCCAACTATACAACAATATTCACTTCATGCTTATCCATACAATACAACCTATCAACTTTGACCATAAGGTCCACAACAACAACAAATTCAACAAACTAACAACAAACGTAATTACATGTTATCCACAATTCATCAATATATAACACACACAAACATGATTACATGTTATCAACAATTCATCACACAGCTTGCACAAACATAATTACATGTTATCGATAATTCATTCAAAACATGATTAGAGTCAATTTCATGAGAATCTAACATAAACCCTAACATTTTCAATTCCATAACTAAACCCATTATTTCACCATCAATGGTTTACCCACAACAAGCACAACAATATAATGCACATAGATTATCAATTACACACAACTTATCACATTTTCATCACATTTCAACAAACCATCAAATACCCAATATTGCACATAGAAGAACATGGATATCAAATATAGAATCTACCCACCATGACATATTATCATACAACCCTTTATCATGAAAGAACCCTACCCTTACCTTGGTAAATTTGAACTCTTTCACCATAGCTCTAAGCTTTTCTCCAAAAGAAATCCTTCCTAACATCATTTGGAGACACACTTAAAAACCAGTTCAGAAATCGGCTTATCAGACGAACTTAAAACCCTCAAAATGAAAATCGCTCTGGTCAGAACTTACCTTGAGTCAGGAACGTTGTGTCCAAGTATCGAAACGCTCCAACGGTTGGATTGAGAGATACGCCCGATTTGCCAAGGTGGTTTTCTGCTGAAACTTGCTGCGAAAATTGAGGCTTCCTCTATAATTTTTCTTCCTCCCTCAAGTGCTCTTCCCTTTGAGTTTTTCTCTCTTCTATTTCTTCTTTCTCCCCCAAAATGAGTTATGATTCTCCAACCCTAATCTCTACTCTTACTATCTCTTATCTTAATGGGCTTAACCCATAATCCATCTATTATGCTATATTCTACCACTTAGGCCCAAATCATTAAAACCTCTCTAATTACTTAATTAAGCCAAATAACACAAACACACACATAATTAAATACTTAAATAATTATTATATCACATAATAACTAAATAAATAAATAATTATTACCAACATCAAATAATATAATTACTAAAATAATAGCAAATAAAATCGGGCTGTTACAAGTAATGGTGGATAAAAACTAGAATGCTGACGAAGTTATACATCAGATTCGACACGATAATATGGAAGCAAACAACAATTTGGTAGTCATGGTTGAACGAATCATGGCTCGAAACGGTGTAAATATTAGCCTTCATGTGCCAAGTTACACCTCTCCTTTGAACGAATACATCCTACAATTGGATAGGATATACACCCTAGGTGGAAGGTCCCCAAATTTACTAAGTTTTCTAAGGACACCACTGAATACACTATCGAACATGTGGCTAGATATCCAATACAGGAAACTGAAATTGCTGGGAATGAGAACCTTAGAATTAAATACTTCCCAAGTTCGTTAACAAAAAATGTCTTTACCTGGTTTAATACGTTACCAGCGAATTTCAACCATAACTTCTCGAAGAGTTCAGCTTACATGATATCACACGACTTCCCTCGAAACATCAAAGTGAGCCAATGTGGCTGTTTCGTCTACCTTTTAGTTATCTCTAAACCATAAAAAGAGCCTATTCGTTTCTCATGAACAGACATTTAAACTTGTTTATCTACCGCCATTAGTTCGACAATCTTCCAATGCCACTTTAATGAACCAATAAATGTACTCTCAAGGGGTTTCCTTTTTCTTTTGTTGGATTCCATTAAGGACAACTATCCTTTTGGTTGTCGTTTTTACAATATGAATTGCATTGTGAATTTATCATATAAATTTATCCAGGAATTGATAGAACTACGCTTTAAGGTCTTAAACAATGTGATATAGGCTCCTTTAAGAGTTAATACAAATAGTTTGCATTTAATGATGTTCTTGGTGTGGTGATAGTCAAACATAGTGTGTACGTATTTGAAGTGTTTGTCTGGATCTCTAGTCTCGTCGTAATTATTTAACTTAAAAGGTTTCCCAAGGGATTTAAGAATCTTGGAGTCGACAATGTGTTTTGCAAATGAGTTCTTCAATGACGAAAGAGATCCAGTTGAATGGTGGCTTGTTCATTACTCCTTTTGGAATGGTGAGAAGGGATTCCCTCAAGAGGAGTGTAGCTACCATTTTTTCCTCCTAAATTTTTAGGAGGATAATTTCAAATATGAGGAAAACGATGTTTTGGCGACTTGGATGCCTTTCTTTATTGTGATGGGGCATTGTTAGGAGTTGCGTTAGGCGTGGCCCCGAGGTTGTTATGTACTAATACCTCCAATTATGTGACAGCTTGTGGAAAATCTCTTAGTTGATTTTCTCCTACACATAGAAGTCTCTCATTAAAAAGATGCATATTGTGTTTTTGCACTAGGTTGTAGATGCTCGCTATGAGTATGTTCAAGCCTTGTATTTTGACCGTGGCTTGGAGTTAATAAAATTTACCAGACATATCTGGTTAGGCACTTGCATTTACGATGGATATTTTTTTCGATTTCTGACCTTGGGGTAGTTGCTAAAAAGGCTAGAACGACAACGAAAATTGGAAACATTGAGGGATCAGAATTTAGCCAAAAGAAGCAGTGGGGAGGTCATTAGAATCAAACTATCTACTCTAATAAGATGAGGAGGATATTTAGGAATGGAGACGAGGAGGATATCATAACATAGTGAAATTATTATGTTTCACATGTTAATGAGTTAAATGAATATATGTGATGCTCATAGAAAATGGACATATTCACTGTGACTATATTTTTGTGATATAAAACTAATTTTATTTTAGGTTAGATTGAGGTTGTTCGTTAAAATTTTAAAATGTTGGCCCCATTTAATTTTTAGGCTTGAAATATCAAAATCTCAATGTTTAATTTGATTGTTTATTCATCATATCATATGTGGTAAGAATAAACATGATAAGATTATAAATAACAATATTATAGAGTATTAAGGCAACACCTATAATAAAAAGATGGTGGAAGATAGATTTAGGTGATTTGGAGAAGTTGAGAGAAGATATGTAGATTTTGTGATAAGGAATTTAGATCATATGAAGATGAGTCAAACAATTAAAGTTAGAGAAAAACCTAAAAAAATTATAAGAGAAGTTATTAAGAAAGATTTCAAAATTAACAATTATGATAGAAAATTATAATGGAAGTTGATATATGTAATTGACCTCACTTAGTAGAATAAGTCTTGGTTGTTATTGTATATTCATCTTAAAAGAAAAATCAATTGTATATTTTTGCACTAACATTTACAAAATAACTTAATTGGTCATCTTTAGTTTGATTTACCTAATACTCTCTCCGTCTTATAATAGATGTCCTCTTTGAGATTTTCACATTTTTTAAGAAAATGATTAATTATATTGATTTCAATGATAAAATGAGTCTCATTTACTAAAATAACCTTATTAATAATAGATACTGGAGTACTTTAATGAATTAAAATACAATAAATAAGTGTAAGTTAGTGGAAAGAAATAATAAATATTACATTGATATTCTAAATAAACAAATAATTTGAGACAAATAAAAATTATAAAGAAGACATCTATTGTGAGACAGAGGGGTAAGAAAAAAAGTTTGTTATAATGATAAACTATAAAGTACCTTATGCTCTAGTGGGTTAAATGATAAACTATACAGTACCTTATGCTCTTCCCTTAAAAGCCTCTAACAGCCTGACTCATACTTGGAGATCTGAGTTTCAGGATCAGATTCTTTAAATGTCTTGAATCTTATCAGATATGACACATAAACTTATCAAGAAATAACCATTGAAAAGAATGAACTATTATTAGTACATGAAATATATGTCAGAAACAATCATGTGACATAAAAATCCTCTAAATTCTACTAACCTTTACCTGTTCACAAAAAATGTAAATAGGCCATTCCTTTTCAGAAGCCATATCATCCAAATTGCTAAAAGAATAATAATGCTACCAACTCGAACTATCCCTAAACAATAATCATTGACTAAAAAAAGTTGTATTATTTGACTGCTGCCATTTTCACTATACAATGTAACTCCAAAAACCAGCAGCTGGTGTAACCTACCAAAGAAAATCCTAACCCTGTCCCTTATATCTACACACCTAGCTCAAAAATCCTACTGTCTCTTCTGTTGATATCAGACAAACAAAATCACAATGTTTATATTGAATTTGATCTCCGCAGCCTCTGATTTTGTCTCTGCCCCATAATTGGATGGACCAACTCTTTCAACTGCAGAAAAACAAATTCAATAATAATGAGATTCACAGTTAAAAGCCAGCGCACATGAACATTGACATAAAATTTAGGTGATGAAGTGATGCAATGCAAACACATCATACAAATTTGACACAGATTCAAATAGACCAGATTAAATGCTCAAGGATATGCAAATTAAGCAGTCAAAAAGTGAGTAGAAAAATACATACTTGCTTTAGCCTTTCCTTTTTCCTTTCTTCCTGCATTCATCACACCCAGTATTATAAAAAGTTATAAGATTTCAGACACAACATAAACAGTGTAATCTATGAAGCATGGACACCTCGAAAATGACTGACCTTGACTAACCTTGACCTTGACAGTGTATCAGTGCCGATGTTCACAGACATGCATTTTTTTAGGGTGTCGGTGCTACAGATATTATAGTAAATGCAAAAAAAAAAGCAATATAACAGTACCTCTTCTTCTATTAGCAGCTTATTTTCTGTCTCCAATTGCTTGACAACTCTCTCAAGCTCATTAGTATAAGCCTGTAGTAAATTACACCACCCAACAGATTAATAAAAACCCTAAAAATGTAGAAAAATCTTAACTTGAATTAAGTTTCTTCATGATAAAAAACAACAAAACACCTAGACCCAAATTCCAAGATTGAAAGAAAAGAAAGTAACCTGTTTGCGTTCTCTAGACCTGGCAGCAGACTCACGATTCTTGATCATTCTTTTCTGTTTCTGAATAGCAGCTTTATCAAGGTCAACTGCTTCCTCAACCGCCTTTCGTTTTCCCCCAGCAGCAACATCAAGAGAATGTGAAGGTTCGGAAGAAGAAGAATATTGACTATGGTTAGAGAAAGGAAGAGCACCCGCTTTCATCAAGAAATCTTCTAGAGTGTTGTCACCACCACCGGTACAGGTAGAGAAACTTTCATCAGAAGAAGGGTTTTGATATTGATATTGATATTGATGTTGATAAGGATCTTGATATTGATATTGATCAGGATGATAAGAGGTTGTGCCGGCACCATCGTCGGTGACGAAATCCTTCAAGACGTCATCGATTGTGTTGTTGAAGAGGAAATGCGGTTGGTGTTGTTCTTGATGTTCTTGATATTCTTCTTGTTGTTCTTGTTTTAGTATTCCTTGTTGTTCGGCGGCTCTTATTGCGGCGGGGTAAATGTTCTTGAGAATTTCGTCCATGGTGGTGGGTTTTTTTGGAGGCGGTTCAGAAGAATGAGAGAGATGAAAAGAAGAGGTTGACGATGATATAGGAGAGGCGCGTGGCAGATCCGGATTGGTTGAGACCGCAACAACCTTGGACGACGCCATGCCGAGAATATAGGAAGTTGGTTACGGAATTTGTTTTGGTTTTCGGTTAGGCTTTGTTTGGCTTCAACACGGAGGATTCAGGAGCAGGTAGAAAAATTATGCATATCTTATCATGATCAGAATTCTGAAGAATTATACGTAACGATGAAACAATGGGTTTGGTTTGAGTTTTGAGTTTTGAGTTTTGAGTTTACAGAATCATCACATGGTTATGGACGTTGCTTTATATAGCTTACTCTTCTTCTGTTTCATTCCACCTCTTCTTCTCATATTACTTTTTTTTTATTATTAATTTATTTATTTTATTTTAAATGTGAACAGAAAACTGTGTATTTATTAGGACTCCATAAAAATTCAATATTATTTTATATAGGAGGACTTTTTATGTATTTATTAGGACTCCATAAAAATTCAATATTATTATATATATTTTATATATTTTTTTAAATCCTCAACAAAATATCTTCCATTTTTATTCAATCCTCAACAAAATATCTTCCATTTTTATTCAATTAATGTGTCGGTCTCTATCTGCATTTCGATAACATCAATCTTACTCTAAGTTATAAATAATGTATATCTATATTATCTTTTCGTGAATTAGTTATTTGATTTTCTTATTTTAGTAATGTAGATATCAGGGATAAAAATGCTTCCAATCCTTTTTTGGCTATGATGCACTTTAATGTTGTCCACCTAACTTATGAAAAATGAGACATTGTTGGTCAGAAGACTTATGCATCAGAAGACTTATGCATCAAGAAATTGGTGAACCGGATGTTTCAAAATTCACCTAGCAATGCATGTGTAAAATTTCAATTTTTCAATGTACTTAATGGTTTCATTTTTTAAATATATATTGAGAAATTAATTAAATTAATTGAAATTTTATTTATTTTAATAATTATCACATTATGTTTATATTTAAACTATGAAATTGTCTTTAGAATTAAATTTTAATAAATAATATCTTTGAAACACTGCTCTTAGATCTTAAATAAAATAAAATTTAATATTTTTTATATTAGTTCTATAAAATTATGATAATTTTTATTTGTAAATAAGTCAGAAGAATATTACATCTCTTTTAAAAAGTTTTCTTTTTAGAAATATTTTTAAATGTTTTTTTAATCTTCTTAAGTGTTCAACCTTATTAGTAAATAATAGTGAGGTTATATGTTTGTAAATAATTCCTACTATTTTTTTAGCTTCATTATTAGGCAACAATAGTTAATTTATATTTTTTTAATAGGATTGCTAGTTAAAACATAGTTACAATAACTAGGAATACAAAAGATCATTTGTGTTTAAACACATAAAAATAATCCTAGATTTAAACATATAAAAAATTTATCAAGCAAAAAGACAGAAAGTCAGAAATAATTCATTTTTTTAAAAGAGAGATTCAACATCACACCAATATAAGATTATAAGCAACCTCTCTTGTCGGATTCCAGTGCTAAAGAAAACAAAAATCCTGTGATAGGATATAATTTGGAAGTTATTGTATTTTTGGAAAAAAGTAATATTAGAATTTAATATTTATTTTTAAAAAAATATTGAAATCATTATGTTTTTGATAATAAAACAAAAGTTGCAATTATTGTGAGCCCCTCTCCGTGACGTTTTAATTGCCGACATATATTTTGACTAATTTTAATTGCCGACCTGTTAGGGTAGACCCGGACAAACTATTTCTTATTTTTAATTTTTGATGTTGTCATATCTATTCTTAATTTTCCTAATTAACTTAAATTGCATCGTTGGTTAGGGATGGTAAACGGACATGCAAAAGCCCACTCCGCAAAAATTCGCAAAAAAATAAGGCGGAACGTATATTAGAGAGTGCGGGTCTAAAAGTTTGCCCTGCCTTACAAAAGTGAGGGTGGGACGGGGAAAGTCCGTGAACATTGAACCTTTTAAGCTTAAAAATAATAAAATTATATGAAAAAACTCATACCCGCAAAAGCCCGAAAAAGTGCGAATAAAACGGACTTTCCCCGCGGACCGAATCCGTTTTTCCAATGCGGGTATAATAATAAGATGGCTAAATGGCTTGGTCTTAGGAGTCCCATTACGGAGGGGGTACATTGACTCACGAATATTTTAAACTTCAAGATCTATTTTGGCATGTGAGAATTCACACCATTGAATATATCTATGAAAAAATTAATTTGTAATAAAAAATTGTAAATCCTAATTTAACTTGCAAATGTGGATAGGGATAGATCGGAGACGGAGACCGTTTACAAGATTTGAATCTAAGAGTTCAGTGTTGTATTTGTATATGAATTTCTGTCGTTTATTATCATTTCGTTTATAAATAAAAAGAAAGTAACAAAAAAAATATAAAGTAAACGTACACATATTAAGTACTTCCTCCGTTCCTTTTTAAGTGTCGTTTTAGAAGAATTTTTTTGTTCCTATTTAAGTGTCGTTTTATAATTTAATGTTATAATTTGTCATTTATACCCTTATTTTCTCAATAACTCCACCTTAAATTTTTCAATTAATTATTGGAAAAAGAGAATGTATGATTGAATTTATTTAGAAAGAGAAAATTAAATAAGGGTATAATAGGAAAATTAACTCTAATAATCTATTATCTTGGTTGAAGAGTTTTTTGCTAAAACGACACTTAAAAAGGAACAGAGGGAGTAATAAGTTAAAGTTTACTTTTGAAATCATATTTATACAATGGTAAAAAAAACAAAACAGACAGTACTTAAAATTATGGGGATTTGCAGTTTCAATAGACTTTGAGAAAAATTTATTGGGTTCATATTTGATTTTGGGTTTGGATAAATTGGTTAAAAAATCAACCAAATGTCTAATTTGATACAGTAAACTTTAGACTATTTTTTTAATATTTAAATCTTAAATAATATATTTTTAAATATTATAAAAATACAATAAAATAACAAATTTGATGTAATATCAAATAATAGTACATATAATTATATATATATATATATATATATATATATATATATATATATATATATATATATATATATATATATATATATATATATATATATATATATATAAAATTTGAGACTAATCTATATATATGGAATGTATGTAGTGAGAAAGCGTAATCTTATATGAGAGTGAGAGAAAGAGATAATAACCGTTAAATTAAAATAAACGGTTGAGATTTAATATCTCGTCATGTGATTCTTTTTTTTCTCAACTGAAAACAATTGAGGAAAAAGAGGATCACATGAATAATTTAATGAAATATGAAAATATTGAAGGAGGGAGAATATGTGATCCTCTTTTTTTCGTTATATGTCTTTTTTTTTCCTCTTCTCCATCATTTATTTTCATAATGGAAGAGAGAAAAAAAGAATGACACATAATTTCTACCATTTATTTTAAAATTTAATGGTTCATATTCATTATCATATTCTCACATAAAAATGACATTCTCATATGATACGTCACACACACACACACACACACACACACACACACACATATATATATATATATATATATATATATATATATATATATATATATATATATATATATATATATATATATATATATATATATATATATATATATATATATTGTTATAAAACTAACTAAAACAATAGAGAGATCAAAGAGAGATAGAGAAGAAAGAGAGCAATATTATCTTATCTTATTTCAATTGTAATATGAGTCTCTATTTATAGGACTCAAGGGAGATAGAAAATCATACATATTAAACACATATTAAGTATGGAATAGGAAGATGAAGAACTAGGAGATGGATGGACATCCACTAACATAAATATTCATAACACTCCCCCTTGGATGTCCATTGAGGATATGCCTCGTTAAAACCTTACTAGAAAAAACCCAGTGGGAAAAATTCTAGTGAAGGAAAAAGAGTACAATATCCTTTGAATGTGAATTGCCTCGTTAAAAACCATACCAGGAAAACCCAATGGGACAAAACCATGGTGAAGGAAAAAAGAGTGCAAAACACATGTATTTCTCCCCCTCATGCAGACATTTACATGTGAGACAATATTCTTTGTAGTCGTTGCTTAAAATGTCTTCTTCGAAGTGACTTCATGTAGTGGTAATAGTTATGCAGGATTTTATGAAGTTGTTGCCATGATTTGTTTCGTAGATCTCCATGAAATGGTTATACCATCACATGTAAATAAATAACCTCTTTCTGATCTACCATTGTGAGAATCTGACAAGTAACCTACATCTCTAAGATAATGAAGTATATGGTTGACCGCTTTCCAATTTCTTCGTGTAGATGAATAATTCTATCTTACTTATAGATTGACCGCAAATGATATATCATGATGCGTGTATTTAGCAAGGTGCATTAGTACTCCAATTTCACTAAGATATGGTACTTCAGGACCAAGCAATTTTTTTATCCTTTTCTCGAGGCCTAAAAAGATCTTTCTCCATATCTAATGATCTAACAACCATATTGGAGTAGGCAACATGTGACATTTGTTCATATAGAATCATTTCAACACTTTTCTATATAGCCTTCTTGATGTACAAATATTCTTTTGTCCACATGCTCAATTTGCAAACCAAGACATATTTTGTCTTTTCTAGGTCCTTCATCTCAAACTCTTTATTTAAGCAATTTATAGCTTTTGGAAGCTCTTCAGGAGTTCCAATAATACTTATGTCATCCACATAAATAACTATTATTGCAAATATTTTTCCACATCATTTTATGAAAATAAAAGGACAAATTGATCATACCACATGCGTCTAGATTGTTTCAATCCATAGATAAACTTGTTCAATTTGATGGAGTGGTTTTCTCAAGATCTAAAATTATGTGCCTTTGGTATATTGAACCCTTCAGGGAGTTTCACGTAAATGTCTGATCAGTCCATATTTATGCATATTCTCCTATATTTTTACTTAGGCATTTCTTTACTTTACCTTGGTTATTTTTCTATTTTAATGTGTTTTTATGATTTAGTTTATTTTTGCCTTTATTTGATTTTCGCACTTAATTTTCAGCATTAGCAGTCTGCACTAAAACGATCATAACTGGAGTTTCAGGAATCCAATTGAGGCGTTCTAATAATCGCCGGAAAGCTAAGAGAAAGATCTACAATTCTCGTGTTGGAGTCGAAGTCAGATTCTGAACTCATATTTTCCAGAAATTCGTTGAAGTTGCAGCACTAGTTTTTTATTTAGTTTTGGATCATTAGTTTATGGGCTTGGGTTATGTTTTTGACCCAGTTTGAGTTAGTAGAGAAGAAAACCTTATTTTGTTTTATAAGGGTTGGCAGCCGCTAGAATACGGGAGACCTTTCTTTTGCCACAAATTTTACTTTTGGTCTCATGATTAGAATGAAGAACTAATTCCCGAAGGCAAATCCTACTGCTTATGGGTTCCATTGCTTTGAGGTTATTCTAATACTAATTTAAATTCGATTTCTGTTCAATTCTTTTCTATGAAATCATTTGCTTAATTTGATTACAATTGTTTGCTTAATTCGATTGTTGTTCATAGGATAGAATTGATTAAATTCGATTGTATGCATGTTCCTAAATTTAATTGCGTGTTATCGTTTGCTTAATTCGTTAACTCGTCATATTCTTAACCGTTTGCTTAATTCGGTAAACAGGAACATAACTCGTATGATTTTGATAAGCGCTTGTCTGATTAATCTCATAATCGAATAGGATCGAAGCCGTTTAGGGATTGGTGTTATTATAACCGATGATAAGTCGGAACCCGAATCAGTAGGATTAGCCGTTTAGCTTATTTTGATAATCACTTAATTTACTCTATTTTATAAATTGATTCTAAAACCATAAACCCCCAATTTTATTTATATTAGTTAATAACAAAAAAGAATCCTTGTGAGAACGATATCCGAGTTGTCGTTACCGTTACACTATATTTTCAAAATACTCGTTTTTGATCCGCGCGCGACAGCGGATCAAATTGGCGCCGTTGCCGGGGATTCTTGTTGTTATTAACTGATATTAGAGTCATAGGTTTAGTGTTTTTGCTTCTTTTTTTTTGTGTTTGTTGATTTTCAGGGTTGCAATACCGGTTGCAGTACAGTGATAAGTTTTCCAACCTATCAGGTAAGTTTTGAAACCTACTGTTTCGATTTGCGCCGATTTTTTTCCAGAAAATCAGAAAAAAATCGAGGAACAGTACTCATTTAGAATAGAATTCTAAAAGACTCCGACCCTAAAAATCGCAAATTCATCGTTTTTCTATTTTTAATGAATTTTTTACTGTTTTCATAGAGTCAAAAAAATCCAAAAAAATTCCCAAAATTCTTATTTGTCTTAATTAGATTAAATTTCGTGCTTTTGTATTTTTTTGAATTTATTTTAATCATATTTGTTCTTTCGTGTCAAAAAAAAAATGGGAGACTCATTGGATCAGTTGGCTTATCTTATTAATTTGATGGAAGTAAGAGAACATCAATCATGCTATCAAAATCATATTCCACTTGCGATTTGCAATATTTGTTCTTCAAATTTTCATGGTAATGATGCATGTCCTATGTTGTTAGATACTAATTTTTATGGTGAGGCTCAAATGGTAGGTGATCTTCAAGGACAATACTCATACACTGAAGAGCAGCCTATTTGGCCATATCAACAATTTCAACAAAATGCATCATTGAAAGCTGACACACAATCATATTTCGAAGAAATTATTAAGGAAATGGCTGAAAATAATAAGAGAATGACTGAATATAATTTGCAATTTCAACAACATATGCAATCTATATTTCCAGTTAAAAAAGTCCAAGGTGAACAAATAATCTCAAGTGTCCATCAAATTCAAGAGAACGTGATATTTCATGATGATGATGTACAACCTGTTGCATTATTGTTAACACGATGTGATACCAGTCTTGATGAATTTCCAGGTGAGCCCATTAAAACAGTGTTTGTTTCATATGATGAACTCATAGAAAGAAACAAAAATTCAAGTGAATGCATGAAAGAGATTATGCCACAAAATTTATTTAAATCTGATTTGGATGAATTATATACTTCTCTTGAAGTAGATAACTCTCTTGAAATTTTTGCTTGTGAATGTGGTGTTTGTAATGTTTGTCTTGAGATCAGTGCAGCCATTTCAGGTGAAGATAGTCTGATGCCGACAACCACTTGTGCAGAAATTCTAGCAAATTCAACAACTCTTGAACTTGACAAAACAAATGTGGATTTTTGCCATAAGCAACCATTGCCTATAGCAGAACTTTTTTTGGTGGAAACTATAATTAAGCCAAACAACATGGAGTTATCTTTCACCATTTGTGCATCTCTTCCACCTATTTTATCAAACTCACTAGCTAAATGTGGATTTTCTATTCTTCATACTTTTGTTATTGCAGGTTTACCATATGTGCAGACTATTCCTCCTAAGCCACCAGATTTTTTACTAATATTCAAGTTCACTTGCTATTTAATTTTTCCTATTTCATATGTTCGTAGTGCAGAAAGGCCTCCGCCAAAACCACTAGACATGAAAGCTACATTCCACCTTAACCCCTCGGGTGTGTTCTTTCCTTTCTCTCACTCTTATTTTATATTTATGTTCTTTCATTGAGGACAATGCATGTTTTAAGTGTGGGGGAGGGAGTAATTTATTTTCTTTATTTTGTTTTTGTTTTTTTCCTTTGTTTTCGTTCTTAAAAAAAAAACATCTTTTTGAAAGTTTTGGGCTATAGACTGATTTGAGTCGAGTTTGCGGAGACTTGGGAAAAATTCACAAGATTGGTATCGTTTTAACACCGTAAGTCTCATGCATATGGAAATTGATTTGAATTTTTTATTATGTTTTAGCCTTAAATTCTCATTCTCTGACAGCTCTTGAGTAGTTTATTTCAGCAGTCGGCACCATCTCTCACACACTTTACGCAGGAAGCTGATGAATATAAGTGAATGTTCCGAAAAGAAAAGAAAAAAAGAGAAAAGAAAAAGGTAATACACCTTCTAAGTTTGGTGATCCTCACCCGGTCACTTAACCCAACGGTTGTGGAACCTTCAAAAAAAAAGATTTCAAAACTCTTTGTTAGTTGGTTCAGCGGTTTCTGGTGCTGAACTTGGTAGGGAGGATTACGGTCCGATCCCCCGCAACTACATCTGAGTAAACAAAGGGTTATGCCACGTAAGTACCAGAACCCCGTGCAGAAAAGGATCAGAGTCACTAACCGGTCGTCTTGCTATAAGTGTGTGGAGATAACGGGCTTAATGTGATTGCGCTTGAATGAAAAAGAGCAAAAAGGATGAGTAAGTTAGGCTATGGTATAATAATATGATTTGAATTGGTTTGTGTATTTAGGAGGCTTATGTCTGCATATCTGTGGTTAGTGTTCTTACGATGTCCTTAGTGTGCAAGATTAGTACCTGTCGATGCAAACTTACCCGAATAAGATTTGTAGCCTAGGACGAGTAACTGTTGATGTATTTGTGTTTTCTTTGTTTTGTTTTTCATTTTGCTCGGAGTGCAAAAGTTCAAGTGTGGGGGAATTTGATCAGTCCATATTTATGCATATTCTCCTATATTTTTACTTAGGCATTTCTTTACTTTACCTTGGTTATTTTTCTATTTTAATGTGTTTTTATGATTTAGTTTATTTTTGCCTTTATTTGATTTCCGCACTTAATTTTCAGCATTAGCAGTCTGCACTAAAACGATCATAACTGGAGTTTCAGGAATCCAATTGAGGCGTTCTAATAATCGCCGGAAAGCTAAGAGAAAGATCTACAATTCTCGTGTTGGAGTCGAAGTCAGATTCTGAACTCATATTTTCCAGAAATTCGTTGAAGTTGCAGCACTAGTTTTTTATTTAGTTTTGGATCATTAGTTTATGGGCTTGGGTTATGTTTTTGACCCAGTTTGAGTTAGTAGAGAAGAAAACCTTATTTTGTTTTATAAGGGTTGGCAGCCGCTAGAATACGGGAGACCTTTCTTTTGCCACAAATTTTACTTTTGGTCTCATGATTAGAATGAAGAACTAATTCCCGAAGGCAAATCCTACTGCTTATGGGTTCCATTGCTTTGAGGTTATTCTAATACTAATTTAAATTCGATTTCTGTTCAATTCTTTTCTATGAAATCATTTGCTTAATTTGATTACAATTGTTTGCTTAATTCGATTGTTGTTCATAGGATAGAATTGATTAAATTCGATTGTATGCATGTTCCTAAATTTAATTGCGTGTTATCGTTTGCTTAATTCGTTAACTCGTCATATTCTTAACCGTTTGCTTAATTCGGTAAACAGGAACATAACTCGTATGATTTTGATAAGCGCTTGTCTGATTAATCTCATAATCGAATAGGATCGAAGCCGTTTAGGGATTGGTGTTATTATAACCGATGATAAGTCGGAACCCGAATCAGTAGGATTAGCCGTTTAGCTTATTTTGATAATCACTTAATTTACTCTATTTTATAAATTGATTCTAAAACCATAAACCCCCAATTTTATTTATATTAGTTAATAACAAAAAAGAATCCTTGTGAGAACGATATCCGAGTTGTCGTTACCGTTACACTATATTTTCAAAATACTCGTTTTTGATCCGCGCGCGACAGCAGATCAATGTCACTATTAAGTGAACCATATAAATAAGATGTCATAACATTCACCATGTTCAAATTAAGCCCTTCATGTGCTACAAGGCTAATTAAATATAAAAAAATCGATTGAATCCACTACAGGTGGATATGTTTTATCAAAATCAATCTTAGGTATTTGTGAAAATCATTGAGCAATAAATCAAACTTTATATCATTCTTATGTTTCTTTTTCATAAAAATCATTTATATCCAATTGGTTTCACACCTTGAGGTGTTCGGACTACAGGTCCAAAAGTGAGTCACTTGTAAAGTGAGTTTAATTCTTCTGTAATTGAATATATTCATTTGGCCAATTCTCACTTAGTCTACAATCTTTAATAGACTTTGACTCGTGATCCTCGTTATCATTGATCACTTTTAGCGCTATATTGTATACAAAGACATTGTCAATATTGACTTTATTTAGTTATCTCAATTTCGGTTCCATTGCATTTCATCCATGACATAATTTATCGAGATCTCTTTATTTCATATTTCAAGTACTTGATTTGTTCTTCTGGAACTGAAAGTTAAATTAGATCAAAGTGCTCTTAGCATTTTCATATCCTCACTTGGGTCATCTTTAGTTTCTTTTCTTAGTAGAGGACTTTTAACATTGGAACCGACTTTCATACCACATTTCAGACGCAACTACAACTCATTTGCAATATTATATTATCCAATAGGAGAATCCACTTTGAGTGGAGTATTACCATCTGATAATTTATTTCATAAACTTTGCAAATGAATAATATTTTGAACTTTTGGTTCATATTGATTTGTACGAGGATCAATACAACAATTTATTTTAACTTGTTCATTTGAACTTCTTGTTCATGATTTCAGCTGTTCATTTCCCTCTCCCTAATATTGGGAAAATTAATTTTTCAAGTGATAATCAGCCTACTGGGCTGCAATCAAGTATTTGATTATTTTCTCAAATTATATCCTCAAAATTGAGAGTCATATTCATTATATTTTTCCAATATTCTTTCATGACTCATCTTAATGTATTATATTGGAGCAATTGGAATATACACAACACATCCAAATGTTCACTAAGATGAGAAATACTAGAATAAATTAGGGAGGACTAATACATAGTATCTTGTTGGCTTAATGCGAATAAATATCTTAATATCATAGTTTGGGTGTTTCAAATATATAATTTAGAATTGATGATCTCATAAGTATCAACCATATAATTAACTTTAGACGTCTAAAGAATGGATCTTCCGGTCCATTTTCTTTTTATGAACATATATTACATGATATTCAATATTAATTTTAATAATATATGTGATACTTATACAAGAATTTTTATAAAATTCAGAAAACAAGAGATCTTAGTCTAATTAGTTGAGAAAATAATTTCACAAACTTCTGGTTGTGAGTAGAGACATAGGCATGATATTTTAGTCGATGCAACAATTAATGTCATAAAAATGCAATTTCTCAAATTTTTATTTTCCTTTAGAAACACACAAATATTGACTGGATTGAATAAACTTCTGGTTCTTCAATATAAATTATTCGCATCATATTATATCCGAGATGACCCAATCGGTTTTATCAATGACACATTTAAGTCTAATTTGTAAACTACTGGTTTACAATGATATGTGTTTCAATTGTACTAATATAAGTGTAGTACAAGCCCGGGGAAAAAAAACGGTAGCTTTTCTATTACACATTTTCTGTCCAAATTGTGTTGTGTAATACAAAGATATTTGATACCTCCAATATAAGTCAAAACCAATATAATAGTATCTCCGTATTAAACACTTTAATCAAACACATTCATATGAACATATTATCATATAATTATCAAACAATTACCCCTTATAAAATTAAACATATTTATTCATACAATATTATATCACTAAAATTATATCATCATATAATTAATTTTATTTACTATCCTTCAGGGATGGATAAGTTCTTCAAGAACTATAAAAATAATTTATTTTTCTATCCTTCAGGGATGCTTGATAAGTTTTTCAGGAACTATAAAAATAATTTGTTATATACAATAATCTAAAAAATATATATAACCATCCTTCTGGGATGCGTTAAAATTATTTGTGTCATTTTTCTGGAATGACAATCTTTTTACGAGCATATTACAAATTATGAATTTTTTGATCGATACAAAAAAAATTATGAGATCCTTCTGGGATTCAATAATATTATAGATGGACCCTTTTAAAGGTAATTGGACGTTGAATTCTTCTGGAATTCATGAATTATTTATAAACACAATAATCGATTAAACTCAATCTTTGAATAATAATTTGGAGATAGTTTAATAATAATAATAATAATCTTTAGTTCTACAAATATCACATCATAAACTATTTCTATAAACAACAGTCAAGAAAAATTATTCTTTGTGCAATCCTTCAGGGATGCTTGAATATTAAATTAACACGTGTTAAAATTCAATTCTGGACAAACATATAAAAATACTTTAATGTTAAATTCTTCCGGAATTTAACAAGAATGATCAAAGAAATATAATATTATTGTACAAGATAAATAAATTTCTCTACAAAATATATAAAAAAAAAACATATTTATATGAAGAAAAAAATAGTAACAAAATCATGAGTTATATTATATTGGTTCAAATATATTAAGATTAGGAAAATAACGTAGAACCTGGCTATATCATTACTCGCGTTGTAGAGTATCGTGCTGATAACGTGTTATAAAACTAACTAAAACAATAGAGAGATAGAGAAGAAAGAGAGCAATATTATCTTATCTTATTTCAATTGTAATATGAGTCTCTATTTATAGGACTCAAGGGAGATAGAAAATCATACATATTAAACACATATTAAGTATGGAATAGGAAGATGAAGAACTAGGAGATGGATGGACATCCACTAACATAAATATTCATAACATATATATATATATATATAGGAGGGTTATATTTACTCCAGGAGTAAGTTATTATAACTTACTCCAAATCTAAATCATTGATTCTTTTCAACCTAGTGGTTAAAAATAATAAGTAATTAAATGTGGAGAGAGAAAATTAATACTTATTATTTTTAACCATTAGCTTGAAAAGAATCAATGGTCTAGATTTGGAGTAAGTTATAATAACTTACTCCTGGAGTAAATATAACTCTCCTTTTATATATATATATATATATATATATATATATATATATATATATATATATATATATATATATATATATATATATATATATATATATAAAATTAAATTAATTAAAAAAGAGAAATTAATATTCATATATATTAATCGGTACGGAAGGAAGGAGACCACTCTATTAAAAAAAATATTCATATATATTAATATTTGAATAAATAATTTTTAATTAATTTTTCGAAATACTTTAAAATGATTTTTTTTTACTTTTTTGTTTGGAATACTTCTAAGTTTTTATTCTTCTTGAAATGCTCTTTAGGCCAGGATATGAGTTATCTAATTATTTCTAGAGTTGTTAAAAAAATTTATGAATAGAACAGTACAGATCCAATTTATATTGAATTTAAAATAATAGAACCGTTTTGTTTGGTTAGTGAACTAAATTATATAAACAATTTTAAAATTGAATAAAAACCGAATCGAAATAGTAAGTGAATCAAACCGAAACTAAAAATGAAAAATACAAAAAACAAGTGTTGATTTTTTAAAAAAAATTAAAATTAAAATTATTTTAATGGTTTAGTTCTTTAATAAACGGTTTGCTTTGAGAAAAATTAACTTCTAACGGTTCGGTTTGAGAAAAATTAACTTCTTACGGTTCGATACGGTTCGCAATTTCAAAACGGTATATCAAACCAATGATTATGGTTCAGTTCAGTTCTAAGTAAATTAAAACGATTCGGTTCAATTCGAGTAAATTATTTTATGATTGAATTTGGTTCGGTTTTATTTTCTCAGTAAACCATACCATCAACATCAACTGAGTTTTATCCTTCATTATGTCATTTTCCATTATGTCATTTTCCTCTTTCTTTCAAACCTTATTAGCTAGATCTTTATAATCCGTAAGAATTTGGGTGGTGTTTATTTTCAAAGGCTTTGCAACTTCTAACGCATTGAAGACTTGAGCATCAACTGCCATTAGGTTTTGATACCTTCGCTGGTTCCACGTTATCTCCGCCAAAATCTCGTTCTTACAGTTTTTTAATGTAGCTCATAAGTTCCACTCACCTTCTATAGCCATGTTAGCATTTGAGTAAATGATGGTTGTAGTTTTGTTGTTCCAAGATATAATTTCTTCTTTGGGATATGTTTGGGCCACAATCTCTTCTATTCTTGTTTACAAATAAATGTTGCTGTCAAGATTTGAATTTTAGACCAATAACTTTCTTAACTCAGCTAGGAAGTGTCAGTTGAGCTACCCCACCCACCCCGAAAAGTTGGCCCATGCATAAAATAGAGTTTAGGCAAGATATTGTTGATTTTGTTTATACCTAGCTTCTAATATTCACGATCCTTCGAGGTCCCATATCCTTTTCTTCTAAACCCACATTTACCACCGATTAAGGTTATCACTTACCTTTCTTCTTTACTATTCCCTTTGTTTTTATTATTGTTGTAGTAGTTCCATCTAACTTTGAAATATTGATTGTTGTTGTCGAAGGTGGGAAAAATATAAGAAAGAGGATTTGGCGCCAAAAATAACATTTTTGTAACTCAATTACAAAGTTAACAAGTGAATAAAAATAAATTAGCACAATTATTTTTATCCTGGTTCACTGTTAATGAAGTTACTCCAGTCCACCCACCAAAGTGATTTTGCCTTATCAACAAGGACTTAATCCATTATACTCTATCGATTACAAACAACCACAATAAGTCTGGTCAACCTTGCTAACAACCCCAACAAGTCCACTGATCCTTATTGCAAACCACAATGACACAACTATTGTCTTCTTGAGAATTCTGACTAACACCTAGTCCCCCAAGGAATCTATCAACCACCGTTAATTACAAAGATGTGTATACAGATATGTTTCTAATAAGTAGATTATACAATGTTTAAGTACAGCAACACAAAAGTATTGATAGCAAGATATGAACAAAAGCTCCTTGGTAAAAATACAAAACGATACAAATAATATCTCAATAGAGTTTGTACAGCGCTTTGGTGTAGTTTTGTAGAATTGATTAGTTGATTTCAAATTCTTCCAAGTTTTCCTTTTATAGTTGAAGAAATATATTTGTTGGAGGGTAGAATAGGAAACACAAATCTAGCTGTAAAGTTCTCAAAGGTCATGGTGGGAATGATAGATAACAAGTACAGATAAGACTGTCCTTACGCCATCCTATAAAAGTAGAGGTCACAATTTACGATTGTACTTTTATGCTTACCATCTCACGCAAGTCATTCCTGTGTCTTCTATATCTTCAGAGGCTTTTGATCAGTGTTTTAAAAACCGGGAAACATAAAGGTAATTGGTTTGGTTCAATAGTTGAATCGGAAATGTCATTGAACCGGTGTAAACCGTAAAAATTGGGAAAATCGACGACTTTTTTGAACCGGCTGCAATTTTTAATTAAAAAAAAACTAAAACGATGTTGTTTTAATTATTTTAATGAAAAATTAAAATAAAATTAAAAATATATATATTGTAGATACGGTTAATTTTGTTACGGATGATTTGATATTAAAGAAGGAGATCTCAACATTGAAATAATTTTTCCTTTCTTGAAATTAAATTTAGTTGATAATGGAATTGTTTTGTTATAAATTATTCAATTAAATTATGTTGTGATTAAACTTTATTTGCAATTATACATTATAATTTTGTATTACTTTATTATGTGTGATACCTATGTTTAAAATTTGAATTTAAATTATGAACTTGTGAATTTATTTATAATATGATATTTTCAAAAAATATAAGTGCTAGTTATATTTTGTAGATACTGAATCATCTGGTTCGACAAATTTTATGAAGGTGGAGAAAAACACAAGAAAGAGGAGATTGAATTGTGTTCTTTACCAGACTAAAAATCCCTTTCGTTTTAACGTCTTTTCTTTCTTCCGTTTTATCATCTATTGGATTATGCTTTTGCGGAAGCATGTGGAAGTAGAACTACATAACCAATGAGATGTTCATTTTAACTTCTGTGTGTCATCAAAACTTTTGTCTGGTCTCAGTACAGTTCTGAAGAGCTTTTGCTTGAATGTTCTAAGTTAAAACGAATAGTACAGAAAATAAAAGACACATTCATTTTTATCCTGGTTCACCTTCTGAATAAGGCTACCTCCAGTCCACCTTCTTCAGGTTATTTGCCTCTGTCCAGAGGTCTTAATCCACTATAACCAATCTTGATTACAATTGCACGATCCTCCATCGTGACTAACAACCTGCACAGCCAACTGCTGTGATTAACTCTGCACAAGCTACACGCAAGTGACTAACCCCTAGATGACTGAATCGTTCAGTGATCCCATCTGGATATAACGTTCATCAATCTAGTAACCTGCACAACAACGCGTTGTGACAAACTCCATGCACAGCTACCTACTGTGACTAACTACAATGGACTGTTCAGTGATCTCCACGAGATATAACATCCATTGACTCCTGGACTCCTGACCTTCACTTGGTCTCTAAGAGATTTCCACAATGACCTCATCCAATTTTCTTTTCAAGCTTCTGACCTCAACTGGTCGCTCAAGGCATCTTCTGGAGATTTACAGGTGTGCTTCTTATTCAAGCAGATGGTCTCCTATTCTCAATACGTATGTTTATGACACACTGACTAGACGTCACTTCTGGTGCCTAAACATTCTATCAGAAGTTTCTAAGATATAACACACTACGAGCAACAACTCTATGTTTTTTTACATATTATTACAAGAAATGAAATATCTTGTGGTCTTCTTGTCTTCAAATTCAAGATGAGATCCTTGCATGTTTGTTGTTAAGCAGAATATGAGCATCAGCTCCAAAAGGTAAGTGCTTCTTTATGCCGATCTTAGTCTTCAAATCTGTTAGTAAGTATAGGATAAGTATTTTTAGTATCGTCTCCTCAGGGATTGATGCGATATTATCGCCGTTCTACAGCTTAGTGTATTTTGAGTTAAGGTTCTGGATGTTTTTAGTGTCATGAATGATAAATAGCATGAAAAGAAATTAAAGACAATAACTTGGGATTTGAAAACGGTTTGGTAAAACTGTGTCAAGATTAGTGTTCATTAGTTTGCTTCATATGTACTCTAATGATTATATATATGAACCTATTCATGATTAATACAATCACGTATCCTCTCGATACCGTTTATCTCTAAAGCAATTTCGTGATTATTATCATATTCACCGTCAGATGATCTCTCATGCCGACAATCAACATGATAATCTTAAAAGCTTGATACTTGTGAATATCAACTCACAAATCTATCTCTAGAGTTTGTTTATTGATAGATGAATATCTTTTAGGTCTAGATTTGAAACATATCTCTCAATAATGATCCAAAACAACAAATGAAACATAAATAACAAGATATTCACCATGTATTAATCATTAACTAAGTTCATACATAACAGATCAAAGAAAGTACATATTTACAAACTAACTACCTCTAATCTTGACACAAGATGAAACTTAGCCCTCCATATCCACGAAAGCTTCAACAACAAGCAACAAACCAAGATTTAGTGACATCAAACTCAAGAAGATCAAAGAAAGATGTTTAGAAATCTTGGTTTTCTCTTAAGAAAAATGGTTTTCTTTCTTCTTCTCTTGCCCTAGCTTTTTCTCCCAGTGTATCTTATGAAAAGAAACTATCCTAATCCTCTTAATCATCAATTTTTATGTGGCTAAGAACAAAAGTTGGAAAAGTAGGTCCGCTGAGCGGAGCAAGTCCGCTGAGCGGAGCAGTAAAAATATCTACTTTGTCTTCAAGGTCCGCTGAGCGGAGGGGGTCTGCTGAGCGGAGCTCACTTTGTTGCTCGTCCCTGCCCATGTCCGCTTCAGCTTCGCTGAGCGGACTTGTTGGTGGAAAATCTCTGCCTGGGTCCGCTTGGACTCCACTGAGCGGACCTCCTTGCACAAAACTTCTTCTTTTTGCATTCCACCCTCATTGCAAGCTTGTTTTGATCATCCTTCTCATTCCATCTTGCCCAAAAGTTGTTAAAACCTAAAGAAAACATTACAAGAGTTAATAAACTAAATTACTTTAGAAAATAAACACAAAGTTATTTATTTACATACTATTATATCAAAAGGTGATCAAATTTGGCACAAGAGTTTAAGAAATACCACAAAACTTATATACAAAATATGCACAAATGAGATTCTAACAACTCTCTCCAACTTTGATCTTTGTTTGTCCTCGAACAAAGCTAGCTCAAAAACATACATCATCAAATCACATCAGGTTAGTAACATCAATTGAATGGTTCAAACTTGAGTTACATACCTACAAGATAAGTCTTCCTTGCTTGTACAAGATTCTAACATGACTATGAACCACTTTCTGAACACAAACCTTTCAACACAATTGCATAAAAGAAATAATGTTCATGAATGTATCACCTAGGTTTCACTTCACAAAATAATTGAAGGACAATTGCCATAATAGAAAAAGGGACAAATCACACTCACTAACAATGATGCACATCCAAAACAATTCATATATTCATCTATACTATGCACATGAGACAATAGAGACAAAGATCACTGAGGACTTCATTCGGTTGTAACTTGGCCTGGGTTCCAAACAAGTGATATTGTATGTACACGGCCATTGAAACAAAAAGGGTGAATGATCATGGAAAGCATTATTTATGTACAACACTACTAATATGTTACCCTTTTGTTTTTCACCATACAATGCATTCTTTCCTTTTCTTTAGATCATTAAAAAAAATTTCTCTTTTCTTTTATCATATGCTCATTCTTTCTCAAAAAAATTTTTTTCATTGATTTTCCTTTTTCAAAGAATGCATTGCACCACGATTTTCTTTCTTTTCTTTATCTTTAAGAAACATCTCTCCCCAACTTTAAACATTTCTATCTATAAAGACATCAATGCTTTCCATTCAAGGTTCAAGTACTATTGGGTTAAGTGTTTACCAAAGAAATTGTCAAGTGAATCACTTCTTCTCTTTATCAAAATTCATTGCGTTTTCCTTTGATTCACTTGACAAAACAAAAATTTAGGCTCAAAATTGGTTACAAATCACACACTCACGGGTAGCCTTGTTTAAGGTGGTTTTTCTCATACTACTAAAAAAATTGCCTCGATTCCTTCTAAGTTCTAATGTCTCATACAAAGCAAGATTAAACATGAATCATTTGAGTTAACATCCATCACTAGAACACTCTTATTTTTGTACACAATGGAAGTCCACTCACTTATTTAGTTTTGTCCTAATTTTGATTCAAACACAAACAAAATTTCTAAAATGCAATGTGACAAAAACTTTGTGTAAAGCCCTTAGTTCATAGTCACCTTATAATCTACAATGCAACAAAATACTTACCTTGGTATGAGCATCATCAAGAATCTTATCATCACCATCCAAATTTTTGATGTTGACACACCTTATCACTCTTTCTTCTTTAGAGCATCACTTCTATTCCAAGACAAACACAAAAGATTATTTACACCTTAGAAATATAATATATGCACACAATTCTACTACTAGAACACAATATTATAACAACAAGGCATAGCTTGCCCACACAAGCACACATTACTTAAACAAAATACTTAAACAACAAAGGCATAAGTTGCCTACAAAATATGTTCGGGTGGCACCCACGGCCACCAAAGTACAACAAACCTCATCCTCATATGGATGGCACAAAAGTAGTTACTAACAAAAGCACTAGAAATTATGCTACTAGTTTAACCACAAAAAGTAAAATCAAAGTATTATATAACTAAACATAAACTAAATAACAACAATACAAAAGTAAACACTGAATATCTTCAATCTTCCTCATCGTCCTGCTCCACGCCATCTCCTTCCTCTTCACCATCCCCCTCTCTGAAAAATGGCCTCTCCGCAGGCCATGCACAATGAGCCTCATAATCCTCATTAGTAGGAAAAGAGGGAACATCCGCCGGGTTGACTTGGTGGCGATAGAGCTTGCACAGAGAATCATGAATCATCGCCTGCGATCTTCTGTTGGCATCAAAATACGCCCAATTGTACCTACAAGCTAATTCTTCATTATACCTACCACCAGCAGGAGGAGCCATGTTCTGTGGCTGAGGATGCTGCTGGACACCTAGCTTAGGAGAGCAATGCCTATGCACATAGCCGGTGTCCCCAACACTAGTGGATTTCATGCTTGCCACATTAGGAAAATCCACACCTACTTTCCTGCAAAGTCCCATTATCAAACTTGGAAAACCAAGCTGAGCAGAAGGCTTCGTTCCTGACTTGGTACCACTTGAAGCCACAATCCTAATCTCCTCAGAAATGATTTGAGCCACATCCACCTCTCCACCTGTCATAATCCAAAACAAAAGACAAGACATGTTAATGGTTAGGTCAGATGTGTGGCTCCTCGGCATGACATTGTTCAGGAGGAAAACTGTGTACAGCTGTGCCATTTGAGTCATATTCTTCCTGTCCATCTTTTGAATATAACCAGAGGGGTTAAGAGTGAACCCTCGGTGCTCAAAGGATAACAGATCAGCAATCTCCTGCATATCCCAAGTCTTTGCAGCCTTTTTCCTCGCATACTCACACTTCTCACCTGTAGCACGAGGAGACGGTCTTCCCAAAAAAGTGTTAATTCCATCCCTTGAAAAAGAAATTCCCCTACCTCTCACATAGGAGGTGTAAGTGTACACCCTTCCATCAATCGGAATCGCATTGGCATAAAACTCACGCACGAGGTCCGTATTGATTTGAGTATCAGGAGAGATCAAAGCTTCCCAATGGCGTTCCGCAATATTCTCCAGAAACTGATAAAAGTTACCTCTATGTGGGAGGTCAAACACCTTTTCAGGCCAAATCTTTCGACCAACCAACTTCCCAAACCTTGCCTGCTGCTCTAGACCTAGGAACCTATGTGAATTGAAGGGTGGTTGCGGAGCAGTTCCTGAGGTTGAACCTGCCAATTGCCTAGCTCGCTTTCCCCGATCACTTCTTGACGACATCTACAAAAAATACAACATAACATCGAACAAACATCCTCAAGAAACATTTATAAAATGTAACATATCCATCTGTAGCATTGCACTAGGCCCTAACCAATTTCACAACCCACAGACAACAGAAGCAAAATTCTGCACTCAGCAGGGTCCGCTCAGCGGAGGGGGTCTGCTCAGCGGACCTGCGCAGAAATTCAAAAATACCTGCATAACACAGGTCTGCAACAAAACAACCATGGGGTTTCAAACCCCACTCCAAAATACATTTAATTAACAGCATAGCCCAGGGGATGAAGGATATAGATAGCAAACCCTAAAACCAAAATCCTACTCAAATCTAATCCTAAAATCTAAACAATTTCTTACATAAACACAAACTAAAACACAATCTATTAGTACCCCTATCACTAAATCACATCCTAATTCCTAAAAGAAACAAATTTATACAAACCCTAATATACATTAAACGCAAAATTATCACATCAAACATCACATACCTTGTTTGGAAATGGAGAAAAACACAATACACCAAGAAATTGAAGAGAAAATGAGACTAGAAGCTTTGAAAATGGTGGAAATGGAGAAGAAATCAAGTGGGGGCAAGGATGTTTCAAAATTGTGGTGAGTTAGGGTTCTGAACCCGCTCAGCCACAGACCTCTTTCTTAAATGGGCCTTTGGACCGGTTTGGTCCATTGGGCCCTTTTTTATTTTTCTGGTTTTTAGCAGGTCCGCTCAGCGGAGGGGGGTCCGCTAAGCGGATGACAGAAAATCTGGTTTTTCTGGTTTTTTCTCAGTCTGTTCCACTCGATTCTTTCTCCACCGAATTTTCAAATGTCCCAAAACACATAAAACAGAGAATACTTACAACGTTGGGGTGCCTCCCAACTAGCGCTTTGTTTAACGTCGGTTAGCTCGACGGTCCGAGGCGGCTTTACGGATCAAAAATCGGAACGGATTCCGAACTTCGATCGACTTCACCACCAAGATACAGCTTGAGTCTTTGACCATTCACAGTCCAACTTTCATTTGTTGTCGGATTTTCTAACACAACCGCTCCATAGTCTTTTACTTCCTTGATTCGGAACGGACCCGACCACTTCGACTTTAATTTGCCCGGAAACAACTTCAACCTTGAATTAAACAATAGAACCATTTGGCCTTCTTTAAACTCCTTCCCCACAATCTTTTTATCATGATATCCCTTCACTTTCTCCTTGTAGATTTTGTTGGATTCATAGGCTTGTAATCGCAATTCTTCCATCTCAAGCAATTGCAATCTTCTCATTTCACCACTTGCCTTAGGATCAAAGTTAAGCAACTTCAAGGCCCAAAATGCCTTATGCTCCAATTCCACGGGTAAATGACAACTCTTCCCATAAACCATTTGAAACGGAGTAAAACCAATCGGTGCCTTGTATGCCGTACGGTAAGCCCATAAAGCATCATCCAACTTGTGGGACCAATCCTTTCTTGATGAAGGAACCGTTTTTTCCAAGATTCTTTTAATTTCTCGGTTGGAAACTTCTGCTTGACCATTAGCTTGTGGATGATAGGCCGTTGTTACTTTGTGCTTCACACCATATTGTTGTAAGACTTTTTCAAGTTGTGTGTTGCAAAAATGTGAGCCACCATCACTAATGAGAATCCTTGGTGTTCCAAACCTTGTAAAAATGTTTTTCTTCAAGAACTTGATTACGGTATTTCCATCCGCCTTCGGACATGTTATTGCTTCCACCCACTTTGAAACATAATCAACCGCAACCAAAATATATTCACAACCAAAAGACGAAGGAAATGGTCCTACAAAGTCTATTCCCCAACAATCGAACACTTCCACTTCTAACATGTTTGTCAATGGCATTTCATTCCTTTTGCTCACTCCACCACTTCTTTGACAATTGTCACAACTTTGTGCATGCAAGTAGGCATCTTTGAATAACGTCGGCCAATAGAACCCGGATTGAAGAACTTTTGCCGCCGTTCTTTGTCCACCATAGTGTCCACCATAAGGTGAGTTATGACAATGCCACAAGATTCTCATTGCTTCTTCCCTTGTCACACATCTCCTTAACATACCATCCACACCAATTTTGAACAAGTATGGATCATCCCACACATACAATTTTGCATCATGAAGGAACTTCATTGTTGCACTTTTACTCCAATCTTCCGGCATCCAACCCGATGCCTTGTGATTAGCCATGTCAGCAAACCACGGCCTTTCTTCCACCATGAATAACTTTTCATCCGGGAATGATTCCAAAACCTCTTCTTCTTTGTTTGTTACCTCTTCATTCACCAACCTTGACAAATGATCCGCCACCAAGTTTTCCGCTCCTTTCTTGTCTCTAATCTCTAAGTGGAATTCTTGTAGCAACAATATCCACCTGATTAGCCTTTGCTTTGAATCCGGCTTGGTAAGCAAATACTTTATCGCTGCATGGTCAGTGTAAACAACAACTTTCGAACCAATTAAGTAGGACCTAAATTTTTCTAATGCATATACAATAGCTAGTAGCTCTTTTTCGGTTGTTGCATAATTAATTTGTGCTTCATTAAGAACCTTACTAGCATAATGTATAGCATGAAAATTTTTTCCTTTTCTTTGACCCAACACCGCTCCTACCGCATAATCACTAGCGTCACACATTAGTTCAAAGTCAAGTTTCCATTCGGGCGCTATGATTATGGGTGCGGTAGTCAATCTTTGTTTCAACTCATTAAAAGCTAAAAGACATGCATTATCAAAAACAAAAGACTTATCTTTGTTGAGCAAGTTGCTCAAAGGCTTTGCAATCTTTGAGAAGTCCTTGATAAATCTTCTATAGAATCCCGCATGGCCTAAGAAGCTTCGAATTCCTTTGACATTTGTTGGCGATGGCAACTTTTCAATAACCTCCACTTTTGCTCGATCGACTTCAATTCCTTTGGAAGAAACTTTGTGACCTAGAACTATGCCTTCGGTAACCATGAAATTGCATTTTTCCCAATTGAGGACCAAGTTGGTTTCAACACATCTTTTCAACACGGCATCCAAATTCTTCAAACAAAGATCAAATGAAGTTCCAAAAACGGAGAAGTCATCCATGAAAACTTCCATTGTCTTTTCTATGAAGTCCGAGAAGATAGCTTGCATACATCTTTGGAAAGTGGCCGGTGCATTACACAACCCAAACGGCATTCGCCTATAAGCAAAAATTCCAAAGGGACAAGTGAACGCTGTTTTCTCTTGATCTTCCGGATTGACCGAACTTTGGTTGTATCCGGAGTAGCCATCCAAGAAACAATAAAACTCTTGACCCGATAATCTTTCCAACATTTGGTCCATAAAAGGTAAAGGGAAGTGATCTTTCCTAGTAGCTTGGTTAAGCTTTCGGTAATCAATACACATCCTCCAACCCGTCACGGTCCTTGTCAGAATCAACTCATTCTTGTCATTTTTGATCACGGTCATTCCTCCTTTCTTCGGTACCACTTGGACTGGACTCACCCATGCACTATCGGAAATAGGATAAATCATTCCGGCTTCCAATAGTTTCACCACTTCCTTTCTTACAACTTCTTTCATTGTAGGATTCAACCGGCGTTAAGGTTAAGCTACCGGTTTAAAATCCTCCTCCATCATAATTTTATGCATACAATAGGCCGGACTAATTCCTTTTAGATCGGAAAGAACCCATCCTATCGCCTCCTTGTTAGCTTTTAACACATGAATTAATTTCTCTTCCTCCTTCTTTGACAATGAACCACTAATGATCACCGGCTTCTTACCACCTTCTTCAAGAAAAACATATTTCAAATGGGGTGGTAGCATCTTCAATTCTAACTTAGTTTCCTCTACCTTTGGCTCATCTTTCAACTCCTCCATCTTTGCTTCAAAAGGACTTATCTCTTCAAAAACATCAAGATCTCGCAAACACTCTTCAATCTCTTTTTCTTCTTCTTCGTTGAGAACATCAAGAGCTTTGGTTAATGTTTTCTCAAGAGGATTGAACACATGAGCTCGACTTTCAACTTGCATGATAACTTCCTCCATAGCATCAATTCTAAAACAATCACTTGTATCATTTGGATATTTGATTGCTTCTGAGAGATCAAAACACACTTCCTCATCTTGGAACCTCAATTTCATCAAACCATCATCAATGTCTATCATCATCCTTGCCGTCTTCATAAAAGGTCTTCCTAGTATCAATGGGGTATCAACATATTCCTCCATATCATTGACAACAAAATCAACTGGAAAAAAGAACTTGTCAACTTTCACAAGTAAATCTTCCGCTATCCCAAAAGGCATAGTTGTAGACTTATCGGCCAATTGAAGTGTCATTCTTGTATTTTTCATATCAACAATGCCTAATCTCTTAACCATGGATAAAGGAATCAAATTGATACTTGAACCCGTGTCAACCAAACCTCTTCCAATATGAATGTCACCAATAGTAACCGGCAAAGTAACTCTTCCCGAATCTCTTTCCTTTCTTGGTAAAGTACTTTGAATGATGGCACTACATTTAGCATCTAGGACAACCGTTTCGGGCTCAGTGTAACTTCTTTTCTTTGTGAGGATGTCCTTCATAAACTTGGCATATTTTGGCATTTGCTCTAAAGCTTCACCAAAAGGAATATTAATTTGCAATTGCCTAAATATGTCAAGAAAACGAGCATATTGCCTCTTATTATCTTTCTTTGAGGGAGCATGAGGGTAAGGTAAATTACGAACGGGAGGACTCATAACTTTCTTCTTTCCTTCTTTAATCTTTCTCTTTTTCTCTTTATTTTTTTCTTTTTCTTCCTCACTTTTTTCTTCACTCTCATTTTCAACTAAGACTCCCTCATTTTTCTTTGGTTCTACTTCACTTTCTACCTTTTTCTCCTTTTCTATCTTAACTTCCTCCTCCTCAACCTCCTTCTCCACTTCACTTTCAAATACCCTCCCACTCCTAGTTACAACCGCTTTGCAATGCTCCTTAGGATTGGTTTGAGTGTTTCCGTGAATGATGGTCCGGTTTGCTTCTCGGCGAGTTGTTTCGCAAGTTGGCCGACTTGAGTCTCTAAATTCTTTATTGTCGCTTCATTTCTCTTTTGATTCGCCATTGATGCTTGCATGAATTGATTTAGAGTCTCCTCCAACTTTGAAGGCTTGTCTTGAGAAGGTGGTTGTTGTTGATAAGGACTTTGTCTTTGTTGATAATTATCTTGTCTCCACCCTTGGCCATATTGTGGTGCATTAGGCCTTTGTTGGTATCCCCCTTGGTTTTGGTATGGAGCTTGTCTTTGTTGATAGCCTCCTTGATTTTGATTCGCCATGTAATTCACTTCATTCACCGGTGGACAATATCTGGTAGGGTGGTCTCCACTACAAAGCTCACACGAAGCAACTTGTTTGTTCTTGTTAGGATCATGTAATTCCTTGAGTTGTTGAGGTAACCTTGCCATTTGTTTTGTAAGCTCCTCCACTTGTTGAGAAAAAAGCTTGTTCTGAGCAAGAATAGCATCATTGGTTCCTAATTCAATAAGCCCTGGTTTCTTTTGAACAACTCCTCGGTTATGTCGCACCTGATGATCATTTCTGGCCATTTTCTCAATTATCTCTATTGCCTCCTCTGCTGTCTTAGCCATCAAGGAACCTCCAGCTGTAGCATCTAGCAGAAGCTTAGGTTGTGGTTGTAAGCCATTTCAAAAAATGTGAATCTGAGTAAGTTCATCAAATCCATGACTAGGAACTTTCTCAACATTGACTTATACCTTTCCCATGCCTCATTAAGAGTTTCATTCACACCTTGAGAAAACACTGAAATTGTTGTTTTTGCTTCAAGTAACCGTGACTGAGGGAAGAACCTATCAAGAAACTTTTCTTCGAACTCATTCAAATTTGTCATGGTTTGAGTGGGTTGGTCTAGATACCAATCCTCTGCTTTGCCGATCAAGGAGTGAGGGAATAATCTCTTAAACACCTGCTCTTCCTCTTTTTCAGGGGCTCCGTCTGCTCCAGCAATTTCATAAAACTTTGTCAAGTGTGTATATGGGTCCTCATGATCAAGTCCTGCAAAGGGACTAGTATAAAGTAGCTGAAGAATGCCAGTCTTCATTTCAGAATTTCTTGCATTGTTGTCATTTCGTGCAAACTGGGCTGCTCTTCTCGGACTGTTAGCACATGATGCTCTAGGTGGTGGTGGTGGTGGTGGTGGTGGCGGTGGTGGATCCTGTTCTCCATGCCCTGCCATCTCTTCTTCTATAACTTGTGGTGCTGATGAAGTAGTAGCTTCTTGGGCTAATCTTCGTTCTTTGGCTAGTTTCCTTCTTCTCCTGGTTTTACTGTTCAATCTCCTTGCGGTTCTTTCAATTTCTGGATCAAAAAGAAGCTGATCTGCTGGTACACTCCCACGCATAAACCAGAGCTGAAACACTAACAAAAAAGTGAGCAAAGACTAGGCAATAATAATAATATTTATACTCAAAACACACAAAAACTATTGCTATGCTTATAACATCTTAACGCCAATCCCCGGCCACGGCGCCATTTTGTTAGTAAGTATAGGATAAGTATTTTTAGTATCGTCTCCTTAGGGATTGATGCGATATTATCGCCGTTCTATAGCTTAGTGTATTTTGAGTTAAGGTTCTGGATGTTTTTAGTGTCATGAATGATAAATAGCATGAAAAGAAATTAAAGACAATAACTTGGGATTTGAAAACGGTTTGGTAAAACTGTGTCAAGATTAGTGTTCATTAGTTTGCTTCATATGTACTCTAATGATTATATATATGAACCTATTCATGATTAATACAATCACGTATCCTCTCGATACCGTTTATCTCTAAAGCAATATCGTGATTATTATCATATTCACCGTCAGATGATCTCTCATGCCCACAATCAACATGATAATCTTAAAAGCTTGATACTTGTGAATATCAACTCACAAATATATCTCTAGAGTTTGTTTATTGATAGATGAATATCTTTTAGGTCTAGCTTTGAAACATATCTCTCAATAATGATCCAAAACAACAAATGAAAAATAAATAACAAGATATTCACCATGTATTAATCATTAACTAAGTTCATACATAATAGATCAAAGAAAGTACATATTTACAAACTAACTACCTCTAATCTTGACACAAGATGAAACTTAGCCCTCCATATCCATGGAAGCTTCAACAACAAGCAACAAACCAAGATTTAGTGACATCAAACTCAAGAAGATCAAAGAAAGATGTTTAGAAATCTTGGTTTTCTCTTAAGAAAAATGGTTTTCTTTCTTCTTCTCTTGCCCTAGCTTTTTCTCCCAGTGTATCTTATGAAAAGAAACTATCCTAATCCTCTTAATCATCAATTTTATGTGGCTAAGAATAAAAGTTGGAAAAGTAGGTCCGCTGAGCGGAGCAGTAAAAATATCTACTTTGTCTTCAAGGTCCGTTGAGCGGAGCTCACTTTGTTGCTCGTCCCTGCCCATGTCCGCTTCAGCTCCGCTGAGCGGACTTGTTGGTGGAAAATCTCTGCCTGGGTCCGCTTGGACTCCGCTGAGCGGACCTCCTTGCACAAAACTTCTTCTTTTTGCATTCCACCCTCATTGCAAGCTTGTTTTGATCATCCTTCTCATTCCATCTTGCCCAAAAGTTGTTAAAACCTAAAGAAAACATTACAAGAGTTAATAAACTAAATTACTTTAGGAAATAAACACAAAGTTATTTATTTACATACTATTATATCAAAAGGTGATCAAATTTGGCACAAGAGTTTAAGAAATACCACAAAACTTATATACAAAATATGCACAAATGAGATTCTAACAAAATCTTCTTAAGCAAATTTAGAGCAACGACTCTATTTTTATTTGCTTCTTCAAGGATCTTTATCTTCTTCTGAAAGCAGATTAAGTGCAATAACTCTTGTATTAATTGCTTCTTTTAGCTAGGTGTTTTTCTAATCAGAGTAAGGAGATTAGGCTTCAGCTCTTGAAATTAATTCCTTCTAGTAAGACCATCTTCATTTCCTCTTCAAGCAAATTTAGAGCAACAGCTCAATGTTGAGTCGCTTCTTCCAATCCTTGTCTTCTTCTTGAATATTGATCATGAAGCTTGTCACAGCTTATAACGCATTTGATGATCATAAGCAAACATGAAACACTTCTTCGAGCAACAACTCAGAGTATTCAGTTTCCCAAGTCATTCAATGTGAACAATGTATGAGCTGATCAAGTATTAGTGAACTTCTGATAACTTCAGTGGAGAATACTGCTAAATAGCAGAGATTCCTTTTTCACACTCTTATGATTTATTCACATAGGCTTAAGTTAGTGTATGACAACACAATGGATTAATTCATCACATACTGAGTATGTGTTGCCTCTTGTGTAACTTCTGAAGCATGGTTTCTTGTAGTTTCTTTTCTGCTTTTCATGCTCAGCTTCTCTCTACAGATTTTCTCTCAAGGTTCTCCTTTTCTGCACTCCGTAGTTGCACCATGGATACACACTTTGGATACTCACTTAATGCACTTTGGGTGTATGAATGGACTCTCATTCAAGTTTGAAGTTTGATCTATATATATAGCTCGGTGTGTTACCGTTGTAATCTAGCAGTTGCAATTGTTTGAATATTGCTTTGAATGCCTTCGTCTCGATTGGCTCATGGCGTGCTTCTTTTGGTTAAGCTTGTCTTTCCAATGCACTGCATGTAGCTTGCTTCTTCTTTTAACCTTGGGAGTTGTTCCTTTTAAATGTTGTAACCGTTTTGCATGTGCTGATGTTTCTAATGGCTCTCCCTTTCATTCTAAGCTCTTTGTATTTTATTCAATTTTTATGCTGAGTTGTAGTCTATCTTCTAGTTCACAGGTGACTTTTGTTGTTGTTTGCATTTTGTATGTTACTACGTTACTCTATCAGAACTTCTGATCTTTTGTTCATGTGATCTTCTTACTGTAACGGATCTTTATGTATATTGATATTCCTTTGAAGCTTCTGATTGTACTTTCTAATTATGTGCTTGTAAGCGTTGGTATTTCTGTTTAACTCTTTGAAGATTGTTTTGTTTAAATCTAGCTTCTTGTGATACGGTTGTTGTTGCATATTCTTCTGAATGGTCATGTTCTTCACTGTAGCTTCTTTACTCCTGATTTGCTGATCTTGGCTTGTTTGACGTAATCTTAAATAGAACATTGTCATACCCCAAATTTGTCCTACCCTTTAACTTCTAACTGGCTTAGGCTTTGCATTCAGGTACATACATCACTTAGGTCATAATCCATATCCATGCATTCATATCATTGGTACTATTCAAAAGACTAGCAAGAAAAAGCTTTCCTGGCAGAGGGTTTCCTACCAAATGTGTGGATCCGAGGTGTAATCATGTGGCTCTATGTTCATTGAATACTTCTTGGATTAGGGTTTTCCCATTCTCAACTCGATGCATTGACGGGAGTGTACAAGCTTGTGATCCATCTGATCCTCTTAATCAGGGTTTCTTTGATCAAAGTCAACCAGTTGACTTTCTGGTCAACATTTAATCAGGAGTGGATTCTATGAATGAGAAGCTCTCATACTGACTATGTGGATGTGTTTGTTTGACTGGATTTGACTGGAAGGGATTTAATCGGGAATTTCATCAATAGTCAGAAAAATCAGAATAGTTGACTTTTGGGTCAAAATCAGAAGAATTACTCAAATGTTGACTTTTGGTGGAAAATTAATCAAGAAAAGTCGATGAATGGATAAAATCGGGAGTTCGACAAAAAGTTGCCAACATAGCAAAAAACAAGTTTCCAACACTTAGAAAAATTTTGATACTTTAAATCTTGTTGAGAAGTCCACTTCAGCATTAGATTACACGTGGCAAATGGCACTTTTTGAAGAAAATTCCAACATCAAAGTTGTTCCTCTCATGGAGGAGAACAACTTTGTAGTTGGACACTTTTTCATTTGAAGCTTGTATGAAGAGTTAAATTGGTGTGAAGTTACTGAAAACTCACTCAACCCAAGTCATAATCTAGGTCACAAGTCAGGTCATGACCTAGCATTTTGTCAAACACATGGCATGCCAAATCTCCAGCCACTTTTAAAGCTCTAGAGAAGTGCCATGAATGCAAACTTGGTATGCATCTCTTCCCCTCCATTCCCTCTATGCAATGAAACAAGAATTGTGTAAATTGGATTAGTATCGAATCATTTATGGAGCCTTAAAGTCATGGCCGCACCGAGTCACGTTTTAGCCAAGGCATGGGCACAAATCCAAGGCAAGCACGAGGCATTTTGCCAAGCATGTGGCAGGCTGAATTAAAAGCTCATTTTAAAGAAGCATAAGTGTCCAATTAACTCAAGCTCAATATTAAACTACTCTCATCCATGTCCTCTATCTATTGATCAAAGAATCATAAAGATCGGAGGCGGGATGGTCAAGTTCCAAAGTCTCAAAGTTATGCCCATGGAATGATGTTAAGCTGACATGGGAGGGAGTCATGCGTGCAGGCCCGGGGCAGTTGCATACCCTCATTTTCCAAATCATTTCACGAGAGCTACAGACGTCATCCCTTGGCACTTTCAACATGAAACCTCGTCTATGCCACACCCTCTTTAAGAAGAATCTTGGATCGAATCATTTGAACCATTGGTTGATGAGATAAGTGATGAAGAAACCACGCCCTGGATTAGTAAAAAAAAACAACGTCGAGCTAGGCTTACACATGCTGCCTGCAGCATTGAAGCAAGTTTACTCTTGAAGTTTAAGCCTAATTCACATGATGTTCCAAGCCTTATTTCAAGAGATTGTTAACATGAAAAATGTTCTTTGATCTTTTCTCTTTCTATTGATAGCAAGTTTGTTGCAATCGAGTGAGCATTCATCGAGATGTTGCTATTAGAAGTCGGTAACTCGAAGCTGACCAGGTATCGGGAAATCTTCTTTGTCCAAGTGAAAACCAGTGGTGAGGAAGGATGTTCACAGGTAATTTTCGTGAGGTTTCAAGTCCCGTCTCGAGAAGTCACTAACAGGGAGTTTGTTCCACCATGCATCGACTTTCCATTGAATGTAACAACTTGGTACTTGAGTAAACACGCAGTGAGATTAGGCCCTTCGAAGTAGAGTATATGAGACTGTTAAAACTCCGACGGTTACCGAAATCTACATGTGAACGATTCCAGTTGAAAAAGGTTGAATTCTCGGACATTTATGAGCATGTTACGAATAGTTTCTCCGTGAAAACTCGACACCAATCCCTCGCTCTCTCGTGATATCTTTCGATTGACACGAGGAAAGGATCGTTAAGGTCGCTACTCGAAGATTGTTAGGTCCAGAAGTTTGGGTCAGATTTGTTTCAACCGGATTTTAGTCACCAGCCATGCAATTTAAAGCCAATTATCATATTCAAACCATCACAACTCCTAGAATTTTTATACCATCAGCTTTTTTCCATATGAAACCGTATAAGATGCGTATCGTACGTGACCCAAAAAGCCATGCAAAATACTGCACGTGAAAGGCAAAGAAGAAATTTACTACAAGGGCATAACTTGTATTAAGCATGAAAAAGATACGCTACAGTACTCTCCACCATAACACATCACGTGACCTGCACTATAAAAGCAAAGCTCCTCCACAATTCAAAGGACACACTTCCATTTTTCATTTTTCAGTTTCACACTCTTTTCTCCCTCTTCACTCTCTTCTCTCTCACCTTCCTCCCACTCACCACCCTAACCACCTCTGTAACTACCTCAAACCACCGCAACAAACTTCCCTAACTAACTCCGGCCACCACCAAACCTCAACGATCTTCGATTCATCTTCATCATCCTCAAATCACCACACCATTCTTCATCTTCTCTTTCAAAGCTTCACCACCTCCATAATCGTTTTTCGCAACCGTACCTCCGTTATCGGTCATCACCTTCACCACTTTCGTTAATCAATATCATCATCAATCATCTTCAGTATTCAAATCATAATCACCGTCACGATACGGTATAATCATCACCAGCTTCATTCTCTTCATGTAACACTCAAAAGGTTACGGTTTCTTGAGGAAGGAAGTTCGGTTACGCATTTCTTCCAAATGTTCATCACTTCCGGTATTCACCTCCAAGAGTTCAAGCAAGAGATGAGTTTATTCCTCGTCAAACAGAACCTCCACGGATCTCTCATCATCCTCATCAATCTTGGAAGAAGCAATAGAGTTTTCTAAAGTTCTTGCAATTCTTCTCAGGTAAGTCTCATAATCATTATCTCAGCATGCTAAAAACTTTCATGATAGGGTATAAATCGCATATGGTGTTCTCAATCGTTGTATGTGCATTACCGTGTTTTCATTTCGGATCTGTTTCGGCACTATGAGTTTTCGATGCTTTCGCTTAAATCACTTGAAACGAGTGTGATATTTGGAATTGGTGTCCGATTTCGTGGGGCTGCGTCTTCGTTCTTATTCTCCGGTCATGTTCGTCATCGTCGCCGCCGTGGATGGCGGTCCAATCCGTCGGAGAAGAAGGTGAGTGCGTTGCTGCACTGTTCACGTGTGTAGTATGAGTGAGTAACTCTCTGATTTGCCCATGCTGCACGTGATTTCGTATGCTATCTTTCTTTTCCTTTGTTTGCATGAATAGGCCGGTGACATGGCACCGCGTGATTGGTTGGTAGCTCTTGTTTTGTCTTTAGTGACTTATTCATAATGTGACCAATTGATTTTCATGTTAATATTCATGTCACGTTAACAGAATAAAACCATATAAAAAAATAAATGACATGCTGTAGTGTGATAAAAATAATAATAACGAAATGAATGCTGGTTAATGAGAGTGAAATAATGGAATAGGTGGTGCAGCGTTGGGCCATGAAATCCTGGGCCCTGCAATGTTTCTGAAGCTATACCCCACTGTTGTTAGTACACCACCGTTCGGTCCCTGGGCCTCTGAGCGCCCACGCTATTCGCACCCCCTGCTTTTTAGCCCAGCTTTGCTCTATTAACTAATTTTAGTTCAATAATGGAATTACTTCTGCACCTCCTTTGCAATAATAAAAACAAATAGTAAAATTGACTTTTTCTTTATTTCTTTTTGCATATTAATATTTCTTTTTTCCTTAAATAAAAATTGACAAAAACATTTCTCATCCAATTTAATTTTTCTTTACATTGATTTTTAATTGATTGATTTCTATGATTTGTGATTGGTTGATAAACCATAAAAAATAAATAATAGTTTCTTTTGAAAATTCAAAAATAGTTTCTCCCATGAATAAAAATGTCATTGCTTGTGAATATTCTCATAAATAGTTTAGATTTTATTTCTTTTCTTTTTGTGAATATTTTCATATATTGTGGAATGCTTAGATAAACTTTTCTTCCCCATTTTCTTTTAGGATAATCAATAACATAGATGTAGAAATTAGGACTAGTCCCCTTTTTTCATTCTTTTCTTTTTCAACCATAAAACACTCTAAAAATACTTGAATAAACTCCCATAAAAAACACCAAGAAAACTCATAAAAAAATGACTAATAAATACTTTGACTAATAAAAAGGGAATGGAAGCTTGTAACTTCCCTTGCTTAAGGGATGTTCGAGTGCTTGGAGCTCCCTTGCTTAAGGGTTCCATTCAGGCGTAAGTTCCCAACCTTTAAAAAACACAAACCAAAGAGTAACTCGAGTTTCCCTTGCTTAAGGGATTTCCTCGAAACGCTCAAAGTCTCTCTCTCATCTCTTTCTCTTAAGGGCACCGTTATCTCCACTCTATTGCATCCTAGGTCGATCCCTTATGCAGGAGCGCGAGCGTTAACTCCGCCCAACTAAAAAACACAAAAACAAACAAAACTATGGAGCCGAACTACGGCGCTCTGATTCCTGAAAAGGATACGTAGGCATCAAGTCGCGGGGCTTGAACGAGCACACTTGTAAATATTTCCTTCTTTTCCCCGTATTTCTTTTGCATTCATTCGCATGTAGACATAGACATAGACACACCCTTTAGATAGAAACAAACATAGGTGGATACCATCGAGTACGATGGGCGCGAGGGGTGCTAATACCTTCCCCTTGCGTAACCGACTCCCGTACCTTGATTCTCTGGTCACAAGACCCTGTTCCTTCCTTTGTTAGGTTTTCTGATATTCCTTTCCCTTATGGGATAAATATATTGGTGGCGACTCTGTTCATTTTTCGCGAGCGTGCGACAGCTGGGGATTACCTAAGCAAATCGATCCTAGCCTTTGTTTGTTTTATTTTATTGGGTGTTTATTTGTTTTTATGTCTATATCTTGTATATATGTTTGCATGTTTATTTTCTGCTTGCATATCATGTTTATTTCTGTTTGCACATCATGCATATGGATTATATTTTGTGTTCCCTGGGGTCTTCTGTTCTGTTTTGCAGGTGGGGGGTTTTTGAGGTAAAAGGCCCACTACCCAGGCCAAGTGACATATAGGATTAGCGTGGATGCTCATGTTGACTCCTGTAGCGCTTGCTATGGCTGAGATTGACATGGGGTACCACAACTAGGCGAGGTTCTTTCATGGAACACTGTGTCTGGCACGCTTGTTGCCTCAAACACTTTGTACCCCATGGGAACTGTAGACCCTAGTGACCATTAGGGACCACCTGTCCGTGTCTAGAATTCATACCCGTGAGATTGGGGTGGGACAGGAAACCTTGGCTCCTACATACCATTGCTTCTTCATACTCGAGGTTGGACCTTTATTTGGTTTATTCTCCTGGTGCTTGATATTCTGGTATTCCAAAAAGGCGTCGAACCTTTGATCCTGTGACATTTGACCTACAAAGACTTTACATCAGTCATTCAGAGGATTGCACAGATTGCTACTCAGATTATATGGACCTTGATCCCATGCCTTTGCATTGCATAACATCATTCCTTCATCCACTTCATTTGTGGGGGATCCTAAAGTCTATTTCAAAAAAAAAAAAGGGAAAAAGAAAAAATAAAAAAGGAAATAGAAAATCAGAAAAAAGAAAAGAAAAGATATTCTATACAAAAAAAAAAGCTTTGATTCCAAAAGAGAAAATAAAAGAAAAAGAAAAAGTGTGAAAAGACTTTAGGATTCTCCATAAATGAAACATGCATTCATAATATCATGCATTTCATGGTTCTATCTGAAGCTTTTGAAGGCCCTTTCTACTCAGATTCTGGCTTCGACAACAAAATTGATTTCTCACCGCTATGTGCTTGAAAATTAACAATGGAACAACTCCGTGGGGTTTTGACTAGGATGAGAACAAAAATGGGAGCTGACATGAATCTGTGTGTGGAGGTTATTCAAGCCTTTTCTCTTTGACAAGAAGAATTGAGACAAATTCCTCAGAGGCCAAATGCAAATGTTGATCTCACCCATGAGAAGGTCTTATGTATCATAATGTTTGAAATGATGTTGAGATTCCTATTCTTGGTAAAGAGAATTCACATCATTGAAGTCTTCGAGTTTCCAAGTATTGAATTTGACAAAAGGTTTCACCTCTTGGAGATAAGTTTGGAAGCCATAAAAAAAAGGTCGTGACTCTACTGATTTAGATGTTGTTGGTTTGTGCCTGATGCAAAAAAAAATGCAAGGGTCATTTACTCTCACTCTGATTGGTTTGGATATTGAAGCTAAATTGGTAATCATCTCCTGTATATGTGTTGAAGTTGCTTGGGGCTCCCGCACGAGGGATAAGCAAGACGCACTCTTATCTTGAGCATTGCATCATTCGCATTGCTCGAATCCCTAAAGCATTACAAATTCTTGGGTGACTTCGTCAGAATCTTCTTCCGTGTGATAATCAAGAGTGTTCTTCACAATGCTTCTCATTCTCAAGGTTCTACTTCATATATCAGTTGCTTTTTCTCAAGATCTCCTTCTCAGTGGCCTTGCTAGTTAATAGAGACAAGAAGAATATGAGAAACAAATTGATGTGATTCTATTGCCTTATGCTCATTCGTTTCCTTGTTGGTTGGAATCACAATTGGTTAAGATTCTAGTATTGGGTCTTCTTCACCACAAGTAGCTCTCTTGAGTTGGATGATCATACAAGATTCTTTCCATTTAGGATGGCGATTACTACTCTAGCAACTATGCTTGGAGTTCTCTTTTGGAGTAATCTGAAGTGTTTGGAAGGAACTGCAGAAAGTATTCGAGATCAACAAGTCCAGACGGAGTCAAGTCTCCTCAACAATGGCATTCATTTAGTTTCTTTATTGCATTCTCATTTGTAACATTTCATTGTTTGTTTAAGCATTGATAGCATGTAAAAACTTGTTAATTTCTGAATGAAAATAAAAATACATTGTTTATGTTTGTCTTGAAGAAATCCATTCGTTTTCACTCATAATAATGTTTTTTGGCATTACGATACCAACTTTACTAATTGCTTGCTTATGCAAAAAGCTGAGGGAGAATGATGAAAGATAAAAACGCAAAAATCTCTAATCATGTGTTTTTGAATAAAAAACCCTACTGAGGATGCACAGGCATTGCTTCAAATCCCCAAACACCGGAGATATAAGGGAGATAGACCCTCGTCAACCCCTTTGAGCCTTGAAGTAGGGGTTTCTTTTCTAAATCATAAAAAACCCTTGTTTTAACCTTGGGGCAGGGTAGTGTCCATTTAACTTGATCGAGTGTTCAAAACTCACCAAAAGGGTATGCATCCAAGGATACAACAATGGTTATCCTTCAAAAGGTTGAGGAATGTCAAAACCGCAATGATTATCCTTATTCCATCAAGAGATCAATAGATGACGATACTACAATGGTAATGCTTCATCAAATCAAAGGAGTGAGGCGGTCGCAATCACCTCCAACGAATCAAAGACTAAGCGAGGTCACACGACTTGTTCAAAAAAAATATACATAGCAAAAAGAAATGGAAAAAATAATAAGAAGAAAATGATGAAAAGAAAAAATGGCAAAAGAAAAAAGATGATGAAATTGCCAAGCAAAAACAAAGTCGTGTGATAATGAATCAGAAGAATAAAAGGTGAGCGACCGCCATGTCCAAAGAACCTCATTGATTCCTCAACCATTTCAAATTCCTTGTGAGGGATGAACACTCGTATCAAGCTAAGTTGAACTTAGGACTGGAGAACATCACGAAGGGGGTGGGTACAAATAATTTTGAGCCTAAAAATCCTTTGTTTTCTAAAAACCATGAACCCGGCCAAATTACAACCCTTAAAAGTCCTAATTGAAGTAGGGTTTATTTTGAAAGCGCACTCCGATGAGATAGCGTTTAACTGACTCCCAATGAAGCGAGGCACATATCCATGTTGGTATCGTAGGCTTGCTTTATCTTCCATATGCAAAAATCGAGGTTGTGTCAACTAGTGATTCGGTCACAAGAGGTTGCAACCTCATTTCATAAACAAGTTTTACAACTTCAAGACTAACATAGGCTTTGCATTAGAATTATCATTCTTAGAATTAACATTCTTTTGCATACAAAAATATGCTTAACATCAAGGAAATTACCATGGTGAGAATCAGTGAATAACTTGACTATGTCAAAGTTCAAGAGACTTGAGAACTCCGAGGGGTAAAAGCTAATCATTCCAAATGCTGACCATCAAGGGGAAGATTCTCTAAAAACTCCGTTGGGCATGAACAGTTAATGCCTTCTTTGATTACCTTGAGGGAAGAGTTTGAAGATTCCGTTGAGCGTGGTAAAGTTGTTTCCACGTCTGTTAAACCTCAAAACAATGAAGGCTTGAGGATTCTAGTAAGATGTACCTAATCAGGGGCAATTAAGTCGAGGTTTGACCTCTCAAATTCAGCATATCTGGGGCAATCATGTCGAGGTAAATATCTTCAAGCCTTGATCTATCTGGGGCAGTCATGGCGATAAATCTCTTCAAGCTTTGATCAATCTCGGGCAATCATGTCGAGGAATCTCTCTCAAATTCAACCAATCTGGGGCAGTTACGTCGAGATTTGACAAATCTCTCCAAGGATCCACTGGGGCAGTTTCCTTCATGGGTCATGAAACTTGGGGCACGATCTTCTGAGTTTTAGTGTCCTCTCCCTAATCATAGGAGTTTATTTCTCCTGGAACCTTGGTCTCTCCCCAAGCATGGAGTTTATTTCTCCCGAGAGTTTGTTCCATTCCTCAAGCATAAGAGTTTATTTCTCCTAGGAGTTGTCCTACTTCCCTAATCAAGGCTCCTTATCTGGATTTCTCATCCCCGACATGATGAATCGAGGGAATCTCCTCAACTTGAAAATCCTTCGAGCAGTGGCACATGGTGAGAAGTCAGAAAGTATTCTTCAAGTCAAAGAAGGTGCATCTTACAAATCAAAGTCCAATATCTATTGGCACCTCCACATGGTCCTTAACACTAAGGGGGTTCTCCCTGGTGTTTACCTCATCAATGCCTTTATTTGGCATCCTGCATATAGTGTTCACTGCATATAACATTGCATCCTTAAAAGCGTAACGTATCCGTCAAAGCGGATCATTACGCCATAGAAAAATTCAAACATGCATAACAAAGCATAAGCCAGATAATACAAATCCGCACCCAGTCAAGACAATAATACATCCCCACACAAAAGGTTGTCCTTACAAATTCCGATTGATATCTGCTACTACATTTCAAATCTCTTCCAACCACGGTGCCGATGCGAGGTATCTTCAATCTCTGATGAGTGTCTGACACAATGTCTTCTTTTGTCCCTCGATGTCGAGTCGATGTTGAGTCATAGATCGCCACGAGATCTTATTCCTTTCCAAAGTGTGGAAAATCGCACGAGATTTTCTTTCGATGTTGAGTCATAGATCGCCACAATATCTTATTCCTTTCCAAAGTGTGGAAAATCGCACGAGATTTTCTTTCGATGTCGAGTCATAAGATCGCCACGAGATCTTATTCCCTTTTCTTCTGTTGACGAGTTGATCGCCACGAGATCTTCTCGATGTCAAGTCATAAGATCGCCACGAGATCTTATTCCCTTTTCTTCTGTTGACGAGTTGATCGCCACGAGATCTTCTTTCGATGTTGAGTCATAAGATCGCCACGAGATCTTATTCCCTTTTCTTCTGTTGACGAGTTGATCGCCACGAGATCTTCTTTCGATGTTGAGTCATAAGATCGCCACGAGATCTTATTCCCTTTTCTTCTGTTGACGAGTTGATCGCCACGAGATCTTCTTTCGATGTTGAGTCATAAGATCGCCACGAGATCTTATTCCCTTTTCTTCTGTGGACGAGTTGATCGCCACGAGATCTTCTTTCGATGTTGAGTCATAGATCGCCACGAGATCTTATTCCTTTCAGTCCTGACGTTGAGTCGTAAATCGCACGAGGTCTTTTTCTTTCGATCATTGTTTCATACAACCATTCTCTTTGAAAACCCCGTGTCGGCACCGCTACCACGTTATAAGCTATCTCCATTCAAACCCATTACCCACTGTAAATTCTTCCACCAGAAAAACAAATTCCTCTCTTTCCCCAGCAGATATCAAAACAAAAATAAAGAATAAAGACCACTCCATCTCCTCGGGACAAATTTCGGGTCTTTGGTATTTAATCTTCTTCTACTCCGAATGCTCGAAAGGCTGGCGCCAATCTCACCTTCGAGTATAAGACCATTAAATAGGGGCAGCTGTCATACCCCAAATTTGTCCTACCCTTTAACTTCTAACTGGCTTAGGCTTTGCATTCAGGTACATACATCACTTAGGTCATAATCCATATCCATGCATTCATATCATTGGTACTATTCAAAAGACTAGCAAGAAAAAGCTTTCCTGGCAGAGGGTTTCCTACCAAATGTGTGGATCTGAGGTGTAATCATGTGGCTCTATGTTCATTGAATACTTCTTGGATTAGGGTTTTCCCATTCTCAACTCGATGCATTGACGGGAGTGTACAAGCTTGTGATCCATCTGATCCTCTTAATCAGGGTTTCTTTGATCAAAGTCAACCAGTTGACTTTCTGGTCAACATTTAATCAGGAGTGGATTCTATGAATGAGAAGCTCTCATACTGACTATGTGGATGTGTTTGTTTGACTGGATTTGACTGGAAGGGATTTAATCGGGAATTTCATCAATAGTCAGAAAAATCAGAATAGTTGACTTTTGGGTCAAAATCAGAAGAATTACTCAAATGTTGACTTTTGGTGGAAAATTAATCAAGAAAAGTCGATGAATGGATAAAATCGGGAGTTCGACAAAAAGTTGCCAACATAGCAAAAAACAAGTTTCCAACACTTAGAAAATTTTTGATACTTTAAATCTTGTTGAGAAGTCCACTTCAGCATTAGATTACACGTGGCAAATGGCACTTTTTGAAGAAAATTCCAACATCAAAGTTGTTCCTCTCATGGAGGAGAACAACTTTGTAGTTGGACACTTTTTCATTTGAAGCTTGTATGAAGAGTTAAATTGGTGTGAAGTTACTGAAAACTCACTCAACCCAAGTCATAATCTAGGTCACAAGTCAGGTCATGACCTAGCATTTTGTCAAACACATGGCATGCCAAATCTCCAGCCACTTTTAAAGCTCTACAGAAGTGCCATGAATGCAAACTTGGTATGCATCTCTTCCCCTCCATGCACTCTATCAATGAAACAAGAATTGTGTAAATTGGATGAGTATCGAATCATTTATGGAGCCTTAAAGTCATGGCCGCACCGAGTCACGTTTTAGCCAAGGCATGGGCACAAATCCAAGGCAAGCACGAGGCATTTTGCCAAGCATGTGGCAGGCTGAATTAAAAGCTCATTTTAAAGAAGCATAAGTGTCCAATTAACTCAAGCTCAATATTAAACTACTCTCATCCATGTCCTCTATCTATTGATCAAAGAATCATAAAGATCGGAGGCAGGATGGTCAAGTTCCAAAGTCTCAAAGTTATGCCCATGGAATGATGTTAAGCTGACATGGGAGGGAGTCATGCGTGCAGGCCCGGGGCAGTTGCATACCCTCATTTTCCAAATCATTTCACGAGAGCTACAGACGTCATCCCTTGGCACTTTCAACATGAAACCTCGTCTATGCCACACCCTCTTTAAGAAGAATCTTGGATCGAATCATTTGAACCATTGGTTGATGAGATAAGTGATGAAGAAACCACGCCCTGGATTAGTAAAAAAAAACAACGTCGAGCTAGGCTTACACATGCTGCCTGCAGCATTGAAGCAAGTTTACTCTTGAAGTTTAAGCCTAATTCACATGATGTTCCAAGCCTTATTTCAAGAGATTGTTAACATGAAAAATGTTCTTTGATCTTTTCTCTTTCTATTGATAGCAAGTTTGTTGCAATCGAGTGAGCATTCATCGAGATGTTGCTATTAGAAGTCGGTAACTCGAAGCTGACCAGGTATCGGGAAATCTTCTTTGTCCAAGTGAAAACCAGTGGTGAGGAAGGATGTTCACAGGTAATTTTCGTGAGGTTTCAAGTCCCGTCTCGAGAAGTCACTAACAGGGAGTTTGTTCCACCATGCATCGACTTTCCATTGAATGTAACAACTTGGTACTTGAGTAAACACGCAGTGAGATTAGGCCCTTCGAAGTAGAGTATTTGAGACTGTTAAAACTCCGACGGTTACCGAAATCTACATGTGAACGATTCCAGTTGAAAAAGGTTGAATTCTCGGACATTTATGAGCATGTTACGAATAGTTTCTCCGTGAAAACTCGACACCAATCCCTCGCTCTCTCGTGATATCTCTCGATCGACACGAGGAAAGGATCGTTAAGGTCGCTACTCGAAGATTGTTAGGTCCAGAAGTTTGGGTCAGATTTGTTTCAACCGGATTTTAGTCACCAGCCATGCAATTTAAAGCCAATTATCATATTCAAACCATCACAACTCCTAGCATTTTTATACCATCAGCTTTTTTTCCATATGAAACCGTATAAGATGCGTATCGTACGTGACCCAAAAAGCCATGCAAAATACTGCACGTGAAAGGCAAAGAAGAAATTTACTACAAGGGCATAACTTGTATTAAGCATGAAAAAGATACGCTACAGTACTCTCCACCATAACACATCACGTGACCTGCACTATAAAAGCAAAGCTCCTCCACAATTCAAAGGACACACTTCCATTTTTCATTTTTCAGTTTCACACTCTTTTCTCCCTCTTCACTCTCTTCTCTCTCACCTTCCTCCCACTCACCACCCTAACCACCTCTGTAACTACCTCAAACCACCGCAACAAACTTCCCTAACTAACTCCGGCCACCACCAAACCTCAACGATCTTCGATTCATCTTCATCATCCTCAAATCACCACACCATTCTTCATCTTCTCTTTCAAAGCTTCACCACCTCCATAACCTTTTTTCGCAACCGTACCTCCGTTATCGGTCATCACCTTCACCACTTTCGTTAATCAATATCATCATCAATCATCTTCAGTATTCAAATCATAATCACCGTCACGATACGGTATAATCATCACCAGCTTCATTCTCTTCATGTAACACTCAAAAGGTTACGGTTTCTTGAGGAAGGAAGTTCGGTTACGCATTTCTTCCAAATGTTCATCACTTCCGGTATTCACCTCCAAGAGTTCAAGCAAGAGATGAGTTTATTCCTCGTCAAACAGAACCTCCACGGATCTCTCATCATCCTCATCAATCTTGGAAGAAGCAATAGAGTTTTCTAAAGTTCTTGCAATTCTTCTCAGGTAAGTCTCATAATCATTATCTCAGCATGCTAAAAACTTTCATGATAGGGTATAAATCGCATATGGTGTTCTCAATCGTTGTATGTGCATTACCGTGTTTTCATTTCGGATCTGTTTCGGCACTATGAGTTTTCGATGCTTTCGCTTAAATCACTTGAAACGAGTGTGATATTTGGAATTGGTGTCCGATTTCGTGGGGCTGCGTCTTCGTTCTTATTCTCCGGTCATGTTCGTCATCGTCGCCGCCGTGGATGGCGGTCCAATCCGTCGGAGAAGAAGGTGAGTGCGTTGCTGCACTGTTCACGTGTGTAGTATGAGTGAGTAACTCTCTGATTTGCCCATGCTGCACGTGATTTCGTATGCTATCTTTCTTTTCCTTTGTTTGCATGAATAGGCCGGTGACATGGCACCGCGTGATTGGTTGGTAGCTCTTGTTTTGTCTTTAGTGACTTATTCATAATGTGACCAATTGATTTTCATGTTAATATTCATGTCACGTTAACAGAATAAAACCATATAAAAAAATAAATGACATGCTGTAGTGTGATAAAAATAATAATAACGAAATGAATGCTGGTTAATGAGAGTGAAATAATGGAATAGGTGGTGCAGCGTTGGGCCATGAAATCCTGGGCCCTGCAATGTTTCTGAAGCTATACCCCACTGTTGTTAGTACACCACCGTTCGGTCCCTGGGCCTCTGAGCGCCCACGCTATTCGCACCCCCTGCTTTTTAGCCCAGCTTTGCTCTATTAACTAATTTTAGTTCAATAATGGAATTACTTCTGCACCTCCTTTGCAATAATAAAAACAAATAGTAAAATTGACTTTTTCTTTATTTCTTTTTGCATATTAATATTTCTTTTTTCCTTAAATAAAAATTGACAAAAACATTTCTCATCCAATTTAATTTTTCTTTACATTGATTTTTAATTGATTGATTTCTATGATTTGTGATTGGTTGATAAACCATAAAAAATAAATAATAGTTTCTTTTGAAAATTCAAAAATAGTTTCTCCCATGAATAAAAATGTCATTGCTTGTGAATATTCTCATAAATAGTTTAGATTTTATTTCTTTTCTTTTTGTGAATATTTTCATATATTGTGGAATGCTTAGATAAACTTTTCTTCCCCATTTTCTTTTAGGATAATCAATAACATAGATGTAGAAATTAGGACTAGTCCCCTTTTTTCATTCTTTTCTTTTTCAACCATAAAACACTCTAAAAATACTTGAATAAACTCCCATAAAAAACACCAAGAAAACTCATAAAAAAATGACTAATAAATACTTTGACTAATAAAAAGGGAATGGAAGCTTGTAACTTCCCTTGCTTAAGGGATGTTCGAGTGCTTGGAGCTCCCTTGCTTAAGGGTTCCATTCAGGCGTAAGTTCCCAACCTTTAAAAAACACAAACCAAAGAGTAACTCGAGTTTCCCTTGCTTAAGGGATTTCCTCGAAACGCTCAAAGTCTCTCTCTCATCTCTTTCTCTTAAGGGCACCGTTATCTCCACTCTATTGCATCCTAGGTCGATCCCTTATGCAGGAGCGCGAGCGTTAACTCCGCCCAACTAAAAAACACAAAAACAAACAAAACTATGGAGCCGAACTACGGCGCTCTGATTCCTGAAAAGGATACGTAGGCATCAAGTCGCGGGGCTTGAACGAGCACACTTGTAAATATTTCCTTCTTTTCCTCGTATTTCTTTTGCATTCATCCGCATGTAGACATAGACATAGACACACCCTTTAGATAGAAACAAACATAGGTGGATACCATCGAGTACGATGGGCGCGAGGGGTGCTAATACCTTCCCCTTGCGTAACCGACTCCCGTACCTTGATTCTCTGGTCGCAAGACCCTGTTCCTTCCTTTGTTAGGTTTTCTGATATTCCTTTCCCTTATGGGATAAATATATTGGTGGCGACTCTGTTCATTTTTCGCGAGCGTGCGACAAACATCTGATGAATGATGTTTAGCTTCGTTAATCTTCTGGATCTTTGATTTCATATCTGAGCCAGTTTTTGATGTAGTCGTTGTACTCTTTTTCTGATGAATCCTGTATAAGGTTTATAGCAAAATATCTGCACACTAAATGAAACCATTAGTAATAAAATTGTTACTCACAAAATATATGTTTGTTATCATCAAAACCAGATTCTAAACATAGATTCTCAATCTTGTTCTAACATTTTATACCTATATAATTTTGTTATAACGATCGGTCTATTCAACCGAGTTATCTGGTTTAACCCGGTTTAGTCATGCGGTTCGACCAACGACCCAATAGTTAGACCAATAAACGAGTGACCTAGTACCCTCACAGGTTTAATGTTCGGTCCGATTTTTAAAACACTATTTTTAATTGTATGTTGATTGAAGCATGTTGTATAAGGATCAAAAATTGAATCTTCTTAACCTAAGTCTTTGAATCTTCAAAACTTGTTCAGCATAACCTTGTCTTCAGATTCTTCAGCACTTAGTCTTCAAAAGTAATGTCTTCAAATTTTCAGAACTTGTTCAACAGAACTTTGTCTTCAGCATATTTAGAACTTGGAATCAGAAAAACAAAGCATTAGAAGACCTCCAAAACCTCCTTGCAAAAGTCATGATTAGAAGCTCTTGTACTAACGTTCCTTAGAACCGTTGCAAAAGAAGCATTCCAAAATCTTGACTTCCTTTGTAACACATCATAGGTATTATTCCAGAGTGTTGAGTTCATAATTTGATGGCCCCACACGCTTTCTTACCAGAGTCAGAACCTATTTAGCAAAAGCTACACACTAGACATAATCCATTAGAGTACACAATTGTTCTTTAAGATATCATGTAAAGTTATCATCAAAACTCAAGGCCAAATACATAATCAATCTTGTTCTTACAGTTGTAAATTGAAATTGCATTCATCGATATCGTTTTTGCTTTGATGATTTGTCAACTTATGTGTATGTGAATTATTTGATTAATCGCTTGTAATTTGTTTTAATTTATTTGTATTTGTTCGTGTAACACCCCATTTCTACCCGGCAATTATATATAAAAATCAGAGTTTTCAAAATTTCTCAATAAACAAATGAGGCGTCACATAATCAAAACAAAACAAACCACCTCGTCGCATAAAGCGGATACATAGCACTTTCTTTTAACCAACTAAAAAAATACTCAACATATAATACTTTTAAAAACAGAATAACTTCTTTTATTAAAACACAGCGGAATCACTTAAGAATATATTCAACAAAATATCTTCAGTTAACTTATCATTTTGTCCAACCAAAATGAAACAATTAAATAGCAACATCATAAATAATATAAATCGTTCCCCCCAGAGTGCTACGTATCAGAGCGACAACTGACTCGAGTAACGGCAACTAAATCTTCATACTTGAATACCTGCACGTTGCCAATATAAAGGCAACGGCGAAACAAGAGAAAAGGGTGAGATATCAAATCATATAAGTGGGCGTATGATAAATTGCATGCTAGGATTCAGACATATAAAATCATCACATCACAAGTATCAATAGCTACTATACACATCAGACTTCTACAGTTCATTAATCTCACATACTTTTCATCACACAACAAGTCATAATCATGTAAATAGTATCATCTAATAAATTTCACATATTCAAGTAAGCACAAAATTCAATAGTATAATACTCAAAAGATTCAATACTATTATCCCAAATATATACACAATCCATCATTATCACATATTCACACGTTTAACCAATTATATATCAAAACATCACCAATTTCAATTATCACATCTCATGTACACATGACAATCACATAAATGCATATATTCAAACATTACTTAACCTCAATGTGACTCAATGCAAGACATGTGACTCTATGCATGTGGTACCCAATGTGGACCCAAAGTTCCACCGCTTCCGATTCATATAGAATCTAGCCACGCTTCAGATCCGGACAAGACCAAAGCCCACCAAACGTAAACATATAGTTTACCGCTTCCGATTCACTTTAGAATCTAAGCCTCGCTTATGTTTCAAAGCAAACCACCTTTGTTTCAAGGCATCCATGATATGAATGTATGTACAATGTTAATCAAACATATGCAATTAAGATCATCTCTACCATCTTAATATTTAGCATATCAAAATAATTCAACTCGATGAATTATCCACCAATTGTACACAACATTCACAACACATACATATCATTCACATATAAAAGGTCAATTAATCAATTACAATTCACAAAATCCAATTAACACTAGTAACCATATTATCTCATGTTAATTCTCATTTTGCCAATTATATATGAACATACACATTTAAAATCAAGCAATTAATCATTAAAATTAATGCTACCCAACTACCCACAGAGAATCAATATCAAAACAACATCATTGACATAATAATATATATTTCTCAACATACATATTCAATCAAAACACAATTACGGATAAATTCTCAAAATATCGTAATTTACCGACAAACCAAATAGTTAATCTAATTCCGAATTATATTCTAATCAATTAAACACATTGAAATTAATTCAACTATTAATTTAATCAACCAATTAATAATCACACTATATTAATTTAATTCACTTCTATTTCTACTCCATTTCCAATTTTCTAGCATTCTATTGCTCAAGACCATTTTTATTAAAAAGAATATCGCGCTAGCTTTCTAACGCCTCGAACGGAGATTCAAACGGAGTTACGGTTCAAAAGATATGAATTGTTAAAGTTCCAATGAGAAAAAAACAAACACCGACATTATACACTGACAACTCTAAACATGTCAGAATTACTCAAAACAAATAAAAGTATGACTCTTAATAATTCAAAACAACTCTAAAAACTTATTGTCAACTCTAACAACTCTATTGACAACTCTAACAACTTTATTGACAATTCTATTAAATTATTATAGTTTATTTATAAAGAACATTTAAACCAAATGAAATTTCGGTCAATTAGTAAAATATCACAATTTCAACAAAATAACATCATCACGTTAATCTACTAATTAAACTTAGCTACCGCGTAAATTTTAATCAAATTTCGGATAACTAATTATACCATTTAATTCGGCTATTGCAATCAAACGGGACTGATTTGCAATTTATTATGTCTTATAATAGCCACTGTTTCTAATCTCACTATTTTCATTATAGGTGTCACTATATAAATATATGTTCTTTATGTAGTATCGTAAAAAAATAAAAACAACACAACAACATGTTATAATGGTAGTATACATATAATAATATGTTTCTAATATATATATATATATAATAATATGGTCTTTAGGTAGTATTATAAAAACAATAAAAACAAGATAGCATCTTATAATAGCCAATGTTTCTCACATATGGAACAATCAAGAAAAGAGAAAACAAATCTCACGCATCTTATAATTGCCACTGTTTCTAACATATTGAACAGTCAGGAAAAGAGAGAACAAATCTCACGGCAGCATCATGGTGTAATGTTGAACGCAACATCCCCTTTATTTACGGCAAACTCAAACAACCACAACAAGAATGAGGGAAACAATATTTTCATAGATTTCTAATTTTGCAGCAACAATCAACACAAGCAAAAGTAATAAATCTACACATTCCATTCCCCACATACAATTGTTCATGAGTTCCATTATAGGAAGAGAACCCCACCCTTACCTTATCAATAGAAGCACTCAAATGGGTCTCTAATTGCATCTTCAATTGACCCCATGGATGAAAATTTCCAAGCTGCTTCTTCTTGCCTCTTTCTCCTCTATTCTTGTTTCCTCATTATGACAACTCCCCCTTTCCAAAATATCTAAAACCCTAATATAAAACCAATTGGGCTTAGTGTTTAAATCCTCTCTTTATTTAATATCCTCCAAAATCAATTTAGGCCCAATAAGAGATATAACTCAAATAATCAATTATATCACTTATAATAATAATTCCTTCAATATAATAATTCCGACTTATAAATAATATTATTCTTAATATTATTTTCCGACTATCCGACTTCAATTTATATAATTCCAAATACGCCCTTAAATAACACTGACAATCCAAATTCGACTAAATCAAATATTTAAATCCTTCAATAATTTAATTAATCATTTTAATTAAATTCGGGGTGTTACAGTTCGCTTCGGCTATGTTTAGTATTGCACCTTTCAGATCCTCCTAATTCAATAAATTAGTAGTTAAATTCAAGATAACGATTCTTGTTTTTTTAGCCAACAATTGGATTTAAGTCAATGTATTAAGTTTAGTTTGAATCACAAGTTAAAATACTTAAATCAAGGCTATTATAAAGCTTTATTCGAATCATATGTGTTGTGATTCAAATGATATCCTTCCTTGAAAGTTAGAATTTGCCACTACCTCATCTGATTCAAATCATGAGAAAGTATTATTCTAATAACAACATTCTCTTACTTAAATCTTAAGAAGATGGTGATTCAAATCAGAGTTAAATATGTTTTTGATCCTTAAAAATATCTCAATTTTGGTTTTTAGTCCCTATAAAAAATATATTGACTTTTAGTTCCTATAAAATTACTTTTGCACTCACTTTTAGTCCTTCTACAGGGACTAAAACTGAGTGCTAAAGTAATTTTATAGGGACTAAAAGTTAATAATTTTTTTATAGTGACTAAAATCCATTTTGAGTAATTTTATAGGACTAAAAGCATATTTAACCATTCAAATCATGGCATAAATTTTCTGCTTTCAAACATTTGGTGCAAGCCATTGTTTTTTCATTCAAATCATAACCTCGTGATTTGACAAGAAAAATCCAATTGTCTTTTTATTTTATTTTTCTTTTGTGCCTACCCTATAGCACCTAATTATTCCTCTTTATTTTGTCTATCTATATATACATACATAGAGAGTGTGTGAACAGAATATGCTTCTTGTTACAGTTTTTGTGTGATTGTTATAGAACAAAAACAAGAGAGGAGAGTTTATCAATCAAGGAACTGAATTGATCAATCTCACGATATTCACCAAGAACCCTAAGAGAACCCAATTGTGTGTTCATCATTCCCCCACACTTATCTCCTTGTTGATACCTTATGATTAACTTCCTAGAATGTGGATCTTGTGAGAATTAGTTGTGCGTTTGTGTGATTCTTCAAATATTATTTATCGACTTTAACATTTTATTTAGAAACCATTGTTATGGATCTCCAACTCAAAAGACTGTGTGTGAGAGGTAGAGGAAAGGTATATTGGAGAATCTAATGTTTTTTTTTGAAGTTATTGTTGCATGTATCAAGTGCAAGATTCATTTATTTCTTTCAAAATTGGTGGAAAATCTGAAGTCTCCAACCATGAACAACCTGCATTAAATATTTTTGGCCACAGGTATTCCAAAACTGATAGTTTGAAAACTAAATATCAGGATTCAGGAATGAACCCGTAAAGACCAAGACTTTTTTCCACCAGCATAGTTTCTTTAAACCCTGCAATAAAAAATGTTACAGTCACCATATATCTCCTAAATTAGTGAATCCTAAAGCACATAAAACCCGATCTCATGAGCTAAGGCACCTTCTGAAATAAACCGAAAAGCAAGCGAGAACAATCATACCGTACGATCGGTCGATTTACTCACTTCCCCACTAAAATTTGTAAGATATGTTATAGTGTTGACTTTCTTCCTAGCAGTTGTTGTAATATGGTACAATCGGGCAAGTGTTTAGATCACCATACTTGTACCAATATGCCTTCGCTCTTTGTTTTCAAAAAAAATAGTCTTACAAACGTGATAGTTACATTCGATCTAACATAAATACAAGTAAAAAGCAATGAAGACAAATAACAAAGTAAAACTAATGATTCATGTTCCAGGGCAAATAACAAAATTGTTTTCTCAATGAGAAATGTAAACAACGACTGACTTTAACAAAGAAAGAACACAATATCTAATTCTGATGCAAAAATTATTTGCAAAGATAAACTCAAGATAGAGCTGATAAACATAACCATAATAAAACAAAAACTAAGCTTTCAAACGACCATAAAACTTCTGTTTCTCCTGAGTAGTCTGGAAGCGACCATGACCAAACTTGGAGGAGGTGTCAATGAACTTCAATTTGATCTCTTCAAGAGCCAATCGAGATGTCTGCTTGAGAAGTGACTGACGAAGAGTGAAAACCCGCTTCTTTGGACCAACACAGCCTCCCTTCACCATAAGATAGTCATGCTTCACTATACCATAATGAGGAAATCCACCCATAGGAGTAATATCCTTCTCAGTCCTGTAAACAAAATCACACAAAGAAAGTGATTAATTAAATATTGCAGAAGCTGATAAAGAGAATTACAATTGCAATTAACACAATTCAAAATCTTTGAGCTTTCCTAGAGATACATATTTTATTGGCAATACTTGTCTACTACAATACCTACCTGTCGAATTCTGTGATGGCTGTGTGTGACTCTTGGTCAGTCTTGCCAACCTTGTAGATCTTCTTGTTCAATTCAGTACGATGATGGTATCCATTCTGACCGGCCCTGGCAACTGTGAAAGAAACACGAGCGGGGTGCCAAGCACCAATACAAGCAACCTTCCTAAGACCTCTGTGAGTCTTCCGTGGAAGGCGGGTGACACCCCAACGAGTTACCACACCTTCATAACCTTTACCCTTTGTTACTCCAATGATATCAATCATCTCATCCTTTTGAAAAACAGCATCAACAGGGACTTGCTTTTCAAAGAAACTGTATGAATAGTCCACCTTCTGGCTTATTGTTCCACCATTAACTTGAATCTCTATCAAATGAGCTTTCTTTTGTTTTAGACCCTTCAACTTCCTTATCTTCAGTAAACAAAAAAAAAACCATTAAATTACAACTGTAGTAGTTTCAAGTCCGCTAAAAATAATAACCATGGAACTATAAATTTGTAAAAAAGTTGACACTGACTAACACATTTTAATAGAACAGATATTACAAAATAGGATATATTTATGATATTACAACAACACAAGATTAATAGCAAAAAAACAAACTCTAATTAGATAAAAGAAAAACATTTTTGGTACCTGAGTTGAGTATGAGCAAGAACACGGATGACAGTAGCATATTTTTTCAATTTCTCAAGCTGAGTTTGAATATCTTTCTTCCCTTCTTCTGTTTCATACTTTTTGGAATATTTGGTAAAAGCCTTCTTCTTTGACTTGCACCAGTTCTTATAAAACCGACGCTTGATATCTTCACTGAGATGCTGAGCCCAAACAGTATTCAGTGTGCGAAGGCCGCGTGGTGTTTTCACATATCCCACGACTCCAACAACAACAAGTGGAGGAGTTTCAATGATAGTGACAGCTTCACATGTCTCTTTCTTATGAAGCTCTACAACAGCAAGGAATAGTATCAGTACAAATTCACATGAAGAAAAAAAAACAGACATCATGAGGACTTGATGATATCAAAAGAATGTCAAAACATGACACTTACTGGATCCAGGTTTCTCAACCTCCCTAACAATATGGGTCATCCCAGACTTGTAGCCAACAAAAGCAGTCAAGCTGCATGGTTTGGTAGGATCGTCCTTTGGAAAGGCTTTCACTGCAGTGGTAAAATTAGATGAGATGTTCAGGGATAAAGAACAGTGACATAACATCAATAACCACTGATGCAATAGAAGTATATGAATGACCATAGGGATATATATATATATATATATATATATATAAATATATGTTCTACAATTGGTATCAGGAAAACCAAAGAACACACATATATGAAAGCTAGTCACATGACATAAATAAACAAAAATATGCTATTAGGCTCGAGATCACCAACCTCAGACATAAACATAAACATTAAACGTAGATATACAAAGACAGATAAATGAGATAGAAAAGTCACTAAAACTATAAAATAGAAAAAGTATAAGAAAAAACAGCAGAAAAATTATATACAAATTTGAATGGCGAAGCAAACACGTATATCAAACAGCAATATGTACAGGCCAGTTGCTAATTTTCAAACAGTAAAATAATGAAGATTGGTGCACAAAAAGGTTTAAACTCACATATACATTGGTGAAAATGCTGAAAACAAACCATGGCATGTTTTAGAAAACATTGTGGCATAAATGATAATAATAATAATAATAATAATAATAATAATAATAATAATAATTGAAAAATTAAGGAAATTCACATGTGATGTGTCAATAATGACAGTTATGTACCATATTCACATGTGATGTGTCAATAATGACAGTTATGTACCATAGTCACTAGATAGGTATGGATAAGGAGGCATAGCATACATATGGTGAGCAACAATAATGGTCAAAGATCCTAACATAGCTAGGTTAATAGATAGTTGAGCATGCCATGACATTGTTAGGGTTTCATATAAACCTTTATGACCATGGCCAGTAAATGGACCTTTATGGGCTCCAAAATATCTTTTATACCATGAATGAACACAATTCCCCAATTAGTTCTATAAATGTGACCCAAAATGAGAAGAGGAATTACAACAGCTAAATGATGATGTGCAATATCAGTCAGCCATCTCCCTCAGCAAAATTTTGATAAAGTTGAGCCAAAAGATCCGGATTCAAGATAAATTCATGTATAAAATCAAAACTCATTATATTACATAACTAGATATTTTGAAATATTTCCAATAAATTACAAGTGAAATTTACAAAAAAAATACATTTGAAATATTTCCAAAAAAATAACAAATAACAATTTCAAAAAATATATAAATTTTTCAATTATTATAATTATTATAATTCTACATTAAGACAAATATTATTCATGTGTACATTCGAATGCCTTTGAATTTTAAAGCTTTTGATCCTATTAAAATCATTATTTTAAAATATATCTCAGTGAATTAATCATGAAACTACCAAACCAAAGGCATATCCCCAATTAGTTCTATGACCAATAGAACAATTAGTTCTATAACCACCAAACATATCTTTACTGGTTCACAAACAAATAAGATAGTTGTAATCTGATAAAACTCATTTCAAAAATGCAAACAAGGATATGAATTAGAGTTGTGAATAGTGAAGCACCCATGTCATCTCATAATATGTAAAATCATAACTCATTTTATTACATTACATAAGTAGGGAAAACACATTAAATCCATTATAATGAATTAACATTAAGATCATAAATTACAAGTGAAAGTTACCCAAAAAAAATACATTTGAAAATTCTCCCAAAAAATATTAAATTAAAAAAACAATTAAAACTGTAATGTTTAATTCACAAAAAAACATTAAAATAATTATTTAAAAAAGAAAAACAGTTTACTCCAATAGATGGATCATATGGCTAGTCTAAAGCTACAAAACAAATAACTAAAAAACAATAGACTGGAAATACAATACAAGTCTTCTATCTAATTGAAAAAATTAATTTAAAATTATGTATTAGTGCATCAATCATGATATGACCAAATTCCAACAGTAATGAAGAAATGCTTCCAAACCAAAGGCCTATGGCAAAATAGATGCCAATTCTCTAGCTCATTTGTATTCCAAACCAAAACCCTAACAAAAGGATTAAGGTTAGATAAGCCGTTTTTGAGATTCCAGCCTTGATTAACCAGTTAACAATGGAAGCGATTTCAATCATCACAAAAGGAAATGGCAATTACATGATAGCACAGAAAATCATTCGGCTAGAAAAATCTATTTAAGATCCTTTAATTTTGATTTTGAAATCATTCATTTTTTAAAAACGTTTAAAATAACGTAGTTAAATCAGATTTAGATGATAAAAACTGAAAATGAAGTGTAAAAAACCTTTTCCGCGATGGCGAGCAGCACGCTTCCTAGGGAGAAAGCCGAGAGAACCGTGTCTTGGGTGCTCAAACTTTCTGTGAGACATTTTTTCTTACTTCAACTGCATAAACAACAACAACAATCAACAAACAATTAACACATCCAAACTATTGAACAGTTAACAGATCTGAGAATGAAAGAAGAATTTCATCGAAAAAGCTTACCAGCCGCAATCGTATGAAAGGGAGAAAATGTTAGGATTGTTAGGTTTTCAGACTCTGCGTTTATATAACTCTTTCTCTGTCTATAACAAATATACGTGGGCTTTACTGTCTATAACAAATAACTAACTCAATGGGCTTAGTTCTACCCAAGAATAACTAACTCAATGGGCTTAGGATCCAAATATATGTGGGTTTTACTGTCTATAACAAATAAGGGGATTGTTAAATGCACCATCCATATTTACTCAGACACTATGGCAAAATTTTAAAAATACCTTAACATTCTAGATTTTAAAATTCATTCGCGCTTGAAATACACAACATACCTTAAAACACGCTAAAGATTTTTCTTTTAAAATTCAGATTTTAAAATTCATATTATTTCCTGATACTACTTAATCACACAACAAAGTCATCCCAAAAGTGATGCTTGAAATTGAAATCCAGAATATAGTTTGTTATTAGACAATTAAAATAAATTTCATACAAGAACACAAACTCATCTCAAGAGTTTTTCCGAATTTTTAAATTCGGAATACACCCTATTATCTGACAGTCATAACAAATTTATGATAAGAGGTGAAGAAAACACATGTTAACATAAATATTTGTTATCATGAAATCAAAATATGTAACATTGCATAGATCTTAATTAACATAAAATCTAACAACACATTTCATGATTTAGAAATAGTTGATGACGTTTCAACATCTTTAGAATATCATCGATTGATCTCGTAATTATTCCATCCACTTCGTTCAAACTCTTTGTTGCGTAGCAATGAAATATACTCCATATAACTCTTAAATCTTCATATGTCTTCAATGCAACGTTTCTAAACTTCGCGTTTCCTTTGTTATCAATCGAGGATGAACATTACTTGATCTTAACCACCATTCGATTGTCTGGGTAGTGCAAGAGATTATCTAGTTTGGATTTTAGAACTTCAAGAGAGGTGTCCTCTATGGCCCTAAATTCAAGGTGATGACTCATGTCCTTGAAGTAAACAAATGAGGTATACCAATATCGAGACATTCTAGGGTGTATTTGATAGCTATATCAACATAAGAGGCGTGTTTATACAAGTTTTAGATAAACAGGGATGATACAAAAGGTATCATGTCTCACATCTCACACCAGAAGTTGAAATTAGAATTCAATTAGGTACAAATAAGTACTCCCTCCATCCCATATTATAAGCAAATTTCACCTTTTTAGAATCGTTGAATAATTAATGTATCTGGTCATTCAATGAATCTAAAAAGGTAAAATTTGCTTATAATATTGGACCGAGGGAGTATTAAGTTAGGTACAAATAAGTACTCCTTCCATCCCATATTATAAGAAAATTTCACCTTTTTAGATTCGTTGAATAATTAATGTATTTGGTCATTCAATGAATCTAAAAAGGTAAAATTTGCTTATAATATTGGACGGATGGAGTATTCAATTAGGTACAAATAAGTGTTTTAGATAAATAAGGACGACACAAAAGGTATCATGACTCACATCTCATACCAAAAGTTGAAACTAGTATTCAGTTAGGTATAAAAAGGATAATCTCCAAATATTCAATTAGGTACAATAAGAATGCTAGGGACTACAACAAAATGCCAGGGTTGAGTCTAGACATGGTGGAGATGAGATTGTCGATTCAACCAGGGAAGAAGTTGCTGGAACAAATGCTTAGAAGGTTCGCACCAGAGATAGTGTAGAAGATAAAGACAAAGCTCAAACAGCTGCTCAAAAGCAAGTTCATCAGGACTGCAAGGTATGTCGAATGACTAGCTAATATAACACTCGTTATTAAGAAAAATGGGAGTCTTAGGGTTTACATACATTTTAGGGATTTAAATAATGCGACTCTAAAAGATGAATACCATATGCATGTGGTAGAGATATTAGTCGACTCAGCCGCATGACATGAATATCTCAGTTTGTTATACAGGTGCTCGGGGTATAATCACATCTTTATTGCTATAGAAGATACACCAGAAATGGTGTTTCGATGCCCAGGTGCCTTAGGAACATGTGAATGGGTAGTAATGTCCTTTGACTTAAAAAATGCCAAAGCGACTTATCAAAGAGCCATGAATTTGATGTTCCATGACTCTATTGACACATTCATGCAAGTATAAATTGATGATATTGTTGTTAAATCCTCGTTAGGAAATGGTCATTTAGACCGTATTCGATAGTCCTTTAAAAGGATGAGGAAATATGGATTAAAAATGAATCCATTAAAATGTGCTTTTTGTGTTCGTGCAGCGGATTTTCTAGGTTTTGTGGTGCACAAAAAAGGCATCAAGATAAATCAGAACAAAACCAAGGCTATTAGGGACACCAAGCCCCTATCGACAAAGAAGCAACTTAAATCTTCGTTGGGAAAGATAAACTTCCTGAGGCATTTCATCTCAAACCTGAGTTCAAAGCATTTGCGTTATTGTCGTTGCTTAGACTTGGGAAAGAAAAGGAGTTTCAATGGGACGAAGAACATCAAGAGGATATTGACAAAATAAAATAACACTTGGTTAAACCTCTTATTTTGTTACCACCTAGTGGAAACAAATTTATGAAATTGTATATTTCAAAATCAGATTCGACATTGGGAAGTATGTTAGTCCAAGAGGATGACAATAGCGTTAAAAGGACCATTTATTACCTCAGTCGTGTGATGACTGATGTTGAACCTAGATATAATGCTATAGAAAAGATATGTCTTTGCATATATTTTTCATGTAATAAACTTAAGCATTAATTAAAGCCAGTTGATGTCTCTATTTATTCCCATTTTGACATCATTAAGCATTATCTAAACCAATCTTGCATAGTTGCATTGGCAAATGGGCGTTAGCCCTAATATAATACTCCCTTACATATGTACCTTAAAAAGCTGTAAAAGGTCAAATAGACGCATACTTTAACGTCGACCATTCAGTGGTTGACACGACTGAATATCATGTAAGTACAAAACCTTGGAAACTGTACTTTGATGGTTCTCGATACAAACATGGAACAGGGGTGGATATTTTCATCCTGTTGCCAGAAAAGAATCCCAGCAAATTCAAGTTTAGAATCAAAGGAAAATGTTCTAACAATGAGGCCGGATTTAAAGCCTTGAATATAGGACTTAAAATTTTATTAGAATTAGGAGCAAGAAACGTTGAGATAAAAGGCAACTCAGAAATAGTTGCGCGACAAGTGAATAGAGAGTATAAATGTGTTAAATAACTTAGTGATGTACTTCGCCACAACTTTATCGTTATTAAATAGGTTTGATAAAGTGTCAATAAGCCATATTTGTTGCGTGGAAAATCAAGAGGCTGGCGATTTTTCCCATATGGCGTCATGCTATAAAATTCCTAAAGAAGAATTATAGGATTTGGTAGAAATCAAAGATAAACTAATGTCTGTTGAACTTCCACTAGAGGTTACGTCAATGCCAAAAACTAGGGGTGGGACAGGATTAGATGGAGTAGAAATAACCCCAGACTTAATAAATTACGAGTATTTTGGAAATTTTGAAGTACTGCAAGTTTTTGTCATCGACGTTTTTTAAGACGTCGACTGGAGAAAACCCATGGTCGATTATAGGATTTTGAATTTCGGAGTTAGCCATTACAGGAGCTGATTTTACAGGTGGACAATTTTACACACAAATATAATATGTCTTTTAACATGCAAAATTTTAAGTCCAACTTTTATACGAGTAAGGTTGGATATAAAATAAATAAATCAAAATGTATTCATATTACATTTTTGAAAACAACAATCCAATAATACATACAAAAGTGTGTCATCACCTAAAATGCATAGTATGATAACACTAAAATGCATCAAAACATGTGTCGTTGCCTAAATCTAATGGACTAAATGTAGAGGTGTTTTATGGTACATATATAACAATTGAAGCATAAAATTACACATAATTTACAAACAAATAATACAAACGCTATAAATCAAATTACATACACACAAATATCCAATACTTGACAGAACATCTAAATCACGATATCAACTGTAATGTAATTTTAATTTCTCCTTTTTTAATGTTCGACAAACTTGAGATATTATTGTTATTTGATTTGAGCGAATGTTGAAATTTGTAATTTGTGATTCGGGGTGAAATTGAAATTCATTATGGGCTTATTGAACAACACATAATAAATAATGATACACACGTGGAATCTTGAGCTCCCAGACCCCTTGCATTAAACACTTAATGTGCGTAAATATCACGATAATATTGCAGCCCTTCTCCCCCTTTGACAAATATCAAAATGAGATAAAAGCAAAAACAAATACGACACACAAAGATGAATCTAAAATGACAAACAAGCCTATACGAAATGCCATACGATAACAAAACAATTTAAAACTAGAAATAGCACACTTGAACATGTAAACAAATAATCAATGCAATTTCATAAAAATAAGATAAGAAATAAACTAGCAGACAACGATATGGATAAACATCAACCATACTAGAATAATGGAAAAATTATGCCATACAAAACATTATCCAAAAATCCAGGTAATGAAAATATCCAAAAGGTACCAGAAATAATAAAAATGATCAAAATAATCATAGAAGATGTCTAGAAACAACAGAAATAAATCGAACACAAAGGATGCAAATGATGAAAATTAAATGCATGATGTGATATCATATGCTATGGAAGGTTAGATGGAAATGGGTAGGGGACAAGCTTTAAATCAAGATCAAGGTTGTAACACCCCAATTCTACCCAAAGCATTTAGGCAAGAAAATATCAGAGTATTTAAAATTTCATACAACACAATTAGGATGTTACACTAAGTAACCAAACAAACACCTAGAAAAACAAACGGGCATCAGCGATGCCAAAAGCATACACACCTGCCAATAACATGATACATAACACACGGAAGATATGAACATATATGTATACGTAAAGCTCTCACTCTCAAAGAGGAGTTTCCCAAGATAAAGTGTTTACAATACACAATGGCACGTTATCATATATACATGTTCAAAAGAGTCATATACAAATAAATAACAGCAGACTCCCGACTACCTGGTGTTACGTATCAGAGCAACCGACAAGACCAACAAGAGAACTACCTCTTCCAAGAGACTCCCAAAGCGGCTAATATGCAGGATGCCACTCAAGCATCAAATCAGCAGAAGGGTGAGAATATAATTCATAATGAAAGCATGACAATTATAGTAATGCCAACAAGTATCATCAAGAATCATACAACAAAGTAATCCACTCGTTTAACCACAATCAATATATAAGTAATGTGACATATGAATGATAACATAAATTATAAAGCCTGACGATGATGAATGAGACTCGACTATGCATATGCATGTGGTACCAAATCCGGAGTAAAACTCCTCCTTGTCGTTATGACAAATACACCTGCCGAGCATTATGCTGGGATTTTATTCCACTCAGGAAGCCCGTAGGCTGTCGTCATCGAGCACGCAGCTCCCACTGATGACCTCTTGCCACTCAGGCTAATATGCCGTTACCGAGCATTAAGCTCCTACTGGTAACCAATGCCCGCTGGCCATCTGTTAACAGCATTCCGCCATTAACGTATTGAAATGTTATGCTGTGCAAATATATGACTCTATTACATGACAACAACATCATCAACAATATAACACGATCATACACTCACGTTACATCGTTTATATTCTATCCAAAAGGATACATCCCCGATTAATAACATTGTTATCAATTACATCACACCATAATTACTACACAGGCATTAATAAGCACACATCACACATTCACCGTCAAAACATACTGGCCACATCGGCATAAATGATCGCATAATTGCATCACCTCAAATTAATATTGGCCATTGGCCCCCAACTCCATCAATACATCATCAACAAGTTGTAATAACAACAATTCAACAATGATAATACATCATTCTCATAACAACAATGACTTGCCATAAGGCCACACATCATGTTAATAACAAACAACCAAACATTGTCACATATCAAGAATGAACATTCATTAATACATACCATATATGAACACGGTCTCATGTTATTGACAACTAATCACATACCTCGTACCAATACGATAACATTCACACAACACATCATCATGATTTATCATGCAATAGTTCACAAAACCATTTATGAAAATCAACCAACCACTACTACATCCTACATCATTAACAATTACCACCAAGCATTATGATTATTTACCAATCATATCGCGCATATAAACAATTATGTGTTTTCATCAACAACACCTCATAACTAATTAATAACAAGCTAACCAAGCCTATACTATCATATAGAACATCCAACTAGCTTCCTAACACTTCGAACGGCGTACGAAACGGAGCTACGAATCAAAAGTTACAAGGTTTCAAAGTTTGGATAATTGAACATACTACACAACTCATCACTTGATCCTAATAAAAATAATGGGTTACTACATACTATGAATCATTTAATTATATAATAATATAGTTCATTGCGTTAGCTTTCCAACGCTTCAAACGGCGACAAAATCGGAGTTACGGTTCAAGAGTTACGAAGTTTCAAAGTTTTGGAAAAACAGAAAATGCTGTTGTCCGCTTCAGCTCCGCTCAGCGGACCCTCACAGAGATTTTTCTGCAAAAGAACCTCCGCTCAGCGGACCTGCGTAAACCCAGAAAAAACCAGAACGAACCAGAACGGTTCTAACCCTCTTATACCCACCAAAACCACTCAAAAACATCATTATAACACCAATACAACACATACAAACCATAGAAACAACCTAACATCAAACTTTTCATGGTTGATTCATCAATCTATCTCAAAACCTAACATTTTATCCAAACTCAATCAAGCCATAGAAATGGAAAACAAACATGATCAATCACTATAACACAACAAGGATATCATTTGATCATCATACAATCATTCTCAAACAAACTTAGATCAAACAAATACCACACAAGAAAATTGTGGAAATTGGAACAAGAAGAACAAGAACAAGAACAAGACTATAAGAATCATACATCCAAGATAAATTAGATTCACCCCCTTACCTTGCTATTGTGACGATCGACAATCGATTCGGTTGAGAATCCTCCACTTTCTCTTGTTTTTCCTCTTTGCTCTTCTTCTTCCTCTCTTCTCTTCTTTCTTTTCATCCCTTTTTCCTTTCTCACAATATTTCTTTTTTATAAATAAAATATCTATCCCGCGGAAATGACCAAAATGCCCCTACGCTCAAATATCGTTCAAACGCCCCAAAACGCGGAATATTACCTTAATAATATTTCTAGTATCAAAAATATGAAAACCTTCAATTAAATATTAGTCCGCCATCCCGAACTAATACCGACTGAAACGACTCCAAAAACGGTAAAATTCCAATAAACGTCACAAACGTCCAAATCAAGCATATACTTATTTTTCCGGGCGTTACAACTCTCCCCCACTTAGAAGATTTCCGTCCTCGGAAATATCCCAAACGCAAACGAACTTGGATACGCTCTCGCCTCCGACTAACCAACTATCAAGCCACGAAAAACAACGACACCATCAGCGTCAAACAACGAATCACTCTAGCTAAAAGCAAAACAACCAAAACACAACAACGACAAAGAGATGCAATGCCCATACAATGCACTCATCGACTAACACCAAAACACAAGAAATAACCAAGACACAACCAACAAGAACAAGATGCAATGCCCATACAATGCACTTTTCAACCAAACCGCATCCAGATTGTTACCGTCATCAAAGGCAACACACCTCTAATCCCCCATCCAAGGAATTAGCTACATGTACTCGAACCATCACCATGGAAACGAGACATCATCATAGATAAGGACATAAAGTTCCATGACATATACAGCTTCTGAACAACCTCTGCAAAACTAGAATACCAACATCCCGGTCGCACAACATCCAAACAACCATGCCAAAACATAGCAGTCAAACATGTAACCAAAACATCTGGTGGTCTTATAGTTCCTACCACATCCACTGTCCACAATTTGAACTCTAACAATTCATACACGCACATACGAACCGCGTCATTTCACGCTTCCGATGCGCACTCTGATTTCCCACAACAAACAGATTTACCAATTTCATAACCAACTTCCAACTCCTTCTAGTATTCATCAGAAACTCATTTTTTCTCTTATCATACTCAACCTCTTAATATGCTGTGTCAGCTTGCACACCAGACAAAAGTCTTTGTATTATCCAATCAAAGGCAAAAAGCTAATCCAAACACATCCTTGTTTCACAACACAAGCCCTCATAGATCCTTAAGTGACCAAATCGTCCTCTCAGTCTGACCATCCGTTTGAGGACGAGACGCCAAACTCGGCGCAACTTTGTACCCAGAGTACTTTGCGAACCTTCTCAAAATTTCAGAAATAAACCTCAGATCTCAATCTAAACAATACCTTTCAAAACACCATGCAAACAAACAAACTAACAAACAATTTTATCAACATACCACTCGCCAGTACTCCCATCGGTTAATCCATTCTTATCGAAATAACGTGAGCAGACTTCGTCAATACATCCACAATAACCCAAATCACCTCACAATTACTCGATGTCCTCGGAAAACCAGAAACAAAATCCATAGAAATGCTATTCCACTTCTACTCAGGAATGGATAACAGTTACATGAAACCAGACGACTCCTGACAAGTCGAACACAATTAAACAAAACCCTTCATATCCTTCTTCATTACCTTGCCACTAAAAATGACCTTCTCAAATCTTGATATATCTTAGTACGTCAGGATGAATACTCAAATCACTATGACGCACCTCATCCAAAGTCCTCTTTTCAAATCCGAACATTAGGAATACAAACTTGATCATGACATCCCATGACATTGTTCTTATCAATCCGAAGATCACCATCTTTATCTTTGACTAATAAATGTCATCTTATCAACCCATTCAAATCTGATTCCTGACCTTTTCTAATCTCATCAAGAATACCATAAGTAAGCTTTCACATATAAAGCTCAACACTTGAAGAAGTCGCTTTACGAACCAAACTCAAATCTCACAACTGTTTCAACAATCACAATACTCGAATCATCAACATAGACGTATGCAATGGTTTCTCATATTCAACTCGTTATGATCAAACAAATACTTCAAACTCTTGTAGTTACTTACACACACAAATCTCGATCCAAATAATTAGTGCCTTCAAGTTTCCCAAATAGAAATAACAACTGCCAACTCTAAATTTTGTGACAGATAAATCCTTTCAAAAATCTTAACTTGCATAAAAGCATAAACCCCCACTTACCCCTTGAACATTCACTTCACTCGACCAAAAACTCACATAAGGAGACTTAGCAAACAACTTCTTCTTCCCAACACGGACAAAAAAATTCTCAAGTACTTAGCATGGTCATCTTCACACTGATGATACCTATACCTCAATTCAAACTTGCAAAACAAACAAGCTCAAACCAATTTGATCCATCAAAATATCAATCCTCGAAAGTGGATACTTTTCCTTAATTGTCACTTTTCTCAATTGTCTAAAATCGACACAAAGCCTCGTAGAACCTTCCTTCTTAGCCAACAAAACACGTGCACCATACGGCAACACGCTCGAACGAACAAACCTCTTCTTAAGAAAATCCTTAAGTTGACTTCTCAACTCTTTCAACTCAGAAGTTGGCATCCGATACGGAACCCTCGACACCACAATATTTCTAGGAACTAAATCCGTCAAAATAGAACTCCAAGACAAAATTCATCTTTTCGACGATGAATCAATTAAACCTTCAAGAAACACTTATACAAATGCGCAACTATCCGCAATCCAAACAATTGCTCTTTCTCAAGAACATCCAAAATCGTCGACAACATAAACAACGTCATACCACCTTGGACTGACTCATTCACTTCCAATATTATCAAACAAGCCAGATAAGCCTATCACGTCCAATACGATTCCGTCTACTATCAACAAGAGATTAAGGGTGATCAAGTCCTCAATTTGTCAATAGGTAGCCGACAATCATAATAGAGTATAAACTATCAGTACCAACATTAATAATATTCTTTTCCAACTTTTGCTCATAGCACAGAAGCACTTTGATTCCACAATTCACAAATCTCTCAAGATCATCTGAACCAGCTAACACCGACGTCCGGTAGCTACGTACCAAAACACTTCTAACAACATCTCAAAACAAAATACCTGAGATCCTACTCATCTCTTCATATTCCTAATTCTTACTCGAGTCTCAGAACATTTCCAACAACGTCAATAACTCCTACAATAGAGTCTACCACAATACTTTCCTTAATCATTGATCCAACAACGACACTTCACACAAGGCTACTCAAACAACAACTTCATAGTCCATCAGTAGCGTTAGAGCATCACAACTCTCTAAATTCCATTCTTTAGAATTAACCAACATCTACTCCGTGACACTACAACTTGATTAACAACCAAAGTCTTAAGTCCAAGTCGCCTTCACTTCAGAAAATAACAAATTCCAACAACACTAGTACTGCTGCCCTCAGTAGCATACTAACATCTTGCAACTGAAACATATCCGAGAAGCATATGTTCTCCCCCACTTAGCTTCAAACCACTCCTGCATACAACCGACTAGAGGCACAACAAGTACTGACAGTGCTCCACACACTTATCACATACTGAGGAATTAAACAACATTAGACAACACTGGCCGGACAGACCGACCTGCTCTGATACCACTAATGTAACACCCCAATTCTACCCAAAGCATTTAGGCAAGAAAATATCAGAGTATTTAAAATTTCATACAACACAATTAGGATGTTACACTAAGTAACCAAACAAACACCTAGAAAAACAAACGGGCATCAGCGATGCCAAAAGCATACACACCTGCCAATAACATGATACATAACACACGGAAGATATGAACATATATGTATACGTAAATCTCTCACTCTCAAAGAGGAGTTTCCCAAGATAAAGTGTTTACAATACACAATGGCACGTTATCATATATACATGTTCAAAAGAGTCATATACAAATAAATAACAGCAGACTCCCGACTACCCGGTGTTACGTATCAGAGCAACCGACAAGACCAACAAGAGAACTACCTCTTCCAAGAGACTCCCAAAGCGGCTAATCTGCAGGATGCCACTCAAGCATCAAATCAGCAGAAGGGTGAGAATATAATTCATAATGAAAGCATGACAATTATAGTAATGCCAACAAGTATCATCAAGAATCATACAACAAAGTAATCCACTCGTTTAACCACAATCAATAAATAAGTAATGTGACACATGAATGATAACATAAATTATAAAGACTGACGATGATGAATGAGACTCGACTATGCATATGCATGTGGTACCAAATCTGGAGTAAAACTCCTCCTTGTCATTATGACAAATACACCTGCCGAGCATTATGCTGAGACTTTATTCCACTCAGGAAACCCGCAGGCTGTCGTCATCGAGCACGCAGCTCCCACTGATGACCTCTTGCCACTCAGGCTAATATACCGTTACCGAGCATTAAGCTCCTACTGGTAACCAATGCCCGGAGGCCATCTGTTAACAGTATTCCGCCATTAACGTATTGAAATGTTATGTTGTGCAAATATATGACTCTATTACACGACAACAACATCATCAACAATATAACACGATCATACACTCACGTTACATCGTTTATATTCTATCCAAAAGGATACATCCCCGATTAATAACATCGTTATCAATTACATCACACCATAATTACCACACAGGCATTAATAAGCACACAACACACATTCACCGTCAAAACATACTGGCCACATCGGCATAAATGATCGCATAATTGCATCACCTCAAATTAATATTGGCCATTGGCCCCCAACTCCATCAATACATCATCAACAAGTTATAATAACAATAATTCAACAATGATAATACATCATTCTCATAACAACAATGACTTGCCATAAGGCCACACATCATGTTAATAACAAACAACCAAACATTGTCACATATCAAGAATGAACATTTATTAATACATAACATATATGAATAGGATCTCATGTTATCGACAACTAATCACATACCTCGTACCAATACGATAATATTCACACAACACATCATCATGATTTATCATGCACTAGTTCACAAAACCATTTATGAAAATCAACCAACCACTACTACATCCTACATCATTAACAATTACCACCAAGCACTATGATTATTTACCAGTCATATCGCGCATATAAACAATTATGTGTTTTCATCAACAACACCTCATAACTAATTAATAACAAGCTAACCAAGCCTATACTATCATATAGAACATCCAACTAGCTTCCTAACACTTCGAACAGCGTACGAAACGGAGCTACGAATCAAAAGTTACAAGGTTTCAAAGTTTGGATAATTGAACATACTACACAACTCATCACTTGATCCTAATAAAAATAATGGGGTACTACATACTATGAATCATTTAATTAGATAATAATATAGTTCATTGCGTTAGCTTTCCAACGCTTCTAAAGGCGACAAAATCGGAGTTACGGTTCAAGAGTTACGAAGTTTCAAAGTTTTGGAAAAACAGAAAATGCTGTTGTCCGCTTCAGCTCCGCTCTGCGGACCCTCACAGAGATTTTTCTGCAAAAGAACCTCCGCTCAGCGGACCCACCTCCGCTCAGCGGACCTGCGTAAACCCAGAAAAAACCAGAACGAACCAGAACGGTTCTAACCCTTTTATACCCACCAAAACCACTCCAAAACATCATTATAACACCAATACAACACATACAAACCATAGAAACAACCTAACATCAAACTTTTCATGGTTGATTCATCAATCTATCTCAAAACCTAACATTTTATACAAACTCAATCAAGCCATAGAAATGGAAAACAAACATGATCAATCACCATAACACAACAAGGATATCATTTGATCATCATACAATCATTCTCAAACAAACTTAGATCAAACAAAGACCACACAAGAAAATTGTGGAAATTGGAACAAGAAGAACAAGAACAAGAACAAGAACAAGACTATAAGAATCATACATCCAAGATAAATTAGATTCACCCCCTTACCTTGCTATTGTGACGATCGACAATCGATTCGGTTGAGAATCCTCCACTTTCTCTTGTTTTTCCTCTTTGCTCTTCTTCTTCCTCTCTTCTCTTCTTTCTTTCCATCCCTTTTTCCTTTCTCACAATTTTTCTTTCTTATAAAGAAAATATCTATCCCGCGGAAATGACCAAAATGCCCCTACGCTCAAATATCGTTCAAATGCCCCAAAGCGCGGAATATTACCTTAATAATATTTCTAGTATCAAAAATATGAAAACCTTCAATTAAATATTAGTCCGCCATCCCGAACTAATACCGATTGAAACGACTCCAAAAACGGTAAAATTCCAATAAACGTCACAAACGTCCAAATCAAGCATATACTTATTTTTCCGGGCTTTACAAAGGTCAAATCCCGGAACCTTAAGAAACTTAATGGCTTCCTTGATGCTTCCAACCAAGGCAATCATCTAACTTCTCTATAACTCATTTGATCTTCTATGGCTCTAGCTTTAGCAGCTTCAGCTTCACTTCCAAGCAAGTTCATGATTTCAATCACACAATGTTTGATTTGAATTAAGACTTTCAAAAACCTTGATTTAAGACTTCTAACTTGAGATTCAAGTAACACTCAATATCTTGACTTGTATCAAATTGTAAAAAAGGCTAGAACATAATTATATGGAATCAAATATAATATATTAAATGGATAAGTTTTTTATGGTACATATCTAACAAGTGAAGCATAAAGTTACACAAAAATAACAAAAAAAATAATACAAAGGCGATAAATCAATATACATACACACAAAAATCGAATAATGGATACAACATCAAAATCACAATATCGACTGCAATGAAATTTCAACGTGTTCCTTCATGTCATGAAGCACTTTCTTAATGATGAGTATAGTAGGGTCCAAGCAATTTCGGGCTTGAAGATTTTTTGAGTCTTGTTGTTTTGAGTGAATTGTGGGTGGTACCTATAAACACTCTAACACCCAAATCAATGACTATGGGTATAAATTAAGTTTAGGAAATTTGTGTGTGTCTTGATTTGACATTTGTGGTCCCTTATATATGAGTTTCCCTAGGGTGTTTGGAGATCTATAATCTTTGGTCCAATCATCATCGTTTAGACAGATAGATATCAAAATATAATTTGTTGTGACGTCTTATAGTACTGCTTCATTCATTTGTCTGGATCAAGTGCTCTTCTAGGGTTGGTATATGCTTGTTCTAGAGGTCCTAAAATATTCCTTTAGAAAATAGTTGTGACAATGATTTATTATATATCTGACATCATACAACTGACATCATTATAGAAAACCATTAAAATCATCTTTTGTTTTATTGAGTTTTATATTCTTAGGCCTAATCCATTCTTGGGCGAAAAATATAAAGCTCATTATAGTGCATATGCAAGGCATAAAGCAGACGAAATCAAAAAGTTGCACGAGCAAGTTTGTGAGGGAATTGAGAAACAATATTTAAAGTATAAAACTCAGTGACATAAAACCAACAAATGGCATATATTCAAAGAAAAAGACCTGATATAGATGCACTTGCGGAAGGAACAATTTCCTAATAAACCAAATGTGAAGTTATTCCTAAGAGTTGATGGTCCTTTCATAATTGTTTAGAAGATAAATAACAATGTCTAAAAAGTATAGCTTCATGGTGATCGTGGATTCTCTACAACTCTCAATGTAATTGATCTTCCTTGATTCGAGTATGGGTTTCTTCCAACCCATGGAGAATCATATAGAACTTTATAGAAATATTAATCATAGAACTTAGGAGAATATTATTAAATAAAAATATAATATTTTATTATAACGTTATTAGTTCTAAAATCTTCTAACTACATGAACTAGACTAGTCTTAATATCTCTAGAATTTTATTTTAATCAAGTATTATCATTAAATGTTTCTAGATCATTCTAATTTTATTACTTGGTTCTCATCTTTGTGTGGAGTTTTCTTCCTTTTGTTGCAATGTTTATTTGAATTAAACTAACATGTCATCTTAGATTCATATCCAATGTCCATTCAATCAATAACTTTGTCATCACCAACGTTGCATATCAGACTCTATAATCAGTCAAAACTTTGACCACTAAAACTTGAATTCCAAATAATTTCATCCTTTTGTTTTAGTAAAATTTATATTGTTCTTTATCAATTAAAATCAATTAAAATGAATGATATTTTTTTAAGACATTAGCATATAAATTAATGGGAACTTTACTAAACTAATTTTGAAGTCATTCAAGCTCATGCCCTATAAACTCTCATGTTTCGCTTGGAAAAGAGAGCTTAAATTAATAAATTGGATTGGTAAGTAAGGCACTCCAAGGTAACAATTAACAAAAACAATAAGAAAATAAATATCTACAGTAACCGACTTACCCTTTACTCCAATTTAAAACTATAAATAAAACATGTTGCCAAAATTCTTAATCAAGATATTTCGTCCCAACCAAACAAACTGATATTCATGGAAAAGGGCACGAAGACGAAGAAAACATCGCCGGTAAAGCCTTCCCTATCGGAGATCGAAGCCGCGAAGCTTCTCATACAACTCAGCAGCGGAGATTCCGAACAAGATCGAAACAGTATCAACAATAGCAATAGCTACAGCGTGAATCACGATAACAAGGTTGATTCTGAATATGTATTATCATCATCGTCCATTTCGGCACCACCGGTGGCAACTGAGATGACAGATTCTGAAGATGATGAAAGGTGCTTTCCGAGAAGAAAGAAGAGGTATCGGTACGTTAATGAAGAGTTATATAGAGTTACATCTCCTTTACCTGCTGTTGATCATAAAGCTAAGATAATCAAGAGAAGAAGAAAGTGATGAATCGTGTTTTTATGATGTGTGGATTATGTTTATCTTAATATTTCACTGTGTTAGAGTGATTGTATATATTTGCTTTGGTGAATCGAACATTGTTGTACATTTCAAATTATCTTAACTATATTTCTCCATTGGGATATCAGTGTTCTTCAGTTTACTTGAAATTGGGAACGGTGAAGTGAGACTTGATTTTGAAAGTAAAACACTCAATTTCTTGATCTTATCTATATCCTTTTCCAAATTCCAACGATTTAAAGTAAAACCTTCTATGTGTTTTGTTCAAATACTAATTAAAGCAATGAGAAATTGTGTTCGAGCAATCAAGGTCATTGGGATAGTATTTGGTTAGATTGTGAATATGGGGATTTAGGTATAAGTAGGATGCAAAAGTTTAACTTATGGTAAGTAATGGCTATGGAGGTTTAAGTTGATCAAGGGGGGAATTATGGTTTAGATGTTATGGCGTGGGGGTGGTATTGGGTTTGGAGAAGTAATATATTTGATGGTGAATGAAGTCTTATATTTGGCCTAAAAGAGAAAAAAGAAGTTGTATGGTCTTGAAGGTGGATTCCGAAAAGGTCAGTGTGGGCTGTATTTACTTGAGATTTTTGTTTACTACGATGGGATTTGGAAGCCTATGGATTAAACGGATGAATGTGTCCTTAATAATTCCTCGTCAGTTGCTTGTGAACGGTAGTGCTACGACGAACTTCAAGGTGGAGAGAGGATTACATCAAGGAGATCCGCTATCGGCATTTCTGTTTGTGGATTTCATTTTAATTTGTCAAAAGATGAAGAATAAAGTTGATAGAAATATTGTCAGTATGATTTGGTTGACCTCTGTCTGGAGCATTTGGTTGATGAAGAATGCTTGTCGGTGATTAAATTTTATCATGGAAGTGGATGCGAATAGATCGTAAATCTTCTATTTCTAGTAGTTTTCATGTTTGGAACATCTTACCCTGATTGTCTTAGGTAAAGAGTGTAATTTGTGTTGTTTGTCAAGGGTTTAAGTACCCCTTTTACTCATTTTCTTTTGAATGAATCATTGTCTGTTTATTTATATATATATATATATATATATATATATATATATATATATATATATATATATATATATATATATATATATATATATTTGGTGGAAGAATTTGAAAATTATTATCAAATGTATTGTTTTAAATAGGAGAAATTGATTTGATGTAGACTTATAGTGGATATGATGGTAAGGATAAGAATTGGATTCATTAAACATTTATTCATTCAATTTATCTATTAATTAAGGACATTATTTTTCATATTTTTGGTGGTGTTCACGCACCATTGTGAAAAAACAACAATATTTTTAGAATTCGAAAATATAATTTCGGATGCACCCCATTCCGTACCTCATCATCTAATTGTAAGTGAGTCACACTCTTATTTTGCCAATTACTAGTACGGAAATATATATCTGTAGAAAAAAATATAGAAGCAGACCTTCGGACGAGTTTTTAGTCTAATACGTCTCAGACCCCCTACCTCATTTCCAACAAAACATACCAAAATCTCTTCTCAGGTCATTTCTATAATACCTCAAGTTTTTTTAATCAATCCAAGAGCATTTTCTACTTCATTCAATTCAAGTGGTTTGTCAATTATTTCTCAACATTCATGTAATCTAAGTGTTTCAATATCAGCTACACATTTTGTAAGTTTTACAATCCAAGTTTTTTTCACATTTGATTTTCTCTTCATGCAATACAAAATAAATACATTAAGTTTTGTAAAAAATATTACTATGTAGGTAGTTACACTCATTGTTTGGTAGTTTATTGACCCATGTGTTTTAAGTCATTTTTCGTTTTCCCCGCGTTTATGCCCATTTTGCATTTTTTGAGTTTCAGGAAACTACACAAATGCACTTCCGTATTTTTTTAGAATTTGATTTTCCAGAAATACGGAAGTGCACTTTCGCATTACGTTTGTCTGCATTGTAAAGCATGTCGATGTGGTTATACCTCATGTACTTGATTAACACGTCGATATTTGCGGACAATAATGCTTATTATGTCGATGTGGTTTACCTCATATATTTTATTGACTTCGAGCGGATTCATGAGTACAATTGGGGGGCGCTTGCTTAGTTTACATGTACTCAAAGTTAGTTGAATGTTGTCTTTGGAAGATCAGACAGATGACAACAAGCTACACGCTGTTTATTGTAATATATTTGCATCTTTACTATTACTGTATAATTTTCATAACACTTAAGCTACGCCATTACTAATATTTCATCTGTACCATTTTCAAGCATGGATCCTCCATCACTTTCCACGCATCTCCAGCTGGTCTATGTTGATGACTACACTAAGGATCAACCACGTGCTTGTGCATTCGTCCCGCTCATAGGGAATCAGGTGACTGATCCCTTTAGAGTGTTTCTTGACCTTACTATAACAAATGTTATAAGCTACATATTGTATGACGACCATCGTCAGACGTGTCCCTTGGATGGCATAGTCTTCTATTCTTAACACTTGGATTGTGAGTCACACATGATGCATCCACTACATCTAATGATATTTTAGAGTGTCACATCCTTATATGACACTAGATGCTTACAAAGATCCACCTAGGCCAACTCATCGAGAGATCTTTTTGTAATTTGCCGTTGGAAGTTACAAATTTTGCACTCGTGTCGTATGAACGAATTTTTGAAACAGTGGAAACTCTGTAATTTTTTAATTATGTTGAACGAAGAAATAAACGTCTACTATAACTTGAAACCAATATAAGGGAAAATTTTAGGGTGCAACAAAAGTCATCTTTAAGAGTAGAGAGAACTTTCATAATTGCATTCCAACTAACTGATCTCAGTTTCTTCTTCATATTAAGGAACGTTTCCTCACTGATGTACTTATGCTTCAAAACTTGGACCCATTGTGAATCACAACTGCGGTGGAAACCCCAAACTAGCTTACCCAACATAGAAGTATTGACCTCTTTTGCTTTCCGGATCCCAAGACCACCTAACTTTTTGGGCTTAGTAATTTTATTCCAGCCAACGAGATGCACACTAGAGTTTGAATTATCTTTCTACAAAAAATTCCTAACCATTCTATAAGTAAAAACAGAAGTTGGCGGAGGTAGCCAAATCACTTATATATAATAGTTTGGGATGAATAAACGCGATAAAGGGGGTCAATTACGAGATAACCTGACAAGTTTGAATTGCGATAAAGGGGTCCATTACGAGATAACCTGAGAGGTTTCAATTGACCTTCATCAACTGCCTTGATGATTGTCTACGACAAGACTTCCATGTAGATAACAAATATATAGGGTGAAAAGGGCCCCACCTCCCGTAATCCTCTAGTTGGAACAAAATTTAGTACCTGTCTCCTATTCCAAAGAATATATATGGAGGAGCTAGTTAACTAGTTCATGATCAACTTTATAGTAATGAGAGGAAACCAGTTTTAGCTTCAAACGAAATTAATTTTGTTTTTATTTCCTAAGAAAATAAACACAATTAACTTAAATAATCAAAATAAAATAATTGTATTAGATTTTTAATAAATAATTTATTTCTTTTCAAAAATATTACATGCCTATTTGTTTTACCTTTAAAAATAGATTTTTATAAAAATGCTTTTTAAAATATTAAAAATTATTTTAAGTTCGTTTTTAATAAATTGAAAGAATAATTTTGATCTTATAACATAAATATATATTATTGAAGATTAACACATAATTGAAATTACAAATTTTCAAAAAGATTACCTCAAAAATAATTTTTATGAAAAAGTATTTGAAATAGTTTTAATTTTTTAAAATGATTTTTCAAAATTTGATATAAAAAAAATTATAGTAAAAAGATGAAATACATAAAATAATATATTAAGAATAATTATTTAAATTAAATTTTTAATTTGAAGACGAATAAATCATTACTTTCTTCGGGCCAGCTCGAAACACCATATTTTTGAAACATTGGGTAAATCTTTTGATACACCCCAAATATTTTAATTAACTCGATAAAAACCTAAATCGATTTCTTTGTATGATCTATTGAATTTTTCAATAGAGATTTTTTATTTATTTATAAAATGTAATTAATAAAATGAAAAAAATGAGAAAGATATATTTTATACTGTGAAAATACATAGGGTGCGAGATTTAATTGAGGCGGTGCTAGATGAAATTCTCTTCTTCTAGCCGAGCACACCTTTAAGCCCATAAATATTTGGATCCGAAGCCTATTTAGTTAGTTATTCTAGGGTAGACTGAGAAACCGTTATATAAACGTAGAGTCTAGTACCTTAACATCACAACATTTTCCCCCTTCTCATACTGTAGCGGCTGGTAAGCTTTTTCGATGCTATTCTCCTTTCATTCTCAGATCTGTTATTAACTCTTCAATGGTTTGGATCTGTTAATTTCCTTTTTTCGTTGTTGTTGTTTTTGCAGTTGAAGTAAGAAAATATGTCTCACAGAAAGTTTGAGCACCCAAGACACGGTTCTCTCGGCTTTCTCCCTAGGAAGCGAGCTGCTCGCCATCGCGGAAAAGGTTTTTTACACTTCATTTTCACTTTTTATCACTTAATTTAACTACGTTTTTTTTAAAGGTTTTAAAAAAATGAATGATTTCAAAATCAAAATTAAAGGATCTTAATTGAATTTTCTAGCTGAATGTTTTTCGGTGCATTATCATGTTATTGCCATTTCCTTTTGTGATGATTGAAATCGCTTCCACTGATAACTGGTTAATCAAGGCTGGAATCTCAAAAACGGCTTATCTAGCCTTAATCCTTTTGTTAGGGTTTTGGTTTGGAATACAAATGAGCTAGAGAATTGGCATCTGTTTTGCCATAGGCCTTTGGTTTGGAAGCATTTCTTCATTACTATTGGAATTTGGTTGTATCATGATTGATGCACTAATACATGATTTTAAAATTATATTTTTCAATTAGATCCAAGATTTACATTTGCAGCCATATGAACCATTTAATGGTATAAACTTTAATTTTTTTATTGAATAATTATTTTTATGCTTTTGTCAATTAAATATTACATTTTAATTGTTTTTTAACTTTATCCAAGTTTTGTCAAAAAAAAACTTTATCTAAGTTTAAAATTCAAAGGTAATAGAATGTAGACATGAATCATATTTGCCTTAATTTAGAATTATAATATAATTGACAATGTTTTGTTCTAAAAAAAATTATTGTTATTTTTTGGAAGTTTTTCAAATGTATTTTTGTTGTTGTAAATTTTTCTCTAATTTATGGTCTTAACGTTCATTCATTGTAATGGATTTAATGTTTTTTTCCCTAGTTATGTAATAAAATGAGTTATTGGTTATGATTTTATACATTATGAGATGACACTGCTGCTTCACTATTCACATCTCTAATTCATATCCTTGTTTGCATTTTTTCAAATGAGTTCTATCAGATTACAACTATGTTATTTGTTTGTGAACCAGTAAAGATTTGTTTGATGGTTATTTAGTTCTTACTAGTTATTCATGGATCCCAAAGAGATTCCATTTCTTCATGAATTTATCTTGAATCCGGATCTTGTGGCTCAACTTTATTGAAGCTGCTGACAGAGATGGCTGACTAACATTGCACATCATCATTTAGCTATTTCAATTCCTCTTCTCATTGTGGGTCACATGTATAGAACTAATTGGGTTATTGGTCCAGGGTCATTGACCATTATTGCTGCTCACCATATGTATGCTATGCCTCCTTATCCATAACTAACTACTAACTACTGACTATGGGACATAGCTGTTATTGGTGGAACAATGGTGCGTTAACATAATGTCATGGCATGCTTAATTATCTATTAACCTAGCTACTGACCATTTTTGTCTCATTTGTCTGTCTTTGTATATCTATGTTTAATGTTTATGTTTATGTCTCAGGTTGGTGATCAACTTTGAAATACAAATCTAATTGTTCTCGAGCCTAATAGTATATTTTTGTTTATTTATTATGTCATGTGACTAGCTTTCATATATGTGTGTTCTTTAGTTTTCTTGATACCAATTGTAGAATATATATTATTTATGTATATCCCTATGGTCATTCATATACTTCTATTGCATCAGTGGTTATTGATGTTATGTCACTGTTCTTTTTCCCTGAACAACTCATCTAATTTGCCACTGCAGTGAAAGCCTTTCCAAAAGATGATCCTACCAAACCATGCAGCTTGACTGCTTTTGTTGGCTACAAGTCTGGGATGACCCATATTGTTAGGGAGGTTGAGAAGCCTGGATCCAGTAAGTGTCATGTTTTGAAATTCTTTAGAGATCATTATGTGATCATTTAGTCTGTTCTTTTTCTTCTCATATTGGCTTCTAGATTTGTTCAATGTTAATTTGTACTGATAATATTCCTTGCTGTTGTAGAGCTTCATAAGAAAGAGACATGTGAAGCTGTCACTATCATTGAAACTCCTCCACTTGTTGTTGTTGGAGTGGTGGGATATGTGAAGACACCACGAGGCCTTCGCACTCTGAATACTGTCTGGGCTCAGCATCTCAGTGAAGATATCAAGCGTCGGTTTTACAAGAACTGGTGCAAGTCAAAGAAGAAGGCTTTTACCAAATATTCCAAAAAGTATGAAACAGAAGAAGGGAAGAAGGATATTCAAACTCAGCTTGAGAAATTGAAAAAATATGCTACTGTCATCCGTGTTCTTGCTCATACTCAGGTACCAAAGATGTTTTTCTTTTATCTTTGTAGAGTTTGTTTTTTTGCTGTTAATTTTATGTTGTTCTAATATCATAAATATCTCCTATTGTGTAACTCTGTTCTGTTAAATTGTGATCGTCCATGTCAATTTTTTTACTAATTAAAAGTCCCATGGTGTTATTATTTTATGTGTACTTGAAACTATTATGGTTGTAACTTAATGGTATGTCTTTGTTTACTAAAGATAAGGAAGTTGAAGGGTCTAAAACAAAAGAAAGCTCATTTGATAGAGATCCAAGTTAATGGTGGAACAATAAGCCAAAAGGTGGACTATTCATACAGTTTCTTTGAAAAACAAGTCCCTGTTGATGCTGTTTTTCAAAAGGATGAGATGATTGATATCATTGGAGTGACTAAAGGTAAAGGTTACGAAGGTGTGGTAACTCGTTGGGGTGTCACCCGCCTTCCACGGAAGACACACAGAGGTCTAAGGAAGGTTGCTTGTATTGGTGCTTGGCACCCTGCTCGTGTTTCTTTCACAGTTGCCAGGGCTGGTCAGAATGGATACCATCATCGTACTGAATTGAACAAGAAGATCTACAAGGTTGGCAAGACTGACCAAGAGTCACACACAGCCATCACAGAATTCGACAGGTAGGCAGGCATTGTAGTAGAAAAGTTTTGCCAATAAAATGTGTATCTTTAGGAAAGCTCAAAGGTTTTGAATTGTGGTGATTGCAATTGTAATTCTCTTTATCAGTTTCTGCAATATTTAATTTATTATGTTCTTTGTGTGATTTTGCTTACAGGACTGAGAAGGATATTACTCCTATGGGCGGATTTCCTCATTATGGTATAGTGAAACATGACTATCTTATGGTGAAAGGAGGTTGTGTTGGACCAAAGAAGCGGGTCGTCACTCTTCGGCAGTCACTACTGAAGCAGACATCTCGGTTGGCTCTTGAAGAGATCAAGCTGAAGTTCATTGACACCTCCTCCAAGTTTGGACATGGTCGCTTCCAGACTACTCAGGAGAAACAGAAGTTTTATGGTCGTTTGAAGGCTTAGTTTTTATTTTATTATATTTATGTTTATCGGCTCTGTCTAGAGATACCTTTGCAATTAATTTTTGCATCAAAATAAGTCATTTCAGTGTTTGATTGTTAAAAAGTAAGTCGTTTACATTTCTCATTGAGAAGACAATTTTGTTATTTGCTCTGGAACATGAATGATCTGTTTTACTTTGATGGTTTTTGGGTATTTTGTCTTAGTTGTATTTTATTTATGTTTCTGTTAGTTAAAATGTGTGTGAGACAACTTCTGGCATATGGAATGAAATCTCTGATGACAGTTTATATTTTGGAACAGAAAAGTAAATATGGTTATTGTAACAATAAACAAAATGAGAAACTATGGATGAGATCAAGCTCACGGCAACCAACACAGTATGTGTCGAGACCACAAATGCAATAGTCGGATTAATACGATTTCTTCCAATGGAGCATATAGATTTTGTGATATGCACGTTAGCAAATTGTAATCAGATGGATTAAGCAAACAAACTAAAACCCCCACCGCTCATTTGAAACCTACCTGAACAAGGTCAATTCAAACGAAATCCAACGGTCAATGAGGTCACATAAACTTATTAAAAAAAGCTTCCTATTTTTTTAGGCGGAGAAGGTGAATCATATTAATTAAGTACGGTCCTGAATATATCTAGTGTGTTGATTGTCCAAGATTCCACCTGGTTCGTTACACGGCCTCCACAGCCTGTAAGAAATTTAGGTAATTGAAATTTTCTAACCTCCTACCTAAGCGAAGGAAATAATAAGTTTTTTAGGACATGCAATATTTTACCGCCGATTCATTACAGATTATTTTAAAATTTCTAAACTATTAACCGGGTTTTCTACTAATTTTGTCAATTTATGGATTGCTTCCTTCTTTTGATCAACATGAAGTTTTGGAGGTTTTTGCATTTTTTGCTCAGCACAAGATAGCTATGGAGCTGATTGAAGCTTTGGGTTTTGTAAATAAAGTTAATGGTATGTTAGTTTAAGAATTCTTTGGTTAGTCACCACCAAAATCTCTCCTTTTATCTTTTATATGCTTTGGTAAGTTATATCATATGATATGCTTATAAAATGTGTTCATATCTGTTGTTACTTTCCTGCCATTCTATCTAGTGACACATTTTGAAATATTAAGTCCATTCTGCCTAGTTTTTTTTGTTTGTTAGAACATATGTTATGTCTGTTCTGATAAGTTTTGATGAAGTGTAATTTCTTGTACTTTGTAGATTTTGTTGAAAATTTTATCAGGAGAAAGCAATTTGTTATAGTTGCTAGATTCAGTTGTGCATATAACTTGGCTGACAAGAATCAATTAGTTCATATATTGCGGGAACACGTCCAAAATGTAAAACTAATTTGTGAGAAAACCAACTCCATTGAGATCAAGGTTTTTTTGTTTTTCTTATTTGAATTCTATTTGATGAAACATCCCATTTTCATAGATATACACTTGCATGATAGTCATAAATAAATTACTATGATATTGAATTCAGGATAAGGACAGAGATCAAGAAATTGCTAGTTTGGGAATTGTTCTACAATACATTTCAGATAAGAACGACCGAGTCTGCATTTCAGATAAGAACGACCTATAATCCGAGGATGTTTCTTCATGCAAGTTCACCCTATTAACCAAGGGTTACGTCCAACTCTCTCACACCGAGAAATTTCCACTATAATCAATTTGAATTACAATCTAATTTCTACGTTTTAAATCTCAAATGATTTTCTTGTCTCACACTAGATGACTTTTTTGAAATACAAAATATGTTTGCTTATAACATTTCATACAAAGAGATATAAAAAATTTGATTTGATTTGCCATTCATTAGACCTTTTGAAATAGACATGTTGGGAATTATACTATCTTGTATGAAATCTTATTCTTTTATTCCTTAGGCACAAGTGACCACTTTGCGTTGGGTGCAGGTGTTCATAATTGTTTGAATGCATATGGTTATTTTTTATATGAGGTCTATATGTTAAACGTTGACTTTGGTGCAAGGGGGTAATTCTCATATCTTAGGAACTTGATCATATTAGCGGGAGGTTTAGATGGTCAACTTTGTTAACTTTGAAACGTAATTTATTATTTTTCATTTAAGGCAGATTATCATATTCTTTATCCGAGAGTATATTACCGTTTTTTTTTTTTATCTAAGGAAGAAGATCATTTCTCTATGTTTAAGTGTAGATGATCATCTATCTTCTTTTTTTTTTTTTTTTTTATTATTTTGCATATGACGAGAAATTCTTCTCAATGTGAAAACATTCTTAATTATATTGTTATTATCAAAATTTTAAAATTAGAGGTTATTGTTCTTCAAATTATTTTTGGTTCAACAATTGTTTTTCTCTTAATGATGCCAAACATATATAATTTTATAAATAATTAAAAAAATAAAATAAAATGGAGTTTGTGAGCTCCTCCTAAATTTAAACAAAATAAACAAATATTTAACTTGTAGCACATGTCAATCTTTATTGAGTAAATTTATAACATCCAGGCATCCCATTCAAGTACTACCTCCTTCTTTTTTATACTCGTTATGAACTTAACTAAAAAATAACATTGATTTATCTCGTTATGAACTTAACTAAAAGATAACATTGATTTATCTCATTATTTGTCTCTATGCATGCATAGTTTGATTTTATAAAAAAAAATAAGGGTGTTGCTGACCGGTGTCCTAAGATAATGGTTAAGCATTCTTAAAAAAAGAAAATATTTTATAGAAAATTTAATATTTCAATTTTCGAAACATTAAATGCGCAGATTATCGAGATAAATTTACTATTTTTAAAGTCTTCACCATTGCCCCAATGACATTAGTTAGCCTTTCCCAAAAAATAAAATATTAAAAATACACAAAATTCATATAATGTAATCATTGATTTTTAAAAAAAAAATAAAGACAAGAAAATATGAGCGGTTGTGAGATGTGTGAGGAATAAGAAATGTGAATTCTGTAACTTGGTGAAAATCTCCAATAACAACAAAATTTATAAAAAAAAGAAAAAAAAGAACATATTGAAAAAACAAATTTACCAATTTAACAAGGAATCAATGGAATATTAAAAAGAGCTTTTAGCACAACACAGTGCCAAAACGAATGTAACAGGCTAACAGCGGCTGTTTCCGTTTTCTGTTTCCAAAATGTCAACGTTGTACAACACTCTGAGGAACACAAGAAACACAATTGCTCCTCGTATACGTGCTTTTGCTTCTCAAACGAAAACCAACGACACACCAACACAGTTACTCTACCAATTGAACAAAAAGATATCTCATTTGATTCGAACCGGTAGACTAACCGACGCGAGGGCATTGTTTGATTCCATTGACCACCGAAACACTGTTACTTGGAACTCCATGATCACTGGATACGTTCAACGGAGAGAGATAGCTAAGGCACGCCAGTTGTTTGATGAAATGCCCCACAAGGATATTGTGTCTTGGAACCTAATTATATCGGGTTACTTTTCTTGTCGCGGAAGCCGGTTTGTTGAAGAGGGGAGGAAGCTGTTTGATCAAATGCCTCAAAGGGATTTTGTTTCTTGGAACACTGTCATTAGTGGGTATGCTAAGAATGGAAGAATGGATCAAGCTCTTGAGGTTTTTAAGTCGATGCCACAACGGAATGTTGTGTCTTGCAATGCGATGATAACTGGGTTTTTGTTGAATGGTGAGGTGGATTCGGCTGTTGGTTTTTTTAGGAGTATGACAGAGCGTGACTCGGCTTCTCTTAGTGGTCTTATATCTGGACTTGTTAGGAATGGTGAGTTGGATATGGCTGCTAGGATTTTGATTGAGTATGGGAATGAGGGTGGTGAGAAAGATGATTTGGTGTATGCTTATAATGTCCTGATTGCAGGGTATGGCCAGAGAGGAATGGTTGAAGAGGCGCGGCGTCTTTTTGACGGGGTCATGTCTGATCAAGGTGATGGAAATAAGGGTCAAGCGAGATTTAGGAGAAATGTGGTATCGTGGAATTCGATGATGATGTGTTATGTGAAAGCAGGAGATGTTGTCTCTGCTAGGGAGCTCTTTGATAGGATGTTGGAGCGGGATGCTTGTTCTTGGAACACCATGATCAGTGGTTATGTTCAAATATGTAATATGGAAGAGGCTTCGAAGCTTTTCTCGCTAATGCCGAGTCCTGATGAACTTTCATGGAATTCAATAATATCCGGGTTTGCGCAGATTGGTGATTTGACACGTGCGAAAGAGTTCTTTGAGAAGATGCCCCACAAAAACCTGATCTCGTGGAACTCGGTAATAGCTGGTTATGAGAAAAATGAAGAGTATAAGGGTGCTATTGAGCTATTTTCTCAGATGCAGCTTGAAGGAGAGAGACCAGACAGGCACACTTTGTCGTCAGTTCTCAGTGCGTCTACTGGGTTGGTGGATCTTTACCTTGGTAGGCAGATTCATCAGTTTATCACAAAGACTGTTATTCCTGATTTGCCAATAAATAATTCCCTCATAACCATGTACTCAAGATGTGGGACAATTGGTGATGCACGCGCTGTGTTTAATGAGATGAAACTTTATAAAGATGTGATTACTTGGAATGCAATGATTGGAGGTTATGCTTTTCACGGTTTTGCTGCTCAGGCTCTAGAGCTTTTCGAACTGATGAAGAGGCTTAAAATTCAACCTACCTATATAACCTTTATTTCAGTTTTGAATGCATGTGCGCATGCAGGATTAGTTGAAGAAGGGAAGAGGCAATTCAATTCCATGATTAGTGACTATGGTATTGAACCGCGGGTTGAGCACTTTGCCTCCCTTGTGGACATCTTGGGGCGGCAGGGACAGCTTCAAGAGGCTATGGATTTGATTGATAGCATGACAATGAAACCGGATAAGGCAGTGTGGGGTGCGCTTCTAGGTGCTTGTAGAGTGCATAATAATGTAGAATTGGCCCAAGTAGCAGCTAAAGCATTGATCCGTCTTGAACCAGAAAGTTCAGCTCCTTATGCATTGTTATTTAATATATATGCTGATTTAGGGCAGTGGGATGATGCTGAGAGAGTGAGAGCATTGATGGAAGAAAATAATGTCAAGAAGCAAGCAGGATATAGTTGGGTAGATTCTAACAATTGTTAAATGATAGCTTTTCCACTTTTAAAAAACTTCAATCATCAATCAGCAAAGCACGTCAGATCATGCTATTGTTAGAAATGCTTCTATTCAACTTAGCTAAGTTGATATGGTCAGATGGAAAAATTGATCTTGACTGATTTAGTGGATAATGACATAAATGTTAATTTGACATGGAAGAATAGTATGTCTTCTGGCAAAAATTTGGAGGTAAGAAAGTGGTAGTTTTTTATTATTCTTGAATGGCAAAATGGTTGTGAATTCGTAGCTGCGGGCGACGGTCGTAAGTATCATAACTTTTTTCTGTTTCTTTTAATAGATCTTGCCAGTGTCAGCAGCAGCGAGAGACTGCAACCTTGGATGGCTGCAAGATTGCTATGTTATTACAAGTTCAACTGCTTCTTGATTAAATATTTCTTGGTGTTATATGCATTTGGCGGTAAATATATGATCTTATGCATGGAATCTTTCATAAATTAGACACACAAGTTACTGATAGAAACTGGTACTAAATAGAGAAATATAATAGAAATAACTTACTGTTATTGATGATAGAATAGACATGCGATACGCACAATCTTGAGATAAATAGAATAAAGATAAAGGAACTCTGTTACATCAAATGGGGGAAAAGTGGGCTATATCACCTTTCCTACTATTCATTAATATATGAACAGATTGATATCTATAATTCAGACAAAAGAAAAAGAGCATTGTGCTGCAGGTTTCTGGTGAAAACGTGTGAACAAGGTACACCATAGTTTGATAAACATTAATATCTAAATAGTCGAATCTGATTTGTAGTGTCTAATTTTTAAGAGAATGTGTAGCAGGAATGGGGGGAAATGCAATCTTTCCATCATTTGCACATCCTTATGGATTTCAAGAAGAGATACAGTTGAGAGCTTCTGCTTGGTTTCCAAACAGTCAAACAAACTGGTGTGGATTGCAGCAATGACATGACAAAAGATGGAATATGTTGCAGAATTTTAGATGCCTGTATGTTTAATATTTCTGGGTTCTAATTATTAGTTGTAAGGAACACATATATTTAGATTATTTATTGGTTTTGGTTATTGATGTAAAGGCCTACTACAACATAGTATTAATGTATTTATGACCTGGTACTCACATAATAAGCTAGCTACGGTGAATGAATTTGGCATGCTACAGCAGCTTCTGCTTTCCACCTTATAGAATCTAATTTTGGCTTGTTCAAAATATAAACACAGCATAAGAGTGCTATTGATGTAATAACATGGAATGCGATGATCAGAGGTCATATTTATTGTTTACTTTTCTTGAGTATTTCTCCTTATTTCTTGAAAGGGTCATTAAATTTGAATTGTATACACTGTGCCTGGAAAATATTACACTAGAATCTGCCAATAGCATAATGAACACACCATAGAATTGTATACACTCTTTGCCAGGAAACTATTACACTATTATTTATAGGCATGCATGTGAATAAAATGATATTGCAGTTAAGAAACATTAAATGCATACAGGGACAAAAGGTCTAACCTGCAAGAAAGTATTTGATGAAGCAAGAAGTCCTAATTTTAGGAAAATATGCAACTTGTAAAAGTGCTTGTATCTACACAAATCAAAACTACCAACCTTTTTATCAGTGAAGTTTCATGAGATTGGAGAGATTTTGTTATTGAAAATGAAACTAACAGGTCTGCTGTGAGGTTTATCCAGAGGGCAAGAATCTTTGTTTGAAATAGAGACGGAACAGATCATAATTATGTGAAAAAGTGACTGTTATGTCATCGGCAATTTTAATATTTCAAACCAACACTATTTTGAGAAAAATGTCTAGTAACTAACTCAATTTGACAGAGACTACAAGTTTGCACGAAACCTCCGTAAAGCATATCCTAAACTGGGAGGTTTTTTTAATTCAACTGGGATTTGATTTGAAGTGCAATGTGCTGGGACAAAAAAATTGAAATATAAGGTTAAAATGTCTTCTAAGCATGTGTTTGGAACAGCATTTGCAAGCCATTTCTCGCGTCGCAACACATATAGCTTATATTGTTAGCATAGCGTTGGTAGGGTTTATATGCTACACGGCGCTATCTGGTAGTATTAACAACATAGGTTAAATTAATGTGTATTTATTAATTGCAGTTTTGAACAAAGCAGGTGGTTGTGGAGCAATTTGAAATCATGAACGATAGTAGCAGGAAACAACTATCCTGGATGCTAAATAGATCAATGGTAAACAGATCAATCTAAACAGGATGCTACAAGAATGACAGGAAGAACAGCAAAATGTGTCCAATTAGACGCTTGCTTGAATTAATACATTATAATTTCCAACGAAAACGTCTCACTTGTAGAGTGAAAACAAAGTATCAAAGGCCTGTTGTACTTGTTAATAAAAAACTTTTCACTACAATGAAGATAAAGCATAATTGAATATTCTACACCAAAAACAACTACAAAGAAGCAGTTGCCTTGATTTATAATCATGAAGGCCCTGTAAAACACAAAATTCTTCAACATTTTTAGACAATGAATAACAAAGGCAGATTGACTTTTCTGTTTAACCTCACAATGTCTGAGAGTGTTCTTCTGTATACTAAAGAATAGTTTGGCAAGCTGAATTGCAGATACATTCACATCTTAACTACTGAGCTGGGGTAGGAGCAACATTACCCAAACCCATCTTCTTCCCCAACAATGTAAGCTGCTCTACAAAGTCCACTCCAGTTAAAAGTTCAGTTGTTCCATATATAATATGCTTAGGAGGTTGCTGATTTTGTGCAAGCTCTTGCAGACTACAATATTCAACATAATTACCACCACCAATCATGAACACAATTGCTTCCTTAAATGGTCCTTTCAAATGGCTGCCACTTGTTCCAGCACTGGACTTAGGAGCACGAGGATCGAATGCTAGGTATACATCTGTTTCAGGATTTGGTCTTCCTTCAATCAAGGCTTCAACAGTCCTCGCCAATGCTAGCTGCCTGTCACTAGATAAAAGATTTTTGACACCGGCAGTCACCGCACTTATTGATTGTCCATAGAGTTTCTCCGCCCAGTCAACAATATTACTTCTACTAGCAGAATTCGCAGATGCGAATGAAACATTAAGAGATTTAATCTTTTTCACGTACTGAAAAGCAGCAATATCAACCTCAGACTCTTTCAGCGCCGTTTCCACAGCTTCCACTTCAGGCTGATTAATGGTTTCCGATGAAATAAGATACATGATTGCAAATCGAAGCTTATCCATCTTAGTTCCCTTCCCTCTGAGCACACTGAGAAGTTCACTCCGCTCAATGCCCCCTCTAACCATCATGTCATTCTCCTTCTTAGCATAAGAATCAAGAGACCTCTCTTTGATCTCACCCAACAACACAGTAGCAATGTTAGTATGCTTATCAATCACCTGCTTCCTCTCAGTAAGCTCGGGCAACGAGTTCACAGCATTCATCAAATGCTTTGTGTTACCAATCAAATCCGTCCCATCAAACTCAGCACCGTGATTTCCTCCGGTCCTCTTATTCACCTCATCGACATCATTCTTATACTTATTCAGCTGAGTCTCAATCTCCACCGCAACCTCAGGGAACTCCAGCCCCCCATTAGCAACCCAAAACGGATCCGCACTATCCAACTCATAAGACCGCATCCCACCTTTCTCCCCTTGAACACTCAATCTATTCAACTTCAACCCCAAAACATCATGAACCAACGGCCGATACCTAAAATCATGCTGAATCGCCACCGGAAGCTCAAAATTCCTGTCAAAGATACACAAAACCGGACGCTGAAAAGAGCTAACAAAATTCCCACCCTCAGTAAACAAATTATTCTTCGACAACAAATGATCCCGAATCCGCTGATCCAACGCAGTAGCAACCATCTCCCCCGGTCCACCGCGAGGACACCGAATAACCGGCACAACACCAAGAGTCGCCAAAACACAAAACAACCCCGAAACAACCTTCTCCACAATATCCTCAATCTCCCGGTCACCAGCAGACGGATCATTAAGCTGAAGGAAACAAGATTTCTGCGCCAACGAAAACAAATTATCCTCCAGAGTAACAAACTCAAGATACTGATCATGAACCTTCGAAACACGATGAATCGAATCGGAACTCAGCGTCCCCGAAGCGAGATCTTCGAGAAGAGGACGAGGGATCGAGGTGGAGAAATTGAGGTGGAAACTCTGGTAGAGAGATCGAGAAGCATCGGCGATGATTCGCTGAACATTGGATTGAATCGGTTGAACGAAGTAAACGGCGGGAACGTCGTGAACGGGTTTGCGGTCTTTGTCGATGAGGAAGTACAAAGTGACGCCGTGTTTTCGTAGATCTTTGACGTGAATTAACGGCGAGAGGATGTTCTGGCAGAATTTGTCGTAGATTAGGATCTTGTAGGCTTCTTCGTTCGTTCCGGTGGCGTTTATTGGTTGGTTTAGGTTTAGCATTCGTGCGATGCATTCTGAATGAATGAACGAAAAAACGGATCGTTAATGGAATTGTAAAAAATGAAGAGAAAATGGAAAAGATGGAGAGTTAGTTACCTGTTTGTTTCTGGCGAAGATTGAGAGTCATGGCTATGGAGTTTGTTTGTTTGTTAAGTATGGTGAAGAGTGAGTTTGCTGAATTGGGAATTTTGGGATCGGTGGGATGGGGTTTCAGATCTTCAATTGATTTGATGTTTGCTTGCTCAGACTCCTATCGTAACCTTTCTTGCATCTCTGTGTACTACTGTGTAATTATTATTGAATTATCGGAAAATATTATAGATATTAGATACTACACTTTTTCAAATTGTTTAATATTTTAAATTATAATTATATTTTTTATTATTTGTTTAAGTTAAATTTAAATTTGTATTTTATTTGTATTCGTGAAAGGAAAAAAAATAAAAGGCGAGGTAGAAGGTTCTCTAAACAGCTTTTTTGTTGTTTGTTTATTGGATCATACGATTGATATTTGTAATGGTTATCTTTTAGTTGGAATGCTTGCTCATTTGAGGAAGGAGGAGAGAGATGTGGTTAAACTTATGATGTTAGATGAAAGGAAGTCGAGAAGGGGAAAACACGTTCTCTAGAGAAACAAGGGGAGTAGCTAATCATTTTTCTCGTTTTTAAGAGTGAAAAATGTTGTTACTGCTTCCTTAGGGCCTAAGATTAAAACCCAAAATAATCATATAAGTAACTCAATCCTAAGGTTGAGAAGGACATTCAATTCACTCATAAAACACCACTATACAAAGCTTCTTACAATATACACGTGAGTTAGTTCTAACACCACGGACAATCCTAAAAACCTCTAACAACCTTACATCACGAGAGTTGTCACGTATTGTACTTTTAACAAGTATAATTGGAGCCTACCGTGGGATCCCTGATAAAACTTACCTGGGCCACCGTCACATCATTCGACTTATCCTCGCTTCCAACTCCTATATCCAACTTGGTGAAAAAAATGTAGCAACTCCAACCAACAGTGAGTTTGATAGTGATGAGGGTGTCATGGTAGATATGCATGCAACCTTGGTTAACTTACGTCCCCATAATCAAATCCTCATGTCACCAACCTCTTTAACATTCGCCAAAACCCTTTTGAATCTCTGAGGGAATATGTTGTCCTCTTAAATGAGGTGACTATCAAGGTCATCCACCCAACCATTTTTTTGTGGGGAGCGTTCTGAAATGGACTAAGGGTGAGACATCTTAACGAATCCATTTCCTAGAGGTCAGCGGCTTCCTTGACGGAGGTGGTGACAAGTGCAGAGTGCTATATAAAGGGCGAGGAAAGCAACATTGAAAGGAAAGTCAAAGACATCAAAATATAAAATATTGGTAACCTTAATAATTCACAGTAGTCACGTAAAAATCATTATACTTTCCTATTAGAGACTCAACGACATTCAAATGGAGAGGAAAAACTGTTGAGAGCCTCATGCCTTTGAACACTCACAAGGAGCCGATTGGCGTGAGGTCCTTCATATGCACAACATTCCAATTCCGTCAGCCCCCAAGTCAAACGTCATGGGGTTTGAGCCCGGTAGGTGGTGAAAGTTTCATAAGCTTAAATGGAACCACTCTAAAGATTGATATCAACTCATGTAGGAGATAGGACGCCTTATCCAATAAGGTCACTTGAAGAAATATGTTAAAGGCGATGCCACCCAAACCCAGGAGAATCCAATTCTTAGGGGAAAAATGCCTATCACTATGGTAGTACCCAGATCTCCAAAGTCAATCGCAATAACATCAAGTTTCCTTAGCTCCCATCACCTCTGAGTAGGGGTGGAAATAGGCTAGGCTTTAGAAGGCCTGAGCCTGGCCTACGATAAACTTAAAAGGCCTAAGCCTGGCCTAAGGCCTATCATAGGCTCAGTTTTTTGGCCTGGCCTGGCCTTTTTAAAAGCCTGACCTGAAAGCCTATTTAAAAAGCCTGTATCTCATTAAATTTTTCAATTAATCTGTATAACTTAAGAAGTTTTGTAGGTCGACCTATATATACATATATAAGTAAACCTATTTAGCATTTGTTATATATATATATATATATATATATATATATATATATATATATATATATATATATATATATATATATATATATATATAGGGTAGCCAATTTAGCTTTTTTTTTCTTTCTAATATATATGCATACATGAACCATCTTATTTAACATATCTCTAATATATATGAAAATATAGGCCGGCCTATAAGGTTTCATAGGCTTTTTTAATAGCCTAAGCCTGACCTATTAAATAAAGTAGGCTTTTAAAAAAGCCTAAGCCTGACCTCTTTATTAAATAGGCCTGGCCTGGCCTAGGCCTATGTAGGCTGGGCCGTAGGCCCCTGTAGTCCGGCCTGGCCTATTCCCACCCATACCTCTGAGGACAAGCTCCACTAAATCTAGTTTTTACATAAAAATATTATTATTATTTATTAATTAATTTCTAATTTCTAAAAATAAATAAAGTTATTAGTTATTAATTTATTATTTAAAAATATTAATTAATAAATAATTCTAATTATCAATGACACGCCATAAAAAATTAATTTATTTTTAAATAGTGGAACTAAAAATTTAAAAACATAAAAATAAAGAGATCAATACTAACTACTAATATATTCAACCAACTGATTTCTAATTAAAATAAAGAGAATTTATATTCAAATTTCTTAGTTATAAATGTATATTTATAAAGAGAATTTATATTCAAATTTCTTAGTTATAAATGTATATTTAAATATATTTGTTATATTAGGTAGAGTAGCTTAACGTGACACAATATTTTATATGGACTGATCCAACACATGAATTGTTTGCACCCAATAAAATTCGAACTTGAGACCTTAAGAGTAACACACTTTCAAAGACCTAAGCATCAACCACTAGGCCAATCCATGGGAGTTAACGTGATATGTATTAATTGACGCGTGTTATGAGTTTAATTCACGTTTATTTATTTATTTATTTTAAATAAATTACATTTATTTATATTTATATTTATATATATTAATATAAAAAAGTTTGTCAAAAAATATTATATAAATTTTTTTAAATAATTATTTTATTAATTTATATACTGATTTGATATTATGTTATTAAATTTTTTTTTAATCAATATCTCAATCCATATAGGTTGTTCGTTTTAATATTTATATCAAATAAATAAAATATAGTTTAAAATATATTGATAGATTGTTATAATGATTCAAAAGTAATAAAGGTATGTATTTTAAAAAATAAAATAATTTAATTTTTCCAAAATAATTATAATAAATAAATAAATAATATGATTATAAAAGTTTTTCATCTCAACTAAATCACAAACTTTCAAAATAATTGTTAATTTGAATTCTTATTTTCATTTTATAGGGACTACTTTTATTAAGAGTGTTTTTATTCAAACCGATTTGCATTAAAATCACAAATTGGCCTAATAAATATCAAAAAGTGAAAAAAATTAAATAATATTGAATGTATTTGAATTCTCTTTTATGAAAACCATTATATCAAAATTGATTTTTCAAAATTGATTAAAAAACATTTTTTAAATTATTACAATATATTAGATTAATTTATTATTAGATGCTTTTATTTTAATTTGTTTTAGTATTATTTATTAGTTTAATTTATCTATTGATTTTTAGTGTTTCATTTGCTTCAAATAAAATTAGTCGTTCTTATTTTATAATTTTTAATATATTATATATGTATTATATTATTTTAACCTATCATTTTATAGTATCTTTTTCTAATATTAATAAAAAATTATAATTCATAGGTTAGATATTTAGAAAAAATTTCAAATAAAATTGCATTTAATTGATTAAATCAGATTAATGTTTTAAAATAATATTTTAAAATTAAGCCTTCAATTTTGGCCCCTCAAATTTCTCAATTATTTGATTTTGATCCCCAAATTTTGTAATCACTTGATTTTGGTCCTCCAAGTTTCAATTGTTTGATTTTAACCCCTCAAATTTGTCCTTTTTTGTATTTGATAGTATCTTAATGACATGTGGACTAAATTTCTTTTTTTATTGCTTTTTATCTTTTCTTTTCTTTTCTTTAAAATTTTCTTCTCTACAATTTTATTTTTCTTCTCTTTTTAATAGTTAAACTTTGAATATAATATTTTAAAAAATTTAAATATTTCATTCAACTTATGCGTAATAGCAAATTATTTTGCTATTATTTTGACAAAATAAAATAGATCACTACTTAATTAAAATAACAAACTCTTTGGCCAATAACTCCCTTATGGTTAAGCATAAAGTCCCAAAGTCTAACAATCTTATTAGTCATATAAAATTTTAAATTTTTATAAGAGATATTGCATATTTGTCTGTATATTCTAAGTTGAATGAAATATTTAAGATTTTCAAAATATTATTTTCAAAGCTTAACTATTAAAAAGAGAAGAAAAATAGAATTGTAAAGAAAAAAAAAAAGAAAAGAAAAAACAACAAAAAAGATAAATTTAGTCTACATATTATTAGGAGACTATCAAATATAAAAAGGATCAAATTTAAGAGATTAAAATCAAACAATTGAGACTTAGGGGGTCAAAATTAAGCAATTAGAAAAATTAGGGAATCAAAATCAAACAATTACAACATAAGGGATTAAAATCAAACATTTGAAAAATTTGAGGTGTCAAAACTGAATTTAAACCTAAAATTAAACCGAACCACAAATAGTATTATATGATTTTTTCTTTCAAAAACAACCAAATTGCATACGAGAGACTCCTAACTTTAGTACTCACAATTATAAATGAGATGCTTGGTGGATAAAATTAAAGTAGGTATGTTAGTTTGTTGAGATATTTTACTAAATAGAATCATAAATATTTACTATTTGAAAGATAATTTATAGTTAAAATACATTATGTTAAATAAATTATTTGAAATAAAGTTAAAAACTAATCAAAAAAATAAGTTAAATTATATTTTTGGTCATCTATTTTAGTCAACTCACAAAATCAATCTTTCTATTTATTTTTTAAACAGTTTTGATCCTTCATACATAATTTTCGTCCAAAAAATATTGACGTGTCATTTTTTTTATACATAACATACTTTTTGAGCGAGAGAACATAAAAAACAATTTTTTTGAAAAATGAAGAAGTTGAGAGAAAAAGAAAATGAAAAAATATTAGAAAAAATTGGAAAAAGAAAATATCATATTGAATAATTAAATATTTTTTATGTCAAATCAATAAAAATATGTTACACATCTAAAAAGTAGTATATAATAACATTTTTGACCTAAAACTAGATATGACGTATGAGTGATCAAAATTATTTAAAAAATAAATAAATAACTGATTCCATGAATTGACTAAAAAAAAGAAGAAGAGAAAAACCACCATATCGATAGATAAAGTTAAAGTAGATTTATGATTAGTTTGTTGAGTTATTTTTGTTAGATAAAAAACAAGATATGTTTTGATAAAGAAACTGTTGAATTAATGTGTGAGTCATATGAATTAATGTTATTGATTTGTTTAATCGTTTAATTTACAATTTTATCATTATTTAAGTAATGAAAAAAGAAAGGAAAAAAAAGATTTTTTAAAAATATTTAAATGATAATTTTAAATTTTAATTGTAATGCTTTTTTTTTTTCCTGATAGATCTTAAAAAACATTAGACAATAAATCTCAATTTTATTTAAACAAATCAACTTTATAAATTTAAATTCTAATAACATTTGACCAAAATGAAAGAAATAACACGTATAATTAAAAAAACTTCCTAGTCCTTTTTTTCCGATTGAACTCCGAAACTTAATCCGAAAATTTATTATACTGATCCTCTAGGCTCTATCTATTGTTGTCCCCTTTCACTATAAAAATCCAGGAATCAAATATTAATGTTTACGATTCATAGTTTTTCCATCAATTCACTGTGACTTCTTAGGCTAAATTTTGGTCTCAGGTACATTTGTTTAATTTTCTGTTACACATGCCATTGAATCATATTTCAAATAGTGATAGTGATTATTTTTTATCCCAAAATTGAATTAATTTCAATTAGTGTGTTTCAATTTCTAGGTTTTATGAAAAACCACTATGAACTGTTCTATTAATTTCAATTTTTTTTTCTGTTTCAGATCATATTAGTTATTGTGATCATCAATTGAGTTATTATTATAGTGAAAAAGTTTTTAAGTCTCTTAAAAATTAAAATCATATAACAGTTTTGGAAGAATGGTGCATAATTGGTTTGATGCAAGCAATTCACAAGTAATGAATAGGAAGGCTAATAGTGTTGTTGGCAAAAGAGTGTTATCTTCTAGGTCAAACACTTCACCTGTCACTGTGAGCAATAGCCTTACCTTCGCGCGAACATCGCACGAGGTTCCTGTGATGGTTGGAAACAATGGAGTTGATGTAAGGACTCATCTGCAGCATAATGATGAATCCGAAAGCACATATGTTGCTCCGCGTGCAATGAGCCTCACTATGGCTGAGACATTGGTTCATGGTCCACCGCATTCTCACGCGCCTGCACAAGTGAGTTTGATTAGTTAGCATTATGTTGTTTATTTGGTAAAATGTCATTAGTAATCAATCATATGATATGTTTTGTTTGTTATGCAGTTGTCTGGTAGTAGTCAGAAGCTTGATGAGGTGGCTCTTAAGAATTCGCGGCTATGGGTCCCTATGATGCCGTATATGCCAAGATCCATGGTATTGATGTTTCCTTTCTTTATTCTGCTTTTTTTAATATGATGTAGTCATGAAAGATATTCCTTCTTGATTAGTATTGATTTATTGTGTTGCGTCACGTGTTGCCGTTCATAATTCTGCGATCTACACACCCTATGGTATTATCTATGATTTTAAATTGTGGTTGCGAGTGCTGTGACGTGAATATTTATTAGAATATGTGAAATTCATAGTTGAGAGACGGTTGAAGTTAAGATTTAGATTTAGAATTCTAATATTTTAATTTTTGGTGAGATGAACTAAAGCACTTGCCCAAAATTATCTGATGCGATTCTTGATGCTGTCGTACGTCTGATTTTAAATCACACCGCAATTGCAGCCGTATAACTAACAAACTAAAACACTAAATTCCTCTTATGTTATGCTTGATTGAGGACCCTCGTTTTTGCACAGAATTTTGTTATTCTTTAATTTTATGTCCCAATCTCTGCTATACCCGTATTACTTGGAAGTAAATCACACAGAAATTTATGAAGTTTAAACTTGTGAGGACTTTTGTAAACTTATGACACTGATAAATATGCAACTAAGCTCAATTGTAGCTAGGAAAATTAACATAAGTTATTTAAAGTAAATTATCATGGGAACATTGGATATTATATTGACTTTAGAGTTGTTTTGGTATATATGTTGTAGGGTGCTAGCTCTTTGGTGAAGTTGAAGGTCAAAACAAGCTCACAACGGTATCCCATTGCGCATTCTAATGCTTTGCGAGAGTTGAATGGTGTATCTTTAGCCGCAAAGCACAACTTGAGATTCAATGGAAGTAGGATGCTAACCACAAAGTCCAACTCTACTTCCACTCCTTCTAGAACTACAAGTAATTCAACTCCTTCTGCATGGATAACACTGGAGAAGAGACCTACTTTTCAAACCCAAAGTAGAAGTGATTTCCTTAAGAATCTCTCAAAGAAGAGTTCCTCAAACGACGTGTCTTGTGTCTCGGAGAAATCTCAAGCAAGCACAGAGAAAGAGAACGATACTAGCTGCACCATTTCAAAATCTAGGGATTCAATTAATGAAGAGCAACAATATATCCCCAACTTCATTTTAAATTCGGAAGAAGAAGAAATTGCGTTCTTGCGTTCACTTGGGTGGGAGGAAAACGATAATGGCGATGAATGTCTTACAGAAGAGGAGATACAAGAATTTTATGATAAAGTTAGGAATTGCTTATTTTTTCTCTAGTTACATTAAATTGAGTAAATGTTTATATTTGATGATTTTTTGAATGATCGCTCTTTAAATTCTATGCACTTATTTGGTTATTTTGTCATGCAGTATGCGAAATTGCTACGATTTGGATGTGATGGAGCAGAATCGGACAATCATATGACTATGTGTTAAACATTTTGTTTAATAGACCATTTTGTATCACATGAATATATTTCGGATTTTTAGAACGAGATTTCAAAACCTTCTTTACAGATAAACAAGTATACATGATTATTTTTGTTTATCAGTGTGTAAATTACAAACTATTATTCATATTCTATCATCAATTATCGTTTTCTTTATTAATGTTCTCAAGAGCTTCTCCATGGTATCCAATACTAAATAAAAACTTGCTCTCAAAGATACAGCTTCTGTCTTAAACAAGAAGTTTCTTTGAGGTTTCACTAATATGGAATAAAGAGTGTGATTTAAATATAACTCTTAGAAAAGAGATAATGCAATTTTGGCTTAAATACAAGTAAAAATATTTTTAACAGAAAGTAATGAAATTTATATTCACTTGGCTATGTATATTTTGAACGTGATGTATGGAATATAGTGCTTGGTTTTATCCTGGTTAATATTGAGCATCATTGTATATTGTGTTCCTTGCAATGCTTGAGTTGTATGTATATTGTGAAAGTCACAATTATAGCTTTGAGAAATTTTTTCCTGAAAAATGTGAGTTTTGTGAAAGAGAGAAAGACAACAACTTAATTTTGAGATTATTGTTTTTCAAAAACCAACTTAATTTAAAAAAAAAAAAAAGAGAGAAGACAACAACAAGATCTTCACATATTAAGTGAAAAGATAAATGAGAGTAAGTTGTGTTCTACACATACCTAATAAAAAGATAGAGACAAGAGATGACTTGGGTTTTGCAGAGAAATATGAAACATTGTGTACTAAACAAAAAATAAAAATATAATTTAAAGCTTAAGATGAGTACACTAGTATAATAGATAAATGTGGATTAATAGATAAATGTTTAGCCTTGTTGAAAAATAAAATAAAATTAAGTGTTGACATTAATTAGATTAAACGGATAATTTCTTTGGGTCTATTTAAGAGTTTAGATAATTTCATTGGGTCTATTTGAGAGTTTAGAGAGAAAGGGAAGGAAGAGTTTTGAAAAAAAGAGAAGGATTGAGTGGAAAAATGAAATGATTTTGATTTCAGAGAGTTTTGGAGGATTTACTTTTATTCATAACTAGTGTCTTACCCGTGCGTTCGCACGGGTACCCGTCGTTTACGCGCATTGTGATTGAGAAAAATAAAAGATATTAGTAAAAGATTAAGTTTTGGGTAAAATTGAAAAAGTTATAAAAATAGTAATATTTTATTTAACAAATTATAATGAAGGAAAAGTTTTAAAATCGCAAATTCACGAATTATAATGAAGAAATATTCAATCAAATTATATAATTCAATTAGTGATAACTATTAGACCAATCTCAAACTATCAGCTAAGGAGAATCGATTATTTTTTGCTAGCTAAGGAGAAAATTAATTATTTTGACTCAATTATAACTACAAACTATCAGCCCAATCTCAAACTATCAGCTCTGTCTTGTAGGCCAATGAGAAACCACTACAAACTCCATTTATAATAATGATTCATTCAAAATGCATAATTAATAGAAAAATACTTTGACCAGTTACTTCATGTTCCCGTTAATATTCATTATTTTGATAAGTAACTTCGTATTCCCGTTAATATTTCAAATTTCTTCCTGTTAATTTTCAAAATTTTGATCAGTAACTTCATGTTCTTGTTAATATTCATTATTTTGATCAGTAACTCCTTGTTCCCGTTAATATTCATTATTTTGATCAATAAGTTCGTGTTCCCGTTAATATTCCAAATTCGTTTCCGTTAATATTCAAAAAAAATTATCAGTAACTTAATGTTCCTGTTAATATTCAATATTTTGTCAATAACTCCGTGTTCCCGTATTTATTATTTTGATTAGTAACTTTGTGTTCCCGTTAATATTCAAAATTTATTCCTGTTAATTTTTAAAATTTGGATAGTAATTTAATGTTTTCGATAATATTCAAAATTTTGATCATTAACTTTGTGCTCTCGTTAATACTTAATATTTTAATCAATAACTCCGTGCTCCCGTTAATATTCAATATTTTGATCAGTAACTTCGTGTTCCCACTAATATTCAATATTTTGATCAATAAACTTCATTTCCCATTAATATTCAATATTTTGACCAGTAACTTCATGTTCCTCTTAATATTTAATATTTTGATCAGTAACTTCGTGTTCTCGTTGATATTCAATATTTTGTTCAGTAACTTCATGTTGCCGTTAAAATTCAATATTTTGATCAATAACTTCAAGTTCCATTAATATTCATTATTTTGATCACTAATTTCGTGTTTCTGTTAATGTTTCAAATTTGTTCCGGTTAATATTCAATAGTTTGATTAATAACGCCATGTTTCCGTTATTATTCAATATTTTTAGCAGTAACTCCATGTTCCCGTTAATATTATATACTTTGCTCTGTAATTTAATACTCACGTTAATATTCAATATTTTGATTACTAACTTCATGTTCTCGTTAATATTCAATATTTTGATTAATAACTTCATGTTCCCGTTAATATTCAATATAGTTTGATCAATAACTTTGTTTTCCCGTTAATATTCAATAGAATGATCAATAACTCCGTGTTCTCGTTAATATTCAATATTTTGATCAGTAACTTTATGCTCTCGTTAACATGCCATTTTTTATCAGTAACTTCATGTTTCCGTTAATATTCAATACATTTAATATTTTGATCAGTAATTTAATATTATCTTTAATATTCAATATTTTGATTAGTAACTTCATGTACCCATTGATATTATAAAAAATTCTATTAATATTCAATATTTTGATTAATAACTACATGTTCCCGTTAATATTCAATTTTTTTATAAGTAACTTCATGTTTCTATTAATATTCAATATTTTGATGATATTTTTGAAACAAAAATAAATTAATTTTAACATTGTTTAAAAATATTTGATGATAATTAAATTTTTTTATAATAACAAAAATCTTAAACTGACAAATTATAATGAAGAAATATTCTATCAAATTATATAATACAATTAATAATAAATATTTAATATAATTGATTAAACTCAATTTACAAATCAAATATATTATTCCATATATAAAATATTTGAATCAATAGTTAATTATTCCTATATATAAATATTTTTGTTTTGGAATTATTTATAAAATCAATTGTAAACTTATTCTCGTTATTACATTTAATTAAATGTGTTAATATCAGTACCATATGTGCGTACCATATAATTACCCGTGTGTATCCGTAATATATTATTTTGTATTTGAATAGAATTGACCCATTAAAGTTTTAATGGTAATATTTCAATTATATTATATTATATATAGATAAATATATATATTGATTATGGATGAACTTGTTAAATTAAATTTTAAATTTTAAATTTTATAAATGACAAACAAATTGTATGATTAATAAAAAATATCATACAATTTTGATATTATTTATTCATATATTACTTATGTTTCATTCTATTACTACTTATTCATACATTACTTATGTTTCATTCTATTACTATTTATTCATACAATACTTATGTTTCATTCGATTACTTATGCTTATTAACACCCATAGGTATTTTTAAATATTTTTTTTTTAAAAAGTCAATAGATCTAATATATTTATTTTATTTAATAGTCTCTAAAAAATTTCATTTATCTATATATATATATATATATATAACTTTCATATTTTATATTTTAAATAATTTAGTAGTATTAGTAAGAAATCTTATTAAAGTGAAAATAGAAAATAGTAGTTAGTTTTTCTATACAGAGAATGACGATGACACATGTTGTATTTTAAATATTTTGTAAATGTACTTTATTTTTATAATAATATCTATGAATTTTTTATCAAAAAACTCCATACAATATATAAAAGCAATGATATGCCTAAAACATTTTATTAAAATATGCATCTAATAATATTTATCCTTTTGTTAAATGAGAGGTTAAAAATCTTCTAACCATATAAAATTTGGTTTCAAAATTATGTTGATAAATTCGTTATTTTGGAAAGTTTCTATTAAATAATTTTGAAGGAAATCAAGTGAGATAAATTATATTTATTAATTTTTAATGATAATATGATTCACTCAATTTTTGGTGATACAACATCAATATAATCGGAGTACTAAATATATTTGTAATGTATTTATTTTATACCAATTAAGATATTGGTAAGTAATTGATATGATTTTAATGTATTGATTCTATATCAATTAAATTATTCCCAACATACTGATTTTAAGGTATGGGTCGTTAAAAAGGCTTTTATATCTTATAAAGTTAAATAATTTTAGGTAAATCATACAAAAGTACAATATTTACTCAAAATTATATTATTTTTAGGTAAATCATACAATATTGTAAAAACAATATAATTTTGTAAGATATAAAAGAACAATATTTTCTCAAATCTAATAATTTAAATATACATATGGTAAGTACTAAAAGAATAGGCTAAATTACAGTTTTAGTCCCTCTGTTTTGACATTTTCACGATTTTGGTCCCCCTATTTTCTTATTAAACAGTTTTGGTCCCCATCCCAATTTTGAACCAACTGATCATGTACTGTTCATGTACGGCCATGTACTGTTCATGTACGGTCATGTACGGATCATGCATTATTTATGAACAAAATTGGGATGGGGGACTAAAACTGTTTAAAAAGAAAATAGGGGACCAAAATCGTGAAAATACCAAAACAGGGGGACTAAAACTGTAATTTAGCCAAAAGAATAAGAAATCAAAAGTTGCAATCACATGCATTAAATCATAAATTAAAAGTTGCAATCAATCGATCAATGATTACTAAAGATAATTATGATATTTAACTTTTTTATAAGTAAATGATTTATGTCTTTTCATTCTAAACTCTTTATTTACCTAAAAAGATATATTGTTTTTTTCTTTATTCTTTGATTCTATTTTCTTATACATTTCAAAATTATGTATATGTTTTGAATTTGTAATATTTTATTATATTCTATATTTATTTTTTTTGTTCGACCTTAGAATAAATAAATAGCAATAATATTTTATAAAACTAACTTTATAAATTATATATATATATATATATATTGATATACTTACTTTTTTTAATTTGACCTAACTAAAATATTCTTTAGTTATATGAATTAATATACAATATTATGTTATTGATATATTATAATATCTATAATTTTTATAGCTACTAAGATTTAATATAAATATCACTCAAAGATAAAATCAATTAATCAATGAAATTTATTTATTAAAATTTGCAATAATATACCAATTATTTCCATATCAAGAAAATAGGTGTGCTGCTTCATTATTTCAACAAATCATTCTTTAAAATCACGTTCAAATCGACCATAATGCTTGGATTATTATGGATAAGAAGTTAAAAATTGTAATCACATTAAATCAAAAAATTAAAAATAATAAATCAAAAGTTGCAATCAGATTAAATCAAAAATTAAAGTTGCAATCAAGTAAAATGATTATGATATTTAATTTTTTTATAGGTAAATGATTTATGTCTTTTCATTTCAAAACTCTTTATTTACCTAAACAAATATAATGTTTTTTCTTTACTCTTTGATTCTATTTTCTTATAAATTTCAAAATTATGTATACATTTTTAATTTGTAATATTTTATCTTTATTTTTTGTTTTGTTCGACGTTATAATAAATAAATATCAATAATATTTTATAAAACTAACTTTGTATATATTGATAACCTTAATTTCTTAATTTGACCTAACTAAAATATTCTTTAGTTCTATGAATTAATATAAAATATTATCTTAATTACATATTATAATATCTACAATTTCTATAATTACTAAGATTTAATATAAATATCACTCAAACATAAAATCAATCAATTAAGATTTATTTATTAATATTTGCACTTAAAATATAAAAAATTAAAGTTCATTCTATGAATTAATATAAAATATCATGTTATTTACATAGTATAATATCTACATTTTTGACAAAACTTGCGCAAGCATAACCCAGTAATTTCAAGCAGATTCACCATTGTATATTGACACCAGCCAACTTGATTTCTACTTCTACAGCTCAAACTTTCGGGACAGTCAAAGAAGAATATTTATTTCAAACGAATCGTATAGACGATGTTTTCTACTGTCTGCACCAGAAAAAGATCCAAAACACATATTAGGACAATATTTAAATTGTTACTAAAAAAAATAGAAAATAGGGATTGGAAACAACCCATGTAAAAAACGAACCATATACTATGGAGTGACGCCAATTGGTACTTCAGAATGATACATTACAAATTCAACCTGCAAATAACATGAAACACCAATTAGTACTTCAGAATGATACACTACAAATTCAACCTGCAAATAACATGAAAGATATTTTCTATCAAGAAAAGAAAGAAAAAAAATGTTAAATTCCGGTTTGTCCATGAATAGTCGTGGGAATGGCTGTAATTGCAAAAATAGTATAAACCAAAATTTTCCACATGAATAGTCGTGGGAATGACTGTAATTGCAAAAATAGTATAAACCAAAATTTTCCACGATTAGGTTTGATGAACATGATAGATACTATGAAAGTATGATGGTTATATATAGTAATGAGGGCTTGGAAGGCAGAAGGGGCTTGGAAGGCAGAAGCATTATATGAGGTCATTAGTGCTGTAAGCAGTTGTGAATGTGAATGGCCAGAGAAAGTAAATAATCTGTAACTGCGAGATCATGAGAGGTTGGAGGTTTAAAGTTCAATCCTATAATGGGAAAGGAATGATGTGGAATTTTGTGAGAAGAGAGGCTGATGTGGCATAGCTAAGAGATGAGGAAATGGTAGACTTTTCTTATATGATAGATATTAAATATCCTCTAATTTGAAGGCGTTCAAAATTTGTATCGAATGGTGGTTTTTTAGGGTTTAGGAAAGCTTACGTAAATTTTCAAAATATATTTTATGTTAGTTATAGTATTATGAAAATTAAAAATATTATAAGATTTAACACTCTTTTATCATTCTATACAAATTTATTCTTTCAAAATATGTCAAATATTTTCTTATATTTCTTTAAAAAAAATCATTTTCAAAAGTATTCTCATCCCTTTCAAACACTCAAAGCCTTAGTAAATATTTGGCCATATTTGGGCTCGATTTACGTCATATTCGGCCGAAATTTAATCTTATACAAAAGATTATGGAAACACCATTGTATAAGTTGAGCTTTATTATTATTTTGAATTGATCGATAACTCTTAGCTAAAATTAATCCAAACATTTATTTGATAAATGAGTGTGTTTTATACTATGTTATGTTATATCATTATTAAATAGGAATGATAAAGCGTTGGGTTTAGGTAGGGTATTATACAACTCGTCTTTTATATTCGCAGTTTGAAAAAAAGTTGTACTTGAGGTCGTAACTGCGTGGCCACTAACCTTTATATGTAAAAATAAATTTATCAATTAAAAAATAGCATATCATTTTCGTCACCAAAGCTTATGTGAGGTTGTATTTGAGTACAAAGGCATAGCTATATTATCTATTTTCATATACATAGAGTTGTTTGTAGTTGATGTGGAGCTTTTTATATTAGAAGGAGACAATTTGGAGAAGCTTTATTCAAATATGAGATTCACAAAGGTACTAATTGCCACAAGAGGTAATTGTTATATCACTGATCAGCGGAGATTTCTACAGAATTCAACCGGTATCTTGAGCGTTGGTCTGTCCGAAGAATGAGAAGAACTCCTACCTTGTCAATAAGCTTCCATACACTCTTTCAAGCCTCTTAAATCTTAACCAAATCTTAGAAGAAACGTCAAATTCAAAATGAATCTCCTTAATCAATCACGAATCTTCAAAAGATAAGATATGAATCTATGCAACAATGGAAAAAATGAGATAGAATATGAAAGAAACCGTTTGAAAGTGTTCAAGAAAGAACAAATGGTGTGTGAGTTTTCAAATCATAAATGAAAATGTATGTTTTATAACATTGTGAATGATTTTTTGAGAGAAAATGATTTATACGTGTTGGAGATAAAGCACAAAAATGAGTGAAAAACCATGTTTGATTCGAGTCATGAATACTTAATGGTTTGATTCAAGTGACAAAGTAATATGGAACAAGATCTGTACTTAAAAAGAAACTCATTTTTCTTTGATTTGAGTCAAACACATGTGTTGTGATTCAACTCATGCAAGTTGTGATTCGAGTCAAGAAGAAGCCATAATTTGACTCAAACAAGACAAGGACTGATAACAACTCTGTGATTTGATTCATGTAGAAGTCGCGATTCGAGTCACAGGATTCTATGATTTGAATCATGTTCAATCTGTGATTCGACTCACAGACTTAGAAAAACGTCTGTTTTCCCTTTTGTTTGATTTGATTCAATTCATAGGATGTCCGATTTGAATCACACACTTGAAATTTCAATTTTTAAAGTTCTAATAGATATTTTGATATTCTACTTGTGACATGACTTGAACCAATCTCAAATATGGTTCTTGTTCCCAAAACTCGACTAATTGATTTAAAACATATTGTTCATACTCAAACACAAACAATTTAAATTATGCATCCTAAAATACGGATCAAAAACTTGATCCTTAAAGATGTGCATCTGAATAGGGAACTCAAATATAATACTAAAATCAAAGTAAAGCTAAAAAGACAAGCAAAAAAACATACGGTAGAGACACATAGTCTCCCCCTTAATGTATCTGAGACATGCAACGTTAAGATGGGTTTTATGCATGTCATGTCACTCCAAAAACTCTCACCCAAATGATTCTTTTCGCATCCACGTTTGAAGGTCTCCATTTTCTTACCTCTTTAAACCATTGCATCAGCCAACCCTCTCCGATTTCCAAGAGCACCTTCATTTCTCCCTCATCTCTAAGTGGTGTTGCTTTGATTGCAAAATAACCTTATGAGCTAAAAATGTTATGAATATTGTATGTCAGCCCTTGCTTCTCTACAACTCCCACATAAGCTTTTTTGAATAAGAGTGAATCCTATTTATCTTCTGATATGAACTCCAGATGAGCAACCGGTTGATCTCCTCTCTGAAATTGTAATGGTTTGGCTTCTTATTTCGGCTATTGTCTTGGCTAATATATGTTATTATTTACCACATTTGCATACAATCTTAAGTCCTTTGATCCGCTAGCATTAACATTTGTTTGTTTGGAATAATATGATATTTCTTTCAAAGATTTGGTTTGGAAGGTTCCATTGGTAGTTCCTTTATGATTCAAGCCTTTCTTGCTGATAACATTCTCCCCCGTCTTTCTCTAAAATCGAGGGATGTTCACCAATAGCTTCTCACTCTCCATGAAAATGTTGTCAAGTTTTGTAGCCAAAAGTTGTTCGTTACGGACATTGTAGAATCTTACGAAGTCATAAAATTTTCCCCAAATGTCTCTTTTTGAAGGAATGATTACTTCATCATTGTCTCCTAAAACATTAAAAATTTCTTACATTTTCTTGGCTCTACAATTGTCTGGTATCGAAGTAAAGAAGAAACTCATTCTTTCTGCATCTTTTTTGATATTGCGTTGCTCTCCTTCATTGTCTCAATGGATGACTTCCACCCTCTCTCTTTCCTCCGACCAACACGCATCTATTGTCTGTTTTCCATCTCTTGTTTGAGTTAAGCATTTTCTTGGTCCATGTTGTGCATGAAATGTTCATGCTCTTCTTGAGGAAATGGGGGACCCCCACAGGTTGAACAAATTGTATGATAAAGAAGCAAATAGAAGTTGAAATGTGATGACAATAAATCAAAGAAATTTGGACATCCTTTTAAGTTGCGCGAGGTATTATATGGTTACAAATGTTTGAAAATTCAATATGTTGTGCGGTTTTGTTGAATGCAGTATAGGGCAAGCAACAAAAAAGATTTGGAAATATTGATCAGGGAATTATCGTCCTCAGAGATGGAGAGATGCCATTCAATAGTTTCTACGGTTTCGAGCTTGGGTTTGAATGAGCAAAAAGTAAACAAAGATATAGACAAGAAAAGAATAAACACATTCTTAGAAGAGAAATAACTTATCAGGAATGTAAATATATTCACTCTTCACAAACATACATTTACCAACCCGTTATACTCAACCTACGATACTCATCTATGTCATCACGTATCTCTCACATAAGCGTCCATCTCTGGAGCACAAACAAGATCATCTCACAACTAAGGTTATCTCTAACGCAAAGTCACGAGAACATCCGTATTCTCGCGTCGGCGATCTCTCGCGCGCCGCTCAAACACGAAAGCATTACGTACATATACAAACGGTGAATGCTAGCTCTAAATCTATCTCTAGAGTTCAGATCCAACATATTATCATCCTAGATAAGGATTCAAGAAGTTTATCTCTAAAGCACCCCAAATCCCCAGCATAGAGCAAAAATCCAGGATAACATCAACACAGATTCGTAAAGCAAGTTAAATATAACATTATAATCGGTAAATATACATAAGATTCAAGTAAATATACAAACAAAATCCAACCAAAGAGAAATACACAAAGAAGAAGAGAAATGAACCGAAAAATCTCCCGGTTTGTCAGCTCCGTTCGACGCTTAATCCACCCCCGATCATCCTTATGCAACCTCCGAAGTTGTTTTCTAAGCCAATTCTACTCTAAGAATGAAGTTGATGGTGTTGGGACTCAAAAATACCCAACCCATAACCTAAAAATGTGATTTTTCCCCTTTTAACGAGCTGCTGTCTTAGCAGGTCCGCTTAGCGGACCCCCTCCGCTCAGCAGACTCAAAATTGCATCCAGACTCTGATTTGCTCCGCTGGAGCTCCGCTCAGCGGACCCCCTCCGCTCAGCGGACTGACAGCAAAAGTGAAATCTTGTTTTCGCCATAAGTTGAGAACCGTAACTCCGAATTGCGCCCGGTTCGAAGCGTTGGAAAGCTTATTCAATGCTCTATCCAATAATGAATGAATGGAAACCAAAATGATAATTTGTATCATCCTTATTTTGAGTCTTTGGAAGTCCGCTAAATGGTGGCTAAGCGGGCTTGCACCAAAACTGCGAAATCGAAGCCGTGCCTTTGACACTTTATTCCTCAAGGCTCCAATAAGCATGAATACCTATAAAAACAAAGGAAAAACTATCAAATGGTATAAAATTATATGAAAATACAATTATTCACAAAGTATACGTATTTATACACAAAACGGGGAATTATTCAAACGGTATTAACAAAAGTATCGATAAGTGCCACTATTTGCATACACAAAATAAGTACATTTTGGCACTTATCAAACTCTCCCCAACTTGAAACTTTGTTTGTCCTCAAACAATGTCAAATAAATCAAAGAATCAAATGTAATAAACCAAAGAATTGTGACTCAAAAAGTTTTGAAAACCAAAAACAAATGTATGGCTCAATACAAAAACGTATAAACAAAGTAAGTACTTACCACTATCCTACAACGACAACATGTAAACGAAACGAATCCTAAGCACAAAAAGCATACAAAACATTCTAACACAATACTGTTAGCTGAAGATTTCGTTTGGGAAGAATATCCTTTGAAGGTTTGAAATTCGAAGGAAGATGGTTACTGATGACCATCTTTGAGATCAAAAATGGCTACTGATGGCCATGTTCGAGAATGATGGTTTAAGTTGGAACGGAGACAGTTAGCACTGAAGCTAAATTCGATAAGAATCATCTTTGGGGACTTAAACGTTTTTACGAAATATGTAAAGTACTGAAGCTTAGCGTATTTTCGTGGCATTCTCGATTCTGATTACGTTGCCACGCGTCGAAAGAGGATTCAGGCGGGAGGATTTGAATTTCGAAGTAGTTTTTATAACTGCACAAAGACATATGGCATCCCAAGGATTCTCGGGAGTAACGTGGCATCAAATTAGTGTAGGACCGTTAGGGTCGAATTTAGTATAAATAAGGGTCTTAGTATTAGGATTTCGTGTGTTCATTTTGTACAAATAACTCACATATTGCTCAAGTATTAAGTGTTAAGAGAACGAGTTTCGCTGAGAAATGTACGTATGATACCAACACCATTTTAAATACATTTGTATCTTTCGTTATTCAAGTATCTTTTGATATCATTGCATTTCGTTTACTTTCTGTCATTTGCATTCCTGCACTCTTTATTTTCATTCTATTTAGTTTCGAAGCATTTAAGTTTCTACACTTTAAGATTCTTGCACTTTACAGTTCTGTCTTATATTTTATCTTTATCTTACCCTTCGTTGATGTTATATTTACGTGTATAATAAGGTGATTGTTAATCTTTATTTCTTTGATTAAGTATTTCTTATTTCGAGACAAGCCAACCATAGACATAATTCGAACTATCATGAATAACAACCTTTTTGACTATGTCCTAGGATCAATCCAGTCGATCCTGCGAGTAACCAAATCATATCTATTATAGTTTGGAAGACTAGCGGTTGTTTACCGGAAATCACCGTAAACAAATACATGCTCACATCATGAATCACACCTAGCAAAAATTCATCAATGGATGAAGAACACACAAAGGTGAAGGACTTTTAACACTCATCCAACAATCTTGCAAACAAAAGATTAAATTATGCATTCATCCAAAAATCACATTGAAGATATAAAAGCAAGAATCAAAAGGACTTTTCAAGGTTGTAATATGGCTTGGTTAACAAACAAGGGATATATCCTAAGGCTAATCGAAACAAAAACTTGCCTAAACCTAAGGGAGTGATCAATCCACCAAAGATTCAAACAAAAAAATCTCGATTAAACTTCTTCCTTATTCCAAGTTTCTCAAACCAATCACAATACTTATTAGCACAATTATTCACTTCTCTTGTCTTTTTCTTTTTTCAAAACTTTTTCACATTTTTTTTCTTTTCTTTCCTTTTCACTTTTTTTTCTTTCTTTTCAACCTCATAGAAACAACCAAATAAGTACATAATCATTTTTCTCCCCAACTTAAATTCAACCACATCATCATATGAATACTCCCTACTTTCTAAGGCAAGGTAAAAATTCATACCAAAAATCATGGTTGAGGGTTCAAGAAAACAAAGAATCAATCATCCATGCAAAAGTGAGAACTAAACACTCAAAGATAAGCATTTAGCAAAAACAACATGGACATTGACAAAAAGGCTCAAAAGGGTTAACAAATGATCACACACTCACAAGGTAAATTTAACTATTTGGTTATGGTGGTTGTGCTCAAAATGAAACAAAATGCCTTGATCCTTTTCATGCTTTCATAAAATCAACATAAACAAAAGATTAAGCATAATAAAATCCAGTTAAAACAAAGATTATGGCCTCCAGCATATATGTAAACAATGGAAAGCTTCCTCACATTTATGGTTTGGGAACTAATGTGATTCAATCAACAAGCAAGTAATGCAAAAGAATGAATGCTATGGTAATTGTACAAATGAAACGTTTCCTAAACATGTTATGTTATAGAAAGCGATAAATGAGTACCTTGAATGATACAACTTCAAAAACAATATCCTACCATACATCCGCAGGTTGAAACACTCAATCTTTGGAAAATCACCTCAAAAATCTTCGAATCACCGACAAAATTCGAGTACAAACAACCAACAAAAGAATTAGAAAAACAAAACTAATATATACTATTAATTAGCCTTGGTGAGAGTGAGAAAAAGGAGTGAACCAAGTGGAATAGGAACCCCACTGGTACAAGGCAAGAAAACAAAATTTGACTGCCATCGCTTAGCGGAGCTAGGCTCGTTTAGCGGATGACAGAAAAACCTGAAAAATCAAAACAAAAACAGCTGTTCCAATTTTCCTCCACTTCACCTAAATACTTCTTAATCCTAATTATAAACAACATTTACAACCGTTGGGGTGCCTCCCAACAAGCGCTTGTTTTACGTCGTTAGCTCGACGCCTTTATTGTTTCGGTGTTTGGAAAGTAGCTTCCTCCAATCATGCCATGGTGACGTCTCACCGCACAAGCCTAAAGAAAGTGTCCTAACCAACCACTCAACAAACATTACGGGTACAAATATATACAATGATTAAACGAACATAAAAACGAAAGTGTACAACTATATACACAAACAAACACACATGTACAAGTATGGAACAAGTACAATTATTATCATACAAAAAGAGAAAATTGGTGAATGTTGGATTCACAAGTTGAAAAGTGAAGATTTGTAAGTAAAGAGCTAATCCGAGATCAACATGTTTCACCAATATCCACCAACAAAAGTATACTTGTATGTAACATATACAAGTAAAACTATAGGTGGACATAAACAAGTAAACATGTACAAGTATATATACAAGTGAAACTATACAATATATACGATATATACAAAGCTCAAAACCACGGAAACTATTGCGATGCAATCACAACCATCCCCGGCAACGGCGCCATTTTGTTGAATGCAGTATAGGGCAAGCAACAAAAAAGATTTGGAAATATTGATCCGGGAATTATCGTCCTCAGAGATGGAGAGATGCCATTCAACAGTTTATACGGTTTCGAGCTTGGGTTTGAATGAGCAAAAAGTAAACAAAGATATAGACAAGAAAAGAATAAACACATTCTTAGAAGAGAAATAACTTATCAGGAATGTAAATATATTCACTCTTCACAAACATACATTTACCAACCCATTATACTCAACCTACGATACTGATCTATGTCATCACGTATCTCTCACATAAGCGTCCATCTCTGGAGCACAAACGAGATCATCTCACAACTAAGGTTATCTCTAACGCAAAGTCACGAGAACATCCGTATTCTCGCGTCGGCGATCTCTCGCGCGCCGCTCAAACACGAAAGCATTACGTACAGATACAAACGGTGAATGCTAGCTCTAAATCTATCTCTAGAGTTCAGATCCAACAGATTATCATCCTAGATAAGGATTCAAGAAGTTAATCTCTAAAGCACCCCAAATCCCCAACATAGAGCAAAAATCCAGGATAATATCAACACAGATTCGTAAAGCAAGTTAAATATAACATTATAATCGGTAAATATACATAAGATTCAAGTAAATATACAAACAAAACCCAACCAAAGAGAAATACACAAAGAAGAAGAGAAATGAACCGAAAAATCTCCCGGTTTGTCAGCTCCGTTCGACGCTTAATCCACCCTCGATCATTCTTATGCAACCTCCGAAGTTGTTTTCTAAGCCAATTCTACTCTAAGAATGAAGTTGATGGTGTTGGGACTCAAAAATACCCAACCCATAACCTAAAAATGTGATTTTTCCCCCTTTTAACGAGCTGCTGTCTTAGCAGGTCCGCTTAGCGGACCCCCTCCGCTCAGCGGACTCAAAATTGCATCCAGACTCTGATTTGCTCCGCTGGAGCTCTGCTCAGCGGACTGACAGCAAAAGTGAAATCTTGTTTTCGCCATAAGTTGAGAACCGTAACTTTGAATTGCGCCCGGTTCGAAGCGTTGGAAAGCTTATTCAATGCTCTATCCAATAATGAATGAATGAAAAACAAAATGATAATTTTTATCATCCTTATTTTGAGTCTTTGGAAGTCCGCTTGATGGTGGTTAAGCGGGCTTGCACCAAAACTGCGAAATCGAAGCCGTGCCTTTGACACTTTATTCCTCAAGGCTCCAATAAGCATGAATACCTATAAAAACAAAGGAAAAACTATCAAATGGTATAAAAGTATATGAAAATACAATTATTCACAAAGTATACGTATTTATACACAAAACGGGGAATTATTCAAACGGTATTAACAAAAGTATCGATAAGTGTCACTATTTACATACACAAAATAAGTACATTTTGGCACTTATCAGGTTTACACAACCCTAAATTGATCACAAGTTAGCAATTTATCCGATTGTGGGGTGAAATAAATGCACATTCTAGAATGAAGTTTTTGATTTAAAGTGTTCGAAAGGATCCTTTTGATTAAGACAAAATGGAGTTTTATAGAATCTCTAAGAAATACATGAGATGTATTTAAAAAAAAATCATTTTTTTTTTCATTTTTTCGTACAACCCCTAACGCGTTAAAAAAAATACAGGTCTAGTAGACCGGTTTGATATGTCGAACACGTTTTAATAGCTCTAAAAAAGTAATTAAGAACATAATAGATAATTTATTTGAATTGTTATCTAAACTTGAGATTAATATGAAATCAAATTATATTTCTTATGGATTTTTTTTTTTTAACTTAGTTGATGAGATTCGTAGTTGGAGAACTAGCATTAGAGTCCTAAATCCAAACATATATATCAAGTAGCAACTAGGAAGAATTGAAATGAAGAAAAAAAGGTCCATGGAAAGCGGAAAGTGGTGGACTTAATTTTGTAATTAGCAGCTGGGTTTACAACCACATGTGAAGCATTTAATCATCCTTCATCACCACAGCTCACTACCTCGTGCATGCGTGGACTTATAGGCAGCAACCGGCGCCGCAGCCATTTCTCATGTTTTGCATTATTCATTCATCAATCATAGGTAGCTACTTATTCGCATAAATCAAAAGAACAAACGAGGAAAAATCAATGTGAATTTTTTATCGCAATATTCATATTTTCGAACTTAAATTATAAAATAATCACTTTTCTCTCATATATCTCAAATTATACAACTTGAAAAAATGTTAATTAAAGTATTTTGCGTTTGCTCCTAAATTTAATAGGTCACAAGTTATTGGGCCAGTTTGTTTCAGCTTTAAAAAAATGGATTTTTTTTTTTGTATTTTTGAAAATAGATTTTTTAAAATTGTTTTTCAAAATAATACAAGTTTTTTTATATTCGTTTTTTTTAAAATGAAACAGTTAATTTGACATCCTATAACATAAACATACATAATTGAAGATCAAAACTTAGTCAAAATCATAATTTTTTTAAAAAGTTGTATTTTAAAAATGAATTTTATGAAAATATATTTGAAATAGCTTCAAAATTAAGTGATTTTTTGAAATTTTGATATCCAATTTTTTTTGCAGTAAATAGATGAAATACCTAAAATCACATTTTAAGAATAACTATTCAAACAAAATTTTCATTTGAAGCTTTTATAAAAAATTTCTTTGTAAAATTTTTTTCACAAAATTTAATAACACTATAAAAATCATTTTTAAAAGAAGCCAAAACAAACAGGCCCATTATCTATTCACACAAATGGTTGGAGTTCGTTTAGAGTGCGTTTGGATGGAGCATTTTAATTAGGGAAAGAAATGTTTTGAAGAAATTTAAAATGATTTGACTAAAATCCATTGTTTGGATACAAAAATGAAGAATTGTTAAAATGATGAAAATTTATGGAGTATTTCATCTAAGTTAAATTTAATCATTTTGAAATGACACTAAAAACTAAAAAATTTGAAATTCCTCTCATGTTCCATAGAATGTATTTGTTATTATTATTTCTTCAAAATTTACAAATGTCTTCATATTTTTCAAAATTATAAAATTGACCCCAAATTTTTTTAAAAAATTGCAAATTGGTCCTTAATAATTTTTAAAATTTACTATTTGGTCCTTCAAATTTTTAAAAATTACAAATTAGTCCCTATTTTTTCATTTTTTAATTTGGTTCAAAAAATTTAAATTTTATACAAAATGACACCAAAAATCTAACAATGAATTATTTTAATATTTCATCCAAACAAAACAATTTAAAAATGAATGGATTTGAATTGAATCATTTGAATTGCTTTGAATTTTAAATTACTTTAAAATTTCTAACTACCTCATCCAAACACACTCTTAATGTACAGTAGTTTTCAACAAAAAGAGGTAGTGAAATCTTATAATAAAAGCGTTTTTGGCAATTTTAACTTCTAAATTGATTTCTTGAGAGAGATAGTGAGTTATCGTGACTCTAAATTGACCTTGGTGTTATTTATGTGGAAGAGGTGACAACTAGGTTGATAGCTATTGCAGATTAAAGATTCCAAATGCTTCAACAATCCCATGTGTTGTGCCTTTACATTGGCATCTTTGATTAATCTATGACTATTTTGCTTTTTGCATCTTGCATCTTGCTTATCATATTTTATTTTGTTTCGGCTATGTTTATGTATTAAGAACAATGTGACTTTTTTGAAGTGCTTATGTTATGGTTGGTTTATTTGGTATATTATGACAATTGTTTCCTTTTATCTGGTCTTATTTGTTTATTAGCTTTGCGTAATGCCGTGTGTATGGGAGCATGTGTGTTTGCGCTTTTATTTTTGCAAAACGCCTATGTGTGATATATCTGTATTTGTGTGAATTTCGATACTTCTCATTATGTGTTTTGTCTCTTTTTGATGTTGTCAAATGGGGGAGTATAAGGAAAAATGGATGCAAATAATCAGGGGGAGCTGTCATGAAGACACGAAAAGTATCATATAAAGGCTTGAGTTTTGCCATCATCAAAAAGGGGAAGCTTGTGAATACATTTGCCTTTTTAGAAGTTTTAAATGATGTCAAAACTAGGATTGATTTAGCTTTTCTGTATATTGAACGAGGTCTCTGAGTATATGTGTTCACTCTTGCATTAAAAGTCATTAGGAATCTTCGAAAGCATGTAGAACAAGTTTTGAATGATTGTCATTTGGTATAATGTATGAAAAATCACTCTTTGCACAAAAATTACTTGCATGTGTCGACACATACGTGTTACGTATGGGCACATGTACTAATGTTTTAAAGCAAAAAGTTTTCTTTTTCGTGTGTCGTCTCATCCCTCTCATGCATCGGCACATGCTGCATAAATTATTCTATGTGTCGACACATACATGTTTTGTGTTGATTCATGTGTCATCATTTTAAAGTATAAACTTTTGTTTCTTGGTGTCGACTCATGATATGCTATAGATCGACATATGCATCAATGTTTATCATTATGTGTCGACACATAACTTACTTATGTCGGCACATACTGAAGCAAATTCCAAAAACCATTTCTTTAATTATGTTTCTATGTCTTTATTTTACCTTCACACACACACACACACACACATATATATATATATATATATATATATATATATATATATATATATATATATATATATATATATATATATATATATATATATATATATATATATATATATATATATATATTATACATGCATCTTTTTCAAGTTGATGAAACTATAAAAACATACTAAGATTGCTCATCATCTTCAACCTCTATGCATACACATAAGCAAAGTATACAAAATCATTTATTGTTTGGGTGCCATATAGACTTGGTTGATAACATTCAATTTAGGTTGGTTGTTACCTAAGATTGGGTTGAGAATCATAAGGGGTTTCATCGAAAAAACTGTGAGGGTTTTTACTACAAATTGAGTGTGGATTTGGGGGTTTTCGACAAGATTTACGCAATTGGATTCGATCGAGTGAAAAACTTTGAAGAACGGGTGATTCTTGCAAAGGAGTAGCGTGAGACGGTGAATCAATTGGTAATCTTGGGGCAACAATAACTCGCAATTTAGATTTGACCGAGTGAAGGCTTTTAAGAACGGTGGTTTCTTACAAAGGAGTAGCACGAGACGGTGAATTAATTGGTGTTTGTTGGGTGACTTGATCAAACTCATATCAAGGTAAGAGAAGTGCAATGATCAACATCAAACATAAGGTTTGTAGGATTGGATTGATTGACATCTATTGTAAATAATTTTTTGGATAGTAAAATTGATATCTCAATTCCAAATTTGAATTGGGGGCCGACGTAGCCATAGCCAGGGCAATTGATGAACTGGCTAAACAACTCCTCGTGTCCTCTCTATATCTCTTTATTTCTCTTGCATTTAAATTTCCATTATCAAATTGTTAAACATATTAATTGAGCGATTGATTTGTAGTACATTTCTGGAAATTGTTTTGATAATTGTTGAGTTGTTGATATTCTTTCAATCACTTTGATTGTAAGAGGATTTGAGTATGAATAAACTTGAAAGAAACTTCTGAAAAACCAATCGCACACCAAGCGTTTGATAATTTGACAGTGTATTGTTTTGTGTTTCAATTGGTTGGAAATTGATTAGCTTGTGGTTACTTGAACTTTTAATTTGAGAATTCAATTGTTAACGTTGATTGTCTCATTGTCATACCATCTACGGTAACACATATCCGAGTTCCAATAACTTATTCGGTTTAGACGACTTTCGATCAAAATGCGAAACTTTCGCTGGCCAAAGTTTAAACCCGTTTCAAAAACTTGTAATTTTGAATTAGGGGATCTATTTATCCCCCCTCTATATAAGGTCTCGTCGTCTAACATCTTTCTCTACTTTTTACAAGTATTTATCCTGTTGAAGCTTCAGATCGCGAAATCTCTCCTCCAGTTGTTTCTTCTCAGAACGGTACCGGTCGGACCAAAGAGCCTCTCAATGGCCAGACTAAGTAGAGAAACCAGACTAAGTAGAGGAATGAGACGTACCTAGCCCAGACAATCAAAAACTCCAAACACCCAACAAAAAAATGAGAAACAAATCAAAAGAAAAGTAAGTTAGAGGCTGTCAAACAGAGCGACTAGGAATGACAAGCAGACCCAAACTCGGGGACCCCACCCGCACCCGAATCCAAGTCAACGGTTGAAAATCCGAGTTGACTGGGTTCGGGTTCGGGTGCCACCCGATATTTCGGGTGTAGGTTTGAGTAGTGTGAAACCCGCACCCGAAACCCGAAATCACACTCGTTTATATATATATATATATATATAATATTGTATATATTATATATATATATATATATAATATTTTATATATATTATATTATATAAATATATTTTTTGTGGAAAGTTGTAGGAAAAATGTATTTTATGTAATTTGCCGCGGGTTTGGGTTTTGGTGAAAAAACGTGAATCCAACGGGTGTGGATGGGTGTTATTTTGCCACCCGAACAGCCTTTGGGTTTGGGTTTGAATTCAGGTGCCGATTTTGGGTGCGGGTTTGGATAGTGCGAAACCTGCACCCGACCCGACTCGTTGTCATCCCTAAGAGCGACAGTTAGAGTTCTTCAAACTAGGGTCAGTCGAAGTGAGCACCAAACTCCAAAAAACACATCAAATGACATTCAAAGAAGGTCGAAGACACTCATGTCGCTATTGGCTCAAATAGAGAAAAGATTTCTCAAGCCTGGCTGAGAAAGCACAAGAGTAATCGACATACTAACAACAAACCATTTTCAAGCCAAGAGAATGTTCATGTTTTCAACGTCTTTCATTTTCACTGATGAGCCTGAAAATACTATATCATTCAAAGGTTTTCAAATCGACCAGACCACAATATGCTAAATCATAAAAAAAATCCCCTAATTCTAGACACTCCACTAGGTGAAAAAAACAACATCTAAAAATTGGCAGAAGGTCTCTTAGTAAGGTTACGCATCACTCCAAACAATTAAAAATCTTATACCAAATAGAAAGAACTATCACTACAAAAAAACTGCTCTGCAGCGATGTGGATACCACGTCGCAACATTGAAAAGCACGTCACAACCAAACAATAGCGACGTGTGATGCTATGTCGCAAAAGCACGTGTGGCAACTCAGTAGCGACGTGGACACCACGTCAGAAGGTAGCGAAGTGACTCCCACGTTGCAATAAAGTTATATGGGAAACATCTCCCTGCACGCAGAGCAGGTGTGGCACGTGTGGGGAAGTGTGCTTTTGACTTTTATAGCGACGTGGGTCTCACGTCGCTACTTTGAATGTTATTTTTTTAAAAAAATTAAATAACGCAGGATTCATTGTATTTTTATATAATTAATTAATTTATTTATATAATAAAATTTAAATAATAAAATTTATATATAATAAAATTTATATAATAAAATTTATATAATAAAATCTATAAAATATAATTTATATAATAAAATTTATATAACAAAATTTTATAAAATAAATTCATATAATAAAATTTATATAATAAATTCAATTAAATAAAACTAAAAATTTAAAACTAATATTTTAATGAATTAAAATGTAGAATAAGTTACATAAATATAAATTTAAAACAAATAAAATACAAAATGTTTTTAAGAGGCATCATCATCATTCGAAAAATAATTATCAGGATTAAAATCATCATCCACCCCGTCATCCTCCGGCTCTTGATGAGGAAAATTATTGTAATTTCCACCACCTTGCATAAATCGTCTCATCTGCTCCTCCATCTCAGCTTGCTTCTTCAGAATGCCCTCTATCTGCCGCTCATGTTGTTGCTCCATATCAGATTGCTTCTTCCGCATCATCTCCATCTGGGCCTCATTTTCGCGTCTCGCCAATTGCCTTATTATTTCAGTTTGTTCCCGTGTCAGATTTGGTTGACGCGATCCACCCTCTCCATCCTGAACTCTTTGAAACAGATTGCGATCACGAGCTCTATAGTTGGACGCCAAATTTCCAGCCCAAAAAAAGCAACCATTAGGCCCTTTTTCTTTAATAACCTCACACCAAATATAGTGATCAACATCAGCGTTAAGCGGCTTCCCCTCTGCTGGCATGTATTGAGGATTATTTTCCAGAAAAATTCCAAGCAATCTATCATATTCATCCTGGATACATATTCAATAAAAAAATTTAAGTTAAATATTTACATGCATATTTAATTATACTAAATAAATATGTACATACTATAAATTAAAATATATTAAAAAGTTGCCACGTGATTTTCACGCCACAACTTATGATTTGCCACGTGATTTTCATGTGGCAATCTATCAATTGCCACATGAAATTCACGCCACAACTTATAGGTTGCCATGTGAAAATAACGTCACAATTTTTTTATTAAATTAAAAAAATAAACGTAAATTTCATTACTTACAAGATACAATCTCGTGCGCTCGTCGACAAAACCTCCCGATCTCCTTGTCCGGGTCCTCGAAAGCAACTCAGGCATCAATGGTTTTCTCCCCCAACTCATTAGCCTAAATAATATAATTAAAAATAATTAGTAAAATATATTATGAATAAAGATGTAACTTAAAAATTTTAAAATTTTTACCAATCGTCGGGCATGCTCCGCGGTACTAATACTTCAAACTGTATTGACACAACCCCCTTTTCAGATGCCCTCATCTTCTTAAAAGTTTCTGATTTAGCCAGGAATTCTGGAGTCCTCCAATATGTAACAAGCTCCTGAAAAACCTCCTCGCCTATCCAGCTAGGACGGATGCCGTGAAGCTCATAATTCTCCCTTACTTGCCGCAACATATCAGACATTCTTTTAGAGCATCTGGTATTAAAAACTTTCTGAACCATTTTTTCATTCAACGGATCTCACACACATTTCTCCTGCAATGTTGTATGACATTAAAATAAAATGTTAAGTAATTATAATGAGAATTTCATTTAAATAATCATAACTAAAAAAATAAATTAAATGCACAACTATAATAAATAACAATAAATAACAATACCTTAAACATTTTAAACCATTCATCTTTATTTTTGACCTCGCCATAGCTCTTAAAAGATGATTTATACATCTGCTGAATTATATAATTAACAATCCTAGCAGCAGTCCGACTCGGCGCAAAACTAAAACAAGAAATGAAAATGTTAAATATAAATTTATACAAAAAATGAAAATGTATACATACTATAAAAGTTTTTAAATAGGAAACTTACTTGCTTCCTTCGGGCCAAATCAAAATCTACCTTCAACGACATGAATCTCATCGGGATCATCCCTCCCACGAAGTAATTATTAAAGTAATTATTTTTTTAACTACACATTTTAAACTACACATATTGAAAATATTATTTAATAAAAATACTACTATTATGTTTTTGTTACATATATAGTAATAAAAATAAGAAATAAGAAATATTACTATTATGTTTGGAAATATACAAACACATACATATTATGTTTTTATAACATATATACAAATTCAGTTTTAAATCTATTATATATGAACAAAATAAAAAATAAAAATAAAAACTGTTTTTATTAAATATATCATATACATATACATATTTTGTTTTCATTATTAATATATATATATATATATATATATATATATATATATATATATATATATATATATATATATATATATATATATATATATAATATATATTCTGTTTTTTTATAGATATAGTATAGTATTACTCATTATAATAAATAATATATATAATAAAAGAGGAGGGTTATATTTACTCCAAGACTAAGTTATTATAACTTACTCCAAATCTAAACCATTGATTCTTTTCAATCTAATGGTTAAAAATAATAAGTAATAATTTTCTCTCTCCACATTTAATTATTTATTATTTTTAACCATTAGATTCAGAATAATCAATGGTCTAGATTTGGAGTAAGTTATAATAACTTACTCCTGAAGTAAATATATCCCTCCTCATAATAAAAATTAAAAATGAAAACTTTATAATATATAACTATTATATTAGTTTTGAATATATTAAATTTGATTAAGTTATAATAATCTATTTTTTCAAGTGAGAACTTTATAATATATATCTATATTATATATTATTAAAAATGAAAACTTTATAATATATATAACTATTATATTCGTTTTAAAATTATATTAATATTTATAATAATCTATTTTATATATTGTAAAATATTAAACAAAAAATTCGTTTTAATAATATTAATATATAATAGTTTTACTAATATCGGCATAGAACGAGAGAATGGGGAGAGGACGAGGACGACCGAAGAAATCGGTGTCGGCGTCATCAAACCATCGTGAATCTGTGATACATTCGGCGGAAAGCACTCTCAGTGACGGTGAGACGCATGGATCTGGGTCAAGTTCTGCTAAAGGGATTGGATCTACTATTGCGAAAACTCCAACGAAAGGAACAACTGAAAACCTAATTGAAGATGTGAAGAAGACGATTGAACCGAGGAAGTTGTGGGTGGATGTTTTGACTGATAACCGGAACCCGAAGAAGGGGATGGTTATGGAGTATATTCCATCGAAGCTGGTAAATGGTGAAATTGAGATTGAGATCGAGCAGAAGGATGTGGAATCGGAAATTTTATACTGGGATTCAGCCTTGATTATGTATGCTCTGGGAGGTGACATTAGCATGACTATGTTGAAGCAATACATGGAGAGAATGTGGAACTTTGTTCAGCTACCTGAGATGGTCTACCATGAGGAGGGATACTTCATACTAAGATTCAAATCGATAGAAGATAAGGAAACTGTAATGACGAAGGGCCCCTATACCCTGCGAAATATGCCGCTGCTGCTTAGGGACTGGATACTAGGGTTCAATCTTAAAGAAGATATGTTGCGTTCCTTGCCCATATGGGTGAAATTCCCAAATCTTCCACTGCACCTCTGGGGGGTTTCTAGTTTAAACAAGATAGGAAGTGCCTTGGGGAACCCTTTGCTAACTGATGAATGTACAGCTAGCAAGGCTCGGGTTTCGTATGCCCGTATCTTGATTGAAGTTGACATTACTCAAGAATTGAAAAGCACAGTGAATATCAAAGATATGGAAGGTAAGAGTTTCAAGCAGCCCGTGGAATACGAGTGGAAGCCCCTTTTTTGTGGTAAGTGTCAAAAACTGGGCCATAATTGCAAGGAAAAGGTAGTGAGGAAATGGCAGGCGAAGGTCAATCCAAGTAATGAGAAGATAACTGACCCTGTTCCTATAGAGCCAGTGATTGAAGAGATTAACCCTACAACCGATCAAGGAACTGTCCACATTGAAGATTCAGGGAACAAATGGAAGACTGTGCTTAGTGGTAGAGATAAAGGCAAGAAAATTGTTCAGGAAAGTATAGCCACTAGCTGTTGGAATGGGTTTGATGCACTAGGGGACTTGAATAACCCTCTAGTGTACCAAGACTATGCTTCATGATCATCTCTTGGAATGTTAGGGGGTTCAATAAAGCTGGTAAGCTTAGAGAGGTCAACTCCCGCCTTAGAAAGCTTCACCCTATGATTTCTATCTTGCTTGAAACTAGAGTAAAGGAGAATAAGGCTAAAGATATCAGGCGAGCACCTACAAATTGGAGGTATGTATGTAGATAACTATGCCAATCACTTTAATGGTCGTATTTGGATTAATTGGGATAATAACTTGGTTGATCTAAAGGTTATCTCTAGTAGTAGCCAAATGATTCACTGTGGACTGTATGACTTAACTGGTAAATTTCTGTTTTGGATGACTGCTATATATGCGGCCAACACCCTTGACCATAGGAGGAAGCTTTGGAAACAATTGGAGGATATCCATGGCACCCAAACAGGACCTTGGGTGTTACTTGGTGATTTCAACAATGTTAGTAGATTTCAAGACAGGATTGGTGGTAAGAAAGTAACTCAAGCTGAAACGCAAGACCTTTTGAATTTGATGGAGACCACAGATTTATGTGAGATGGATGGTATAGGAGATTCCTTTACCTGGTCGAACAAGCAGGCTGAGAATGCTATCTATTCTAGAATAGATAAAGTGATGGCCAATACAACCTGGTTCCAGCAGAATATAGATGTGAGTTTACATATACAACAACCGGGTATATCTGACCATTCCCTGCTCTGGCTGAAAAATAAAGATAAACACCTAACTACCAAGTCCCACTTCAAATTCTACAATTGTGTGGTGGAGAGGCCTGACTATGCTTTTAAAGTACAAGAGAGTTGGAATAAGACTATCCTTGGTAGCCCTATGTATGTTGTTTGGGAGAAACTTAAAAGGCTGCAGAAAGTTATGTGGCTCTTGAATAAACCTATTAACTCACTGAGTCAGGATATTTTGAGCACTAGGAGAGAGTTGGAGGCTGCCCAGCAAGACTTGACCATAAACTTGATGGATAAAGAGAGAATTCTGAAAGTTCAAAAAACTACAGAAAAGCTAATTACTCTTAATGATTTGGAAGAGAAAGTGCTAAGGCAAAAAACCAAGATAGAGTGGCTTAGACTAGGAGATGGAAACAACTCCTATTTCCATGCCTCCTTAAAATCTAAACAGAGGGCCAAGGGTATACACCTGCTACAAAGGGATGATGGGACTGAGGTTACCTCTCAGCCAGCTATAGAGCAGATTGTGGTGGATTTCTATAAAAATTTGATGGGAACTGCTGCTACTAACATACACCATGTGGATATTGTGGCTATGAGATTTGGTCCACAGTTAAATTTTGAGCAGAGAGCAGAGCTTATTCTACCTGTTAGTGAAGATGAGATTACTATGTCCCTAAAAGGCATAGGTGATCTTAAGTCACCAGGCATAGATGGATATGGTTCTAAATTCTTCAAGGCCAGTTGGGGAATAATCAAACAGGATGTTTTGAGAGCTATTTGGGATTTCTTTGAGCATGGGAGATTGTATAGAGCTGCAAACTGCACTATTGTCACTTTGATACCTAAGCATGATGCTGCCAGGAATATTAGAGATTATAGGCCCATTGCTGGATGCAGTACTCTTTACAAAATTATATCCAGGATCTTGACTAGAAGATTGGCAAAAGTTATAGGAAGTGTGATAAGCCAGAGTCAAGCAGCTTTCATTCCAAACCAGCAAATCCACAATCACATTCTACTCACCTATGAATTGCTAAGAGGCTATTCTAGGAAGGGTGGCACTCCAAGGTGTATGCTGCAACTTGACCTTAAAAAAGCCTACGACATGGTGGATTGGGGAGCATTAGAAACTGTTATGAAAGAGATAGGCTTGCCTCATAAATTCATTCAGTGGATTATGCTGACTGTACGGACAGTATCATACAAATTTAATGTGAATGGGAACTATACACAAGTGATGCAAGCCAAGAGAGGGATAAGGCAGGGGGATCCTCTCTCCCCCTTGCTCTTTGTTATAATGATGGAGTACCTAAATCGGCTTCTGGGAAAATTACATAAGCAGCCTGAGTTTAATTACCATAGTAAATGTAAGGCCCTTCGTTTGGCTCATATGTCATTTGCTGATGATGTGTTGGTTTTCTCTAAAGGGGATGTCCCTTCTGTCAGTGCTGTTTTAAAAGTGCTACAACAATTCTCTGATTCAACAGGGTTGATTGTCAACCCAAGTAAATGCAAAATGTATTTTGGTGGGGTGGACCTGGATACTAGGAAGAGAATAATTATGCTGACTTCATTCAAGGAAGGCCAATTCCCATTCAAATACTTGGGAATCCCAATGACTAGTAAGAGACTAGAGATCCACCAATATATGCCTCTTATAGCTAAGATTGTGGCTAGAATAACTCACTGGAGCAGCAGACTCCTAAGCTACGCAGGAAAGGTCCAATTGGTCAAGAGTGTGTGTTTTGCTACTGCAAACTACTGGTTACAATGTCTCCCTCTCCCTAAACATATTATAAACCACATCAATGCTATTTGCAGATCGTTTGTCTGGACTGGTGATGCCACGGTAAGGAGGAGAAGCTTGGTTGCTTGGCAAACTGTGTGTAAACCTCGCAAGGCCGGGGGACTGAATATTCTGGATCTTCAAATGTGTAATGATATTGCGATGCTGAAGCTCCTATGGAACCTCAGTGGCAAGAAAGATAACCTGTGGGTCCGATGGATCAATAGTTACTATATGAAAGGGCGTACGATTCACCAAGTGGAGGAGAAAGCTGATCAATCTTGGATTTTTAAGGCTATCATTAGGCAAAAAGATGCTGCTGCAGACATCCAGGGATGGGATCAAATGCAACAATTTAGCACTAAATGCATCTACAAACGTATGTGTGCTGAAGAGTCGCAAGTGCCATGGTACAAGTTATTTTGTGGAAATGCCGCAAGCCCAAGAGCCCTTTTCATCTTATGGCTAGCTTGCCATGGGAAATTGGCAACAAGAAGTAGATTAAAACGATTTGGTTTTGTAAATGATGATTCTTGTTGCTTTTGTAATCAGGTGGAGACCATTAATCATCTCCTTTTTGACTGCAATGAAACTAAGCTTATATGGAAACAGGTTTTGAACTGGATAGCTATACATCATCGACCAGCAAAGTGGAATGAGGAATTGACATGGTTGATAAAACAATGCAAAGGGAAATCACCAAGATCAGACCTCCTCAAGTTGGCAGCGGCTGAAACTGTGTATGGAGTGTGGCTTTATAGAAATTGTGTAGCTTTTGGGAGGATGACTGATAGCACCAAGATTGGGATTACTGTTATAGATAGGATTTTAAACCGTGGATGGAATAAGGTTAAGCTTCGTAGTTACCTAGCTCCCTTATTAATGTAGGAGATTATTGTCATGTTGGTTAGCTGGACCTTCGGGTCGCTTTGTAAGCACTGTTTTTTTGATATAATATATCTTCATTATTTCAAAAAATATATATATAATAGTTTTAATAATAGTTTTAATATATCAGTTTTTTCTAATAGTTTAAAAATATTAATAAAAAATATATTTAATTTTCGTCTTTATTTTATTTACTATATTCTGTTATATTTTTTAAGTTTTTATAAATAATTATTTAATTTACAATTTCGTTTTTATTTATAAAATAACCTAATTAAAAATAACCTAATAAATATATTAATCTATACAAAAAACAAAAATCTATTAAAAATATCCTAATAAATCTATTAAAAAAAATCACATTATAATCTATACAATAAAACTTATCTCTTTAAAATCTATACAAAAATAACCTAATAAATCTATTAAAAATATACTACATTAGAAAAAAATAACTTACCTCTTCTTCAATCTACTCCTCCTTCTTCAATCTACTCCACCTTCTTCAATCTACTAAATCTATACAAAAAAAACAAAAATTAAAAACAGAATATAGAATGAAATTATAAGACAATACTGATGTAATTACCTTAATTACCTTTGATATAAGAAAAATATTTGGATTGAATTAGTATTACAGTTGGATTTTGGGAGAGAAGGTTTGGATTTTTGGTTTTGGGAGAGAAGGTTTTGGGTTTGCAGAATTGAAACGAAAATGGTTTTGTTGTTCTGATGAATGGTGGTGGAGTGAAGTGAATTGCTTACATAAATATAAAATGTAGCGACGTGAATATAACCTCGCTATTTGCCACGTGATAAACACGTCGCACATGAAAACGGTAACATTTAATTAATGTCTTTGCCATAAATGTTGTCACCTAGTCATTTCAGTGTAACGTTGTGTTTTCCTTTTAAATGTTGCGACGTGTTTGTAACGTCACAACTGAATTTTTTAAAATTTGAATCTTCCCCCATGTGAACGTTATAGCTTTTTAAATTTTAATTTATAAATTTAATGTAGCGACGTGTATCCCACGTCGCAACTTTATTCACGTAACCCAATGCCTGACTTCTGATTACTTTATGACTATAATGTTATTTAAAATTTAAAAACAGGTTGCGAAGTATTTTTCACGTCGCTATAGGCAATAATGAGCCACGTGTTTTCCACGTCGCTAAAATATGTCGCTGGGGAGAGGATTTCTTGTAGTGTATCTTACAAGTTAAAAAAATGAAAAGACGACCCAAAAACTCAACAATCTTATAAAGTGGAGATTGGTGGGTGAAGAGCTAATTACCTTCTTTTTGGGGGCGTATGGTAATCCTTCAAATATTAATGGATAATTGACTTATAGTATTTAAAATTAAACATGTGAATTACACTCAACCTACAGGGCTCAATATATATTCTCCCATTACTAGAAAATTGGAGAGATAATATAAGCTGAATAAATATACTAATTTTCATTGTGAAAAGAGTTTGTTAGTACATTACATACATGACACCTTTTTACATTATTATTTTAGCTATTGTTGAATATTAATCTCTAACGTGAGAGGTAGTATACTAATAGTAAACGATAAAATATAAAGTAGGAGTTGAGAGATGCGTGGGCTTTTGTGGTCTTTCAGTTGACATATTCAAGATCTGATCCCAATGTATTCTCTCATTCATATGGGATTTCGTACGGGGTTCATATTCCATGATGTCACATTATCTTTATCTCTATACCATATAATATTATAATAATCACCTATAATCATATGCATATGCTAAGCTTTCTTCGATTATTTTCACACGTTAAATGAATCTTTTCGAAATTTTCTCTAGTAGTTGGCACATGTAGCAAGAGTGCTTCATTTAATTTTCAACAACAAAAGTGTTCTCTTTCTAAGCAAAAAGACAATATTGGTCATTCGTGTTCTAAAGTGAGACAAAAATGAAAACCATGCATGCAATTTGTGTATGCTATAATGCTAGCTAGGGCCTATGAACTAATGTGTAACATTAAAGAGTTTGCATTAAACAAAATTGTTAGACGGCCTAATTAGTAGTAATTAAATACTCTAAGATGCTAGATCCAACTTGTTATAGAGCATCCATATTTTTCTATGCATATTTAAGGATTTGAATCACGCATTCACGATGTGAAAGTGGTATTAACTTTTTTTAACTTTTATTTAAATGGTAAAATAATTATAGTCGGGGTTTCAAATCGTCAAGATGGTATTAACTGTTTGATATATATTGTACGATTTACATCATAAAATAGTTATAATTTCTCAAAATTATCTGTTTTAAATTAGAATAGTCTGATCTTAATCAAACAATTATATATGTCAAGAATAATTGCATTGAACATTACACGGAATTTTACAAATAATTAATTACAATTTTTTATTAATTAAAAAATAAAAATAAAAAAATTTTCTTGTTCATTATAAAATAATTTGAATTTAAAAAAAAAAATCTCTACTTATTACTTGTTTCTAACAATATGGATATTATATTAGTGTATTCTTATGTACATTTCTTCATATTTATTTGAATGTGTGAATGCTGACTTTTTTACTAGAGCAAATCTGAATTCATATTTCAAACAATTGAAGTGGATGATGTAAATATATATTTTTTTTTTTGGCACAAGATGATGTAAAGTATTTTATCTCATTTTTTTCAAAACCTTCATTTGTTTGTTAATTACATAAATGACAATTAAAGGAGTCAATGACCTAAGATAAAGTTGACTTGTACTAATGGTCATTTTTGTCTTTTCCCATGAATAGAGAGCCAAAATAACCAAATAGTATAGAGTGCCCACTGCCCTCCCTACAGTTGTTAATTTGAAAAATAGATACTTGTAGACTAATTAATTTAATTAGGAAGTTCATTAAGAAGCTAATTAATAAAAGTCAAAACTAGATGCGTCCAAGTGTGTCCAAAGTTAAGAAAACGTCTCTAGGTTAAGGACGAATGCATTGACTTTTGTGCCTTAAAACTAGCTTATACTTTTATTTATATATCACAAAACAAGACAAAGGAAGAAATTTTCCTTGTTTATAATGGAAACTAATCTTTCATTGAAGATAGATAATGATGATTTCCATCAAGAAGTTGAAAATCATGAACATGTTGAGAAAGAAGAAGTTCATGAAACTACAACTGGTGAAATAGAAGATGATGATGCTTCACTTTCTTTGCAAGATAACACAAAAATAAAAGAGGTATATTGTTTTTCATTGAATGAATTCAGATCCAATTATATTTGTATTATTTTCTTGAATCTCGTTTTTCTATACCTAACTTTAATTGCTTATATGAATGAATTATAGTTAAGTGCTTTAGAAATGGAGATGGAAAATATGAAAGAAGAAAACAAAGCATTGAGGAAAGTGGTGGAACAAACAATGAAAGATTACTATGATCTGCAAACAAAATTTTCAGTCATCCAAGAAAAAAATAATAATAAAAGAAAGGTAATTAAATTTATTTTATTTAGTCTTCATTGACGTATAATTAAAAATTGATTAGAGATCTCACTTTTCAGGATCATCATCAACTTTCTCTCTCATTACAAGACAATAACGCAACCACAAGTGGTGAAGGGCCATCAAGATTGATTCATGAGATGTTTAGCAAAAGCATTCAAAGAGCTTCATCTCCAATAATAGTGAGCAATAGTGATAATAGTATAAGTGAGAGTGATTTGGGTTTATCACTAAGGTTGCAAACAAGGACTTGTGAGAAAGATATTGAAGAAAATAAAGAAGGGAAAAAAGAAGAATTGACAGGTTTTGAAGCAGTGCAGAATAAATTTCAGAGAATGCATGAGTTGCCTGGTATTACTACTACTCATCCTGCTTATTCACCTCCTAATAGAAAGGCTAGGGTTTCTGTTAGAGCAAGATGTGAAACTGCCACAGTGAGTTCTAAATTCCCTCAATGTCTTTCTGTACGATTCCGGACTTAAATATAAACAAAAATCAGTATATGTATCATGTCGATATATATTTCGACCTGATACATATATTTTTGTTGTTTATATTTAAGTTTAGAGAAAATATTAATGAAACTAAATTTTATGATTTTGTTAAAGATGAATGATGGATGCCAATGGAGAAAATACGGACAAAAAATTGCTAAGGGAAATCCATGTCCACGAGCCTATTATCGTTGTACTGTAGTTCCAGGTTGCCCGGTTAGAAAACAGGTATATGTTAATTCATTTGGATATTTTGCAGTGACCGTAAAATTGTTGGATCAGAATGCAAGTAATTGATCATGCATTCTGATCTAATAATTCTACCGTCGCTGCAAAAGATCTTGTTAATACTTTTATTGATCTCAAGGATTTAATATTGTTCTAAAAAAATTGTGTTTACCTATATAGGTGCAAAGATGTATAGATGACATGTCTATACTAATTACAACATATGAAGGAACACATAACCATCCACTACCTGTTGGTGCAACTGCTATGGCTTCAACAGCTTCAGCAGCAGCTTCATTTATGTTACTAGATTCAAGCAATCTCAATTCAGATTATGGTTACACATCTCAACAAACCTATAATCCTTACATTAACAATACCTTCCACCACCCATTAAACCCGTCTTCAAATATTAGAAGCATAAACCCCAATGATCCATCTCAAGGGATTGTTCTTGATCTCACCAACAACAACAATCTCAACGAACCAGCGCGGCGTTTTTCTATGGCAGGTAGCTCAAGCTCCAGCTCCATCGCAACCGATCAACCTCGTTTTCCTTGGTTACAAAACAAATTTCAACAGAATAGTAGTTCTAGTAGTGCTAATATTGGAATGAACACTTTTCAAAACCCTAGAGTGCCATTGGATATTCATGATAGAATTTGGAAAGGATCAGAAGAAAGTAGTAATACTAATAACAATGTGTCTGCAATTGCATCAGATCCTAAGTTTAGGCTTGCTGTTGCAGCTGCAATTTCATCACTCATGAATAAAGAAAGCAACAACACTACTACTCACCATGGTAGCAACAATTAGATCATTGATCAATTACCTCTTTATGGTAAATCCAGTATTTGATTTTTTTTTCACTTTACAATAATAATAAGTTTGTTTTGAAGACAAAATAGAAGAAGCTGTTGAAGCCATAGCAGTTGCACCAGTAACACTAAGTGAGTTATAGACATTACATTTTTTACATCTTGATATATAAATAATTATATTCCTATTATGAGGGAGGTTTATATACTAGTTAATTATGTTTTACTTGTAATATGTTTAATAATAATTATGTAACGAAATATTGCTGAATCTCATATCAGATTCTTTTCTTTTTTTTATGCTCTATATCTTCATAGGAATTTGATTGACTATCATTCATGATTGTGTATTCTTTTCTTTAAAAAGGTAAAGTTAATTAGTAGACACTAATTCAAGCACAAAATGCGCAAGGATTATATTAAACTAATATACAGATGTCTCTAAAAAAAAAACCACCACATTAATATACAAACTCCATGGTGTCCCCAAAACTATAGAAATAGAAAACTTAATTTTTTTTTTAAATAAGCAATGGAATTAATAGGGAGCAAAAGGGATGCTCCACCCCAATACAAAAGGCTTACAAGTCAAAACACATAAGAGGTTGAACATTCCAACCATAGAAATTACAAAGCGACGCCTTCTTATAAAAAGCACACAACCAATTCCAAGAAGTGCTAACAATCTCCGACATGCACTCTATAAAACTGAAGGCTTTGTCTTTAAATATGATAGCATTCCGTTTAATCCACAAAATCCAAGACGACGCTAGCCAAACGACCGACAAAATAGCTCTCTTTGAAGGACAAATAATCTTTTCACAATTATGGAAAAAATCAATAAAGTCCTCAAAGGACAATAGGTCTCCTACACCAAGCCACATAAACATCCGACGCCAAACACGACACGACACTTCACACTCCGAAAAAAGATGCATACTAGTTTCTTCCTTCTTCGAACAAAGGACGCAAAAAGAATTACTACCATCAAGCACAATGCCTCGGCTCACCAAAAGATCTCTAGTAGGAAGGCGGTTGTGAAGGAGTCTCCAACAAAAGAAAAGGATTTTAGATGGAATTTTGACTTTCCACATATGAGAGAGATACAAATGAGGGATGATGCATGCAAACACAAGATATAATAACAAACAAACAAACAAAAAAATAAACAAAAAAAAAACCCAAGCATAAATAATAATAAAAAAAACAAATCAGATCAAGAATCATAAGTTCATAGGTTCGACGTGGCGGCTCTTGGGAGCCAACCTTTTTTATAGGGGGTTACTTTTTTTTTAAAAGGGTTAAATATGTTATTGGTCACTATAAATATCTCAATTTTGCCTTTTAATTCCTATAAAAGAAATATTGACTTTTAGTCCCTATAAAATTACTTTTGCACTCAGTTTTAGTCTCTGTACAGGACTAAAACTGCGTGCAAAAGTAATTTTATAGAGATTAAAAGTCAATATTTTTTATAGGGACTAAAAGTCATTTGTGATAATTTATAGGGACTAAAAATATATTTAACCCTTTAAAAAATGAATCTAATCATCATTCCATTATTCAAATGAAATAGTTTTAGAGATTTTAATCTATGTTTATTAGTATAAACTATGATTATTGATTTTTGCATGTATATGTAATGTTGAAGGATGGTGGGAGCGTTGGGTTCTTGGGAGCCGAGGTCTAGGTTTAGAGTTTTAGGTGGAGACGAACTTTTCATGTTTGGGATGAGGAAATTTTTGAGGATTTTCTCGTCACCATCTCGATGGTGGTTAGATGACATCGGGAAGATACTTGGTTCTGGAAATCAGGCCTGACATCGAGATTTTTGATGAGATTTACTTACGAGTTTCGATAATCTCTTGACTTTGACAAGTTATAGGGAAGTTAGGTCGGAGAGGGCCTTGCTAGAATTTAGAAGAGTTGAGCGTGTTCTAAAGTCCTATTGATCTCTTCACAGTTACTTCATAATAGGTTGCTAACTAGGCAAAATCTCTAGAGGTGTCAAATTGTGTTTGGATTTATTAATTCGGGGTGTGGAGTGTGCATGAGGCGGGTGGAGTCGACATATCATCTTCTTGTCTTTTGTGATGTTGTCTCAATGATATAATATAAAGTGTTTAGGTGGGTGGGGCGACATGGGCATTTAGCGCATTCGATTTAAGGGTTGTTTAAGTTGTTTCAGGGTCAGGACAATTTGTAAAATGTGAAATAAAGCTTTTATTTGGAAAGCTTAATGATTAATCACTGGATGTCTTTGATCATTAGCTTGGCATGAAAATAGGATCATGCTCATTTTTTGTGTTGGGAAGCCAGATACGCTCCTTTTGTTTTGCGTAGTTTGTTGTATCTTCCTCCCTTCAGTTTTCTCTCTCTTGAGGTTTGTTGCGACTGACTCTTCAAGATAGGCCGGTTTGATGGGTTGGTTAACTTGGTTTTTTATTTTTGGCTGTTTTGTTGTTTTGCTCTTCGCTTTTTGGTTTTGGTCTAGTTTTTGTCGGATTTGATGTTCTTGAGCACTTCTGGTGCTCTTTGTTCTCATGTATCTTTTGTAACTTTTATTTCTCCTTTATATTTATGACAGTTCAATGTTAATGTCATGCTTGTTAAAACTATGCTTCTTTACCTTATATATATATATATATATATATATATATATATATATATATATATAAATTTTGCCTTCTTTATCTTTAAAACACTTCACTTGATCCAATTCTATGATGTTTCTTTCTCTTTCCTTAACTTTACTTGCTAAGACAAGGCTAAGGGAAGAGAAAGAAAAATAAGAGAACTGGATCAAGTGAAGTGTGTTAAAGATGGAGAAGGCAAAGTCTTGGTTTAGGAAAAGGATATAAAATATGGGTAGAATACATATTTTTTTACAACTTATTAAATGAAGAATGTGATATCTCACCGGACTCTAAGAGACTCGATATTAGAGAAGAGGAATCGAAACTATAATTACTACCATCAAATTCAAAAACAACAAATAAGATAAATGTTGAAAATTATGAGTAATGGTAAGCAGTTGGGCCAAACAACATACTTATTGAAATGTGGAAAATTCTTAGAAATAAAGACATTGAGTGACTCACTAAACTCTGATGAAATTATGAGGTCAAATCAAATATCAGATGAATGAAAAAGAAGCACTTAAGTTCCAAATTATAAAATTGAGAGGGTTATACAAAATTATTCAAATTATAGAGAGATTAAACTTATGGAGCCTAACATGAATTTATGGAAAAGAGTGAGTGTACAAATAATAAGAAAAGAAGGTCAAGTTACTAATAATCAACTTGGTTTTATGCTTGAGAGGTCGACCATGAAAGCAATCTATCTACTACGAGGTGTATACATCATTGGATGGACCAACAAAATTTACACTAATTTTCATTGACTTAGTGAAGGATATGATAGAGTGCCTAGAGAAATTTTATGGAAAACCCTAGAGAAGAAAGGGGCTAGGATTTCCTATATTAGATTTATGCAAGATATGTATGAATAGGTATTGACTAGTTTGAATACACAAGTAGAAAGACATGTGGTTCTATGTGATCTGCAAGAAACGATGTGGTTTTGATGATGACGACTGTGACAATTTTCAAGTGTGTTGATGATGTTAGTCAAATGGTTTTGATCATGACATCTCTTCAAATGATTCCTGAAGATGGCATCCAATCAAAGAAGATATATCTCAAGCTTCATCAGTTAAAGATATCAAGTTCTAGTCAACGTGTTAATCATTGATGAATCAATCAAAGGAACTTAAGACTTGAAGTTAAGATCTTGAAGCTTGAAGATTTAAAGGTGTGAAAGCTCGTTGGTCTTACGCTTAGGTTTTTTCCTAGTCTTGGGCATTTTATTATAAAAGAAACAAGAGTAAGTCTTAAGATACTAAGGAAATTACACACGCACACACACACACACACAAATGGTTTCAAATTTTTTCTCATTTGATAAGTCTTCTTAAAACCAATCTGGGAAAGCACTTAATTGATTAAAAAAATTGCAATAAATTAGGAACTTAAAACTACACTACCTAATCAATTAAAAGGTTTTATTAATCGATTAAATTAAAGTATAATGCCCCTTAATCGATTAAGGGTGCTAACAATTGATTAAGTAACATAGAATTTCAAACTTTCCTAATGTATCTTGGTTAATCTATAATACATGGATTTAATCGATTAACTCGTTAAAATAGCCCACATAATCTTTCTTTTTTTAGCCAAAATTTTCTATATAAAAGAGGTTTCTCCCTATTTTAAAACACGCTAGTTATATGAGTAGAAAACTCTTCTATCATTTCTTTCTCTCATTATTTTATAAATTTGTTTTTTACTAAAGTTGTTTTAGTGCCAAGAGAGTGAAAAATTTCTTGTGAGATTTGTTGTATTGGTGTTGTGTTGAAAGTATCCATTTAAGAGTGTTGTTCTCTTGTGATATATTTGTATTGAATTTGAAGGTTGCAAGCTAAACTTGAAAAAATCTTGAGTAAATGTTATTGTGATGAGCATGTATAAAAGTTGTAATTGTTGTCGTAAGGTTTTTGGGTTGATCTTAAGGGTAGGAATAGACTACGTCTACTAATAGAGGCATAAGATCTAACCTATGTAATGAGGGTAATTAACATATACAAGTAGACTTACCTCAAGTAGAAGCTAACACACAAGAAAATTAAAAAGATATGAATCAAGCAAAATAAGTACCGACTAAGAGAAAGAGGCAAAAAAACATCAAAGGTTTTAGAATGATTTTGATGAAGTTAAAATGACCAAATGTGTGAAGAAATCTATTTTCAAATATCGTAAACTAAAACTTTCTCCATAAGGGAAATGGTCTAGCACTAGTCACTTGAAAAAGACACTTTAAAAATTGCATGCATAAGAGGATACACAAGACTACTAAAAGGAAACAATCTTTTATTCCATTTAATCCTTCTAATTCATTTAACCCTTTTATGAGTTCTGATGTTAGATACTCTAACGAAAAGATGAAAGAAATAATTGAAAAGTCTATCATGGTTCACGAACATCCTTTTAGATTTTTAGGGGATGATATTTGAATGTGGGCCTTCCAAAATGCAAACTCATATTTTCATTAGGTTGCACGTAAAACTATAAAAAAAATGATTGTTTGGAACTATATGAGATGGAGAAGAAAATTTTGAAGATTGTTTTAGAAAGTGTGAGAAAGACTAGTTTAACTAGAAATATGGGGAAATTTAGTCATCAAGTAGCTTAATAAATGGTTATTACAAGACAATTTATTGATGTTGGATGTAATCTTTAAAAAAATTGAGTTTTGTAAAAGCTCTTACTCTAAGGCATGGTATTGACGTGGACGCTTCCATTTGTAAGTGTTTGATAGATTAGGGATTGAAAATAAGGTTATTTAAATATTAATTGATAATTCTTCTTATAGAAATTCATGCTAAGATATCTCAAAGAGTATTTATCTCTAAGTAGTAAGTTGTTTCTAGGTGGCTCTTTGTTTCAACTACTTAGAGATAAATTCTCTTTGAGATATCTTAGCATGAATAAACTCAAACACTTCATTGGAGCTTTATTTGAATAAAAAGCTCCAATGAAGTGTTTGAGTATAATGCTTGATAGAAGAAAAGTTGCAAAGAAAATCAGCTTAGTAGAGTAAACCTAGGGTATGACATCCTTTTGTTTCTCCCTAAATCCAAATATATAAAGGTTAATTCCATGATTACAAGAGTAAAATAGCCGAAATCACAAAAAGTAAGAGAAAGCGCAGCAAAAGAAAGAGAATATGTAACTGCTTTGGGCTGCTACGGGGGTGTAGTGTAGGCTATGACTGTAGTCTTGATGACCGTAATGCTGTTTTTATTTAAACTAACATTCATAAAGTAACAACGCTCAAGATATCGTCAACACATCAATCCACAAGAAACCATCTACATACAATAAGAACGTGAACACCACCAATATATATCTTGGATGCTACATTGTGAAACTCAAATATTGATAATGAAAGCATTTTTCACGGAAAGAATGAAACTTAAAGAAGTTTGAAAAAGATCTCTAGGATGGATTGCAAGTGCATAAAAAAATTTGGTGCAAAGTTGGTGTTCTTACATAATCTCTTATCTTGTAACTAAATATTTACTTTATTTATCTAACATTTTTATATTTTACATTAGAAACAAATGCATTCAAAAGCCATTGAGAATATATTACATGTAAAAACCATTTAACTTGAAAAACAATGGGTATGCAACAAAACTAACATTTGTTCTTCACCAAGATTAATAGTGATGATGATGAATAAGATTCGTCAAAAAGTTTGTACTTGTCAATTGAAACCAAAATAATGTAAAATGTTTTTTTTGTGTTTTAATAAATAAGATGTGTGTGTGCGCGCGCGCGCAAATGACTAATGCAAGTCACATGTGCAAGAAGTTCTTAGAATATGGTCACAATAGTAGAACATGCAAAAAGGATAAACAACTTACAATTATTCCAGGGGAAATGCAACAATTGTTACTGAGCCACCTACACAGGCAAGTTAGGCTCCATCTGTCAAAAAAGTACCTAAGAAGTTGGTTAATTAACTAAAATTTATTTACTTATTTATGCATGAATGTTAACGGTTTGTATGTTTTTCAATAAGGGAGGCCCAAAGGTAGTGTGAACAAGGATGGACCAAAGAAGCAAGCAACTAAATTATCAATGAAAAAGAGCCAAGCATATGCATCTCATGTATTTGAACCTGAACAAGCTGCAAGTCATGTCCTTAAACCTGAACCACTTGCAAATCATGTTCCTGAACTTGAACAAGTTGCATCTCCTGAATTTGAGCCACCTCCATCTCATGTACCTGAACCTGAACAAGGTGCACATCATGTCCCTAAACTTGAACAAACTGCAAGTCATGTCCCTGAACCTGAACAAGCAGCATATCATGTACCTCCACCTGAACCACCTGCAATTCTGGTATCCAAATTTGACACTCAAGCATTTGTTGAGCAAAATATTCACTTGAAAAAGTTTTCTTAGTTAGACCCTAAAACATTGACATCATTACTAAATAATGAAGACTATGGAGATAATGTGATTTTAGATATTCAAACACTTAGTATTAACAAAAGTCCAACCAAACAACCTACTCCTGCCAAGCCAACATTAAGTGGTGTCAGAAACTTCATTGGTGTAAGATCCAAAATATCTAAGTCAACTAAGTCTCCAGCCAAACTACCAAATCCTGCTAAGGAAACTACTTACAAGCCAAGTATAAGTGATCTTGTAAGTTATGCAATGGTCATTACTGTGTTATACTTAGTTTCATTCATGTCTCAATTATGCTAAAATTGTGTTATCATTATAAGTAAAAAGCATGATATCAAAGAGGAAAAAGGTCAATCAAGTTCCAAATGTGAAAAGAAAGAATGATAGACTTATGACACTCAAGACACAGAACTTTGTGGGGCCTGGAAAGAATTCGAATGATCCACTTGTGATCCCTGAAGAAGAAGAACCAAAACTAGTTAATGTCACTACTAAGAGAATGAATAGTTGGAAGAAAATTTAAAAGGGTCTGACTAAATGATGCACAAGAATGTGAAGTTTTGTAGTTTCTTATCATGAATTATGTATCAGTAGTTTTCTGTCATGAACTATGTACTTTGGCATTTTGTGTACTCTAAGTTATGTATCAATAGTGTGTACTATAATCGTTCTATTGCTTATGATATAACTAGGTTGTATCTGTTTTGGTACTATAAGCATTCTATAACTCTTTTGTGTACTATGGCCAATGTATGAATATTAAGCCAACTATGTTATAGTCAGTTCTTACCAGATAAGTGTTTGTATATTTGTTTTGTAATTTCATAGCAGGTTTCTAATTATCAAGTTAAGGCATGGCCATCATAATGAGTTAAACATATAGCCAATATTCAGCCAAATATAACTATTAAACATTAAGTCAACATTTAACTGGATTCCTGATATGAGCTTAACAGGTTTCTTAATGATCAATTTTAGTCCAATTTCATACCAACATTAACCCAACATTAACCCAACATTAACCCAACATTAACTAATTTGAGTCCAACAATTTAATTGTTACTATGCAAAATTTTCCCAACATTAACATTTCATTTCAATACAAAAAGTTTTTGCCAGCCTTAATTCAATTTCATTACCAAAAACATTGTCAATACATAAAAAGTATACATTAAACAATACATCAATATCTCTTAAGTGAATCCTTCAACAATTACATTTGAATATAAAGTACACATTAAACACAAACGAGATTACAATAAGTAACATTTTCATTTTTTTCAAAATATTTCTCTAATTTCAGTTTGTTCTTCAAACTCTTATTCATCTTCTTAGAATCTCCATACAACTCCTTCAAATAACTCATAACTTCATTCATGTTGCTCTCATATTCATTTCCAGCTTTTGCTCCCATATCTTCTTCTCATATGAATAAATCACAAGTGTCATCACCTCTCCAAAATGGACATCTCCAAAAAAAAAGCTTACCTTTGTGGGTCCCTTCTTGCACTGATACGATATCATCCGACCTTGTCAATTACACAAATGTAGACCTCGACTTTTTAGAGATGAGGATGACATGGATGATACATTGGTTGAATATGTCTTAGAAGATAACATTGCTTCTGCCGTGGTATTTATAGTTGGAAAGAACGAGGAAAAAGAAGAACGAGTATGTCAAAGAATTAGGGCACACACATAATACCTGGTTGGGTTTTATTGACCATTCCAAAAAGTAAATAAATAAACTTTTTATGCAAGGAAATTCATTTGACAACTCCAATAAATAATAAAATATAAAAAAAAATCACATGTACTGTCATATCAACTTCCGTTACTCAGATCTAACGTCAGGGCGATAAATCTTTAGAGAATAATTCTTTAAACGACAAGTAAAAATAACTAACTTTACAAAGACCTTAATTATTGAACCCTTTAATCAATTCAATTTTATCACATTTTATATATGTCACCTGAATTCATCAATTCAACCAAAGCATATTACATTCTAGTTAATATTTTTAATGTAAATAAAATACTTTAAAACAATTTGTAATTCTTAAATTAAAATCTAAAAGTAACTTAGTGATTTAAATTTCAACTATATGAATGAATACCCCAAATAGTAAGTAAATAAATATAGAAAGTCCCACTCCATTTTGGCAATCAATCCAAATGGCAACAACACAACGCATACACAGATAAAGCAACCCAATAATTTCTCTCCACTTTCCTTCCACTAGCAGCCATAAAAAAAAAACACTGTCACAAAAAACAAGAAAGAGCAAGGAAACCACACCAATGGAGTGGATGATGCGAAAGACCAAGACCAAGACGAAGAAAAAGCCGCCTCGATTGGAGCGACTCAACGCCAAAAAAAACATCAATTACCAACTCCCCACCACCACCGCCGCCGCCGCCGCCATCCCGTCTCCATCTCCATCTCCATCTCCCTCCGATGAAGAAACCAGTCTCCGTGTATTAGGAATCGACGGCGAATTCGACCGCATCTTTCAGAGCTTGGGCCTTTCTGGTCCTGAGGATTTCTCTATCCCAACACAAGATTGGGAAGCTCGAAAGGTTCGCTCTTCCAACGTTGGTTCAATTTCAGTTTCTGAGGATTCTGCTGTTGTGATTGTTAGGGATTCGCCTTCTTCTTCAGGGGAACATAATGTTAGGGGTGTTGTTGATCCGCTCAGAAACGGTGAAAGGAGTGTGCTTTTTACCGATTCTGGTTCTTTCACTACTTCACATGATTATGATAGTGATGGTGGTGGGGAGAGAACGGTGTTTCCTTATGGGTGGCTTAAACCCACTTTTTCTTCGTGGCAAAAGGGTACCATTCTCGGAAAGGGTTCTTTTGGAACGGTTTATGAATGCCTCACCGAGTAAGTTTATTATCATTGAATGCTTACTAGTTTCATAAATAATGTACATACATGAGCTCAATTGTTTTGTATCAAATCTTTGTTTAATGACCATTAAGTCATCCAATTGTTTAAGCTTTATGGCTTGCCTTGTTTTGACTGACGAAATATGCATGTTCTTTTCTTGCAGCGATGGAAACTTTTATGCGGTGAAAGAGGTGTCTTTGTTGGATGATGGTCACCAGGGGAGACAAAGCATTTTCCAACTTCAGCAGGTGGGAGGAGTTAGTCTTCGAATTGAATTTGATGAGATGTTCATTCCAACTTATATGTTAGTAATTTTTTATGCATTATCTTTCTTAACTTCTTTTCAGGAAATATCTCTTTTGAGTAGGTTTCAACATGAGAACATAGTTCGATATTATGGCTCAGACAAGGTATGTTCTTATCTAGTGTGCAAGCTTATTAGTCTGGTAGAATGTGATTGGATTTTTATGACTGAGGAATTTGAAATCAGCATTTTGCAAGTGTGGTAGCATTTCTTTTGCTGAAAAATCGCTTTCTTCATTGAGAATCTTGAAAATTTTGATAATCCTCAGATTACGTAGTCTTTTGTAAGTTTGTTTACTGTGATGGGAAGAGGAAATGATATATCTTTGTAACATCAATTGTGTCTAATTAGATACCAGAGTGCTATTTGAAGGAGATAAGTTGTTCATAATATGGGTCATTTAGAAGATAAACGTGGTAAAAACTTTGTCGGGAAATGGGATCCTACGCCTAATGCTTATGCAACAAAATGGAAAATGTTTTTCATCAAATATTTTTCTATTAAAAAGCTGAATCAATTATTTTCTAATAGATCATGCAATGTGAAAGTTAGCAATTCATACATACATTTATTTGGGAGTGTTGCAGTTCAAAACCCTTAATGTCGTTTGAGCTGTTTTTATGTAAATTTTGAATCGCAAATGCACATTAAGGTTTCCTAAAAATAAAATAAAATCTCTTTTTAGGTTGCGCAAATCTTTATTTTTCTTAATCTATTTTGCATCTTTTATAATTTATAAAATTTAAAGAGGTTCTTTGTAGGTTTTCCCAACTACGTTAATTTTTCCATTTGAAAAAAAATAGTTTGATTTAAGTGACTGAATTTTTATTGTTCTTCGAATTCTTTTTAATGATGATTGGCTAACTATATAATGCCTAATTACATATTTTTCCTGTTTATAGATTGTGCTTATTGATTAGTAAATATGTCTTTGTTTAGTTATGCATTCTTTATATTTGAAGTAAATTCTGATTTTAGTCTTCGAATCACAATTTTTAAAATTGAAATAGCTCAATGGTTTCAAGATATCATGCGATGATCAAAATTCATCTGAGGGCCAATTTGATCTCACTGATCTTATGTAGAGCAAATTGATATCCAAATGTTTTTCAGGACCTACTTAAAATTTACTCAAATTATTTTTCTGTCTAGTTCTGTTCACTCAACAGAAATTGCATTTCTAGTGTTTTTATCTCCATCTCTTTGTTATTTATATTATTTATGTTTTGGATTTCTCAGAATGAAAGCACACTGTATATATTCCTTGAGCTTGTGTCAAAAGGGTCATTGGCCAGTCTTTATCAAAGCTATCACCTAAATGATTCTCAAGTTTCTGCATACACAAGACAGATTTTATATGGCTTGAAGTATCTTCATGAAAATGATGTGGTCCACAGGTAACATGAGTGGATTTGTTATTGTTATGCAAGCAATTCAATGACTAATTCTATCACAATAACAATTTTATTTCTCAAAATTACACTTATTTATTGCGAAGGGTCAAGGGATTTTTAATGTTATGGGGAAGTATATTTGAATGTTTTTTTTAATAAAGGAGGTTCTTCAAACTATATCTGTGTGTGCACATGTTCAACTTTGTTAAAACTGGAATCTTATTCCAGGTAGAAACTGGATGTCATGGCGGCATATCTTACAGGGTTTTGATTGACATTTTAAAATTCAGCTTCTATAAAATCTTTGGAACTTATTAAGCTTAGTGTCAGTCATGATTTTCAAAGTCTATTTAGGTCTTGTACTCCATTTTAATTTAAAACTACATCAGTTTATCTTTTTACCCAATAATTTGCATCCAGTAAATCTTTTCGCGGTGATTTTTTTTTTCTGATATGAAAATGCACAACATTGAACCACGGTAAAAAAAGATGAAACTAGGATGGAGTGCTTGGTCATTGATTTCTGATATATCTTGAATTTATATTTATTTGCTGTGTGTCTGCACTCTAATCTTTTCAATTCATTTATTACATTTTAAAGGGATATCAAGTGTTCTAATATACTGGTTGATGTAAATGGTTCGGTCAAGCTTGCAGATTTTGGGTTGGCAAAGGTAATCTTCCGCAAAACTGAATTTCTCTTTTTCGGAATTTTGCTAATACACAATCCCCAAATTCTGGCTGCTCGAACTCATAGCTCATAATTTTAGTTCTTTTACCTTCTCAGGCAACAAAATTAAATGATGTTAAATCAAGCAAAGGCTCCCCATACTGGATGGCTCCCGAGGTTTGCCTCTGCCCTTGTAGAATCTTTTTAAAGTAATACCTTCAAAGAGATGAAGTAGAATGAGATAATGTTTTAATATGACTATCTAATTTATTTGCACCTTTTAACACATATCCTGAATGTTGATTTAATACCATAAAATTTAACAATCCATAAATTAGTCTATTGCAGTATGTATACATATCCTGATAAATGAATTTTTATGCAAATGAGCTTTTTAAAATTTTGACTGATTTATCTTTGAATTTTTTACCATAGGTTGTTAACTTAAGAAACCAAGGTTACGGGCTAGCGGCTGATATATGGAGCTTAGGATGCACGGTTTTAGAGATGTTGACGAGGCAGCCACCTTACTCTGAATTAGAAGGAGTATGTAACACTTATTATAATCTTCTTAAGTTTGTTACTTTCCCATTTTCCTTGCTGTTTTTGCTATTCCATTCCTTTGAATCACCTTATGAATATTTAATGTTTGGAATTTAGTTTAGTTGGCTGCTTTGTCTAGAATCATTAAGTTAGATATACTAACTGTACTTGCTTTTCCATTTGGATAATTGGTGATAATATCGATATATATTTTTTTGTCACTACAGATGCAAGCAATATTTCGGATTGGTCGGGGTGAACTTCCACCGATTCCTGAATCTCTATCTAATGATGCCCGAGATTTCATTCTTAAATGCTTACAAGTTAACCCAAGTAAACGGCCTACTGCAGCTCAGCTATCAAATCATCCATTTCTAAGGAGACGATTAAGCGCAGGTTCTCCACGTGTTAATAGTATTGTTCAGCCATAAGTGCTCTTGATCACTTCCTATGTTGGCACTGAGAAGGTCAAATTTATCCCCTATTTCTCAAGTTAATCCTTACACATCTTGAGTTTAGATCGGTGAAAATATCCATGAAATAGCATGGGTTTGCACAATATGTACTGGAGTTGGACCTCAAGACTCACTGGTTTGCTTATCTCTATCACCTCCTGTGTTGGACCACCATGCCAATCCCATGCTGAAAATAGTTTCATCAAAAGGCAAGAGTGCATTAACAAAAGCAAGAGTTCCAGGATGCTAAATTTTCACCTTTATGTCACACAAGAAGAAGCAATGGCTCCTTATCTTGCAGTAAGGAACTTCTTATGACTGGAGGGGGGAATCGGAGAAGTAAAGAGGAGATACTCTTCAATTCCAATCAAGTGCTCTTTCCTGTAGTATGCAGTCAAAAGGAGATTGCAAATTTGCAATGAGCCTGCACAATTGGTCATTTGGAACAGAGTTGTCGAAACATGCAGTCATATCACTTCTACCGCTGCTTTTCAAGTCATAATTCCAATCCTAAAGCAATGGTTATTGCATTATCTGCCCATATACTCACTTGATCCAATCAGGGCTCATACTCTTGGAATTGTTATTGCATGGAAATTCTACATTCACTAGTATTGCAAAGCGGTTGCTGATATTTGGTTTTGGTCATGAAAGATGCTGCAGCTAGTGTACAAATGTTGTGTTATCTATGCCATTAGAGTGCGAAGTTGTACATGAGTTTTTGTGTGCAGTTAAACTGTATATAATTACCGCACTGTTTTTTTCTAGGAAACTACAATAATTTTATCTAGTTTGTTTTTATTTTGTGAATTGATTCTTGTATCTTTAGAATGCAAAAAGTGTTCTCTCTAATGTAGGTGAACCTTAACTCATTTGTTGGAGGTGGCGTTGTACTCTGGCTATATTGCTCAAAATGAAGAGCGTTCTTTAATTTTCTTTTGCAAGCTTATATATAATGAATAGGTGAAGCTCAGTGACATGTACTTGAAGACTCCGTTCCTCTCAATCTATTTCCCCCTCAATTTCTCTAAACAGAACTAAGAAATTGTTAGAAGAATAACACCTAGTTGGATTTGAACCGAGATGAGCACACTCTCAAGTCTCAAGCTTTTTCCAACAAACCAATTTCCCATGTACTTGTTATCTTAGCTTCGTGTTATGGTTAATATTATATTAATTTGTGAATCTGACTTTGTTTGAAGATTTGCTTGTTGTTACTCATTTTTTAATTTTATACTATTTTATTTTCTCCACTTGTTATTTTATTTATTTCTTTATTGCTAGATGCACATGTCTCTGTGATCCGTTGGACTAAATTATTGGATATACGGGTGAATTATTAGATTCCACGGACATCATTATGACAGAAGTTTTTATTTTCATTTTCTTAGAAGATTCAGATTGAATAAATGATGTTTTTTCACACTAAACTATATGCAGCTTTAGGCTTGAAGACCTGATACAAGTTAATCCAAGAGTCAGCTAAATGAGTCAAGGTTTGTCTTGTTTCAAACATCAAGATCTGTTGTAGCTTAAACTTTTTAACTACAAGTTTAAAAAAGATATTACAAATCTCATGCATGGTACACCAACTTTTGGATCTTAATATGCCTCTAAAGTTACATTTTACTGCTGTTGCAATTGCTTTGTTATATTCTTTTACATCTTATGCAGCTGATTATCATGAAACCTTTATTCAATGCTTTAAAAGTTATTCTAATTATAACTCCACTTCAATCTCTAAGGTTGTGTTCACCCAAACACACTCCTCACACTCATCTATACTCCGGTTTTCGGTTCAAAACCTTAGATTTGCATCCAACACAACTACAAAACCTCTTGTCATTGTAACACCTCGTGAAGTTCTAGAAATTCAAGCTACTGTAATCTGTTCCCAACGCCATGACATGGAGATTCGAATCCGAAGGGGCGGCCATGACTATGAAGGTCTGTCCTATGTTTCTAAATTTCCGTTCGTTGTTATTGATCTAATAAACCTTCGAGAAATCCAAATCGACTTAGAAAATAGCAATGCGTGGGTTCAAGGAGGGGCAACGGTCGGCGAACTTTTGTACAAAATAAGCCAAGAGAGCAAAACTCTCGGCTTCCCTGCAGGTGTTTGTCCTACTGTTGGAGTTAGCGGACTCATCAGCGGCGGTGGCTATGGTTTCCTGATGCGTAAACATGGTCTTTCCGCCGATAATATACTTGACGCTCACATAATTGATGTGAATGGTAGAGTTCTTGACAGAGAATCAATGGGTGAGGATCTGTTTTGGGCTATTAGAGGCGGTGGAGGAGCAAGCTTCGGAGTTATCGTAGCATGGAAGATAAAACTTGTTCATGTTCCATCCACTGTGACATTGTTCAATGTTCCAAGGACACTGGAACAAAATGGAACCATACTTATTCGTAAGTGGCAGTTAGTGGCAAATAAGCTTGATAAAGACCTAAACATTAGGATCATTTTGGAAAGGGCAAATTCAAGAACTCAAACAATAAAAGTCACATTTGAATCCTTGTTTCTTGGAGGTGTAGATAGACTCATTCTTCTGATGGAAGAGAATTTTCCGGAGCTTGGTTTGGTTAGAGAAGATTGTACTGAGATGAGTTGGATTGAATCAGTTCACTACCTTGCTGGTTTTACAAAGAATCAACCTCTTGAAGTTTTGTTGAATAGAACTCATGATGGTGTGTTGTTTTTCAAGGCAAAATCTGATTATGTTAGAGATCCAATTCCTGATATTGGATTTGAGGGGTTATGGCCAATGTTTTATGAAGACGAGGCGAAAAAGGCGGTGTTAATATTCACTCCTTATGGTGGCAGAATGGACGAGATATCGGATTCGGAAATTCCATTTCCACATAGAGCTGGAAACATTTACAAAATTCAGCACTTGGTTTTTTGGCAAGAGGAAGGTGATGAAGTAGAAAAAAGGCACATAAATTGGATGAGAAAACTTTATAGTTATATGGAACCTTTTGTTTCAAAGTCTCCAAGAGTTGCATATGTGAATTATAGAGACCTTGACATTGGAGTGAATAGCATTAATGGATACACAAGTTATAAGAAAGCTAGTATTTGGGGTTTAAAGTATTTCAAGAACAACTTCAAAAGATTGGCAATGGTTAAGACCAAAGTTGATCCTCTAAATTTCTTTAGAAATGAACAAAGCATACCTTCTATGCCTAGTTTTGATAACATAACAATGGATAGTAGTATATTGCCTTGTGTGGAAGGGGTGCAATTAGAATTTCCTAGAGCCGTACATGCCATAATGTAAAATAAGTTACTATGTGGTTTCTATTGTATGTGTATCTAATTTGAGAAATTTGATCTTGATGTTAACCTCATTTAATAATTTTGTTTACCTAAATACATATTATTTCATGTCTGTCTTGGAAGTTTGTTTGTGCTGATTTCCTTAGATGAGTTTGTTGTAACAAATTGAATTTGGATATGGAATTTTTATACAAACCTTGGAAAATGATTTATGGTATATTTTGTATTGAGAAGTTGCTTAAATTTTATGAAATTTCTACAAATGTCCTCGCATCGTTTGGATATCAAGGTCATCTGAAATGTCTAGAATACATAGAAAATGTCTGAATTTAAAATTCGGATGTACCACATATTACAAGAGCTCTTAATTTCATCTGCAACGTCCAGGATGCAAAAGAATGATGTCTGAATTTAAAATTTGGATCTACCATATATTACAAGAGCTCTTAATTTTATTTGCATCGTCCACGATGCACAGAGTGACCTACTTTAAGAACCATGTAGGCCTATGCCCCACTATAATTGAAACATTTCTTAATACTATATTATAAAGGTACATGCATATTATATTAAATAGTTCTTTTATTTAGTTTGTGTTTTAAATTCTGCTGCAAAATAGTCAATTTCATAATTATAAAGTTTCTAAGGCCATCTCCAATGGTGCAATCCATTTTTGAGTTCTTTATGGGTCCCACCAGCCATATCATCTCAAAATAATTTATTTAATATTTATTTTATTAGTTTAATTTAAATGGGTCCCACAACTTTATCTCATAAATTAATTTGATTCGGTACCACAATTTTTTACTAGTTGCATTGCAATGCAACTCTACTATGACATGACATTTTGATTCAATATTTAATTATTATATTAATGTCTAGTTGAAGAACTCATTGAAAAATACCACCATTGGAGATGTTCTATCGGATTCAATGGTTTTATCTTACTTTTATTAGATAGTGTATTTGTAGAGTATTAACAAATGAATGACTTATGAACGGTTAGACATGTTGAGACAAAAAGTGTTGTACACGTTCAATTAGTAAATAAAAAGTTATTAATATTTTTAAAATATTAAACATTATAGAAAATAATTATCATATTTATTTATAAATAGTGATATATTATTCAGTGTTATAAACTAATAAATTTCGCTCCACTGTAAAAATTTTCTGAATCCGTCCCATGACGATGCACAAAAAGTCGGACGTAACATATTACATGTAAGCTCAAATTCATTCAAAAAATCCAAAATACAAAAAACAAAATCATGAATGAAATTAAAAATCCGTCCAAAATGCAAAAAGAAAAATCATGTATGAAATTAAAAACCCGTAGTGGCTTTTTGTTTTCCTTATTCTAAAGTTTTAATATTTTAAATGTAATTTTGTAAGGATTTTGAAATTCGAAATTGGAAATTGGAACACAACAAATAAATGTATATTATTATCATCTCATTGAAGAATCCACAATATTCAAATATATTTATTTATACGTCTTCAAATAATGCAAAAAAATATTTGTAAATTTTATAGAGTGTGTTTGTGTCAAGTTATAAAATTACATTCTTTGGATTATTATTTTTAGGAATAATGTTCCCACTTATGCGTTTGGACAAAAATTAAAGTTCCTAAAAATATTTATAAATTAATTTTATTTAAAAATTATAAAAATAAAAATAATGAGTAGAAGTGGGAAGTCATAGGTAGTTAAATTTATTTCCATTGAAATCTTGAATTCTCATCTTTTAATTATGAGAATAACTATAGAAAAGATTACGTGTAAACCACATTTTTTGGAATAAAAAATATTCGAGAAACATTTTTAAAAACTTGAAAATTACATTTTATTGCATTTACAATATTACATTCTTGAAAATGTTATTTCATTCCTTAAAACAAACGCACTCATAGGGTTTAAGAGAACTAGTAAGGATGCAAGTAGGGGTGAGAATAGGTTGGGCCGAGTTAGGCTTTGTCAAGCCTGAGCCTGGCCTGCTATAATATTCAAAGCCTAAGCCTGGCCTGTAGCCTATCATAGGCTTATTTTTTTGGCATGGGCCTGGCCTTTTTGAAGGCCTGATTGGCCTATTAGCCTACTTAAAAGCCTATTTCATTTGAACATTTGTAAATAAGTCATTCAACTCGTCTTTATATAGACTAACAAATTAAAAGATCAGTGAGATTAAATGTTTGTTTGCATTAGTTTATTTAAGTTTACCTAGTAGCATAAATTTTGTGATATTATTTGTTTGAGAGAACTTATCGAAATAACTTATGAAATTGTTCATAAGATTCTTTTCATCTTATTTTCATAATTTTTTCAAGATAACTAAAATTTATTTTTATATTTTTAATTCAAAGTAAAAAATATATATAATAATAATAAAATTATTCATATTTATTTAAATAGGCTGGCCTCTTAGGGTTAAAAGGCTTTTTATGTGGTCTGTGGCCTAGCCTTTTTAGCTAAATAGGCTTATAAAAAAGCCTAGGCCTTTTCTATTTATCTAAAAAGTCTGGCCTGACCTAGGCCTATGTAGGCTGGGCCGTAGGCCCCTGTTAGTCGGCCTGGCCTATTCCCACCCCTAGATGCAACAAACATTCCTTATTATGATATGGCAATTTCTTATCCCACCTTGCTATATGGGGTGCACATATAAAAATTCGAAAATGTCCACATGTGAATTCAGAGATATATTTCCGAACGTACAAAATACTAATTTTTGACAAAGTTTAGTTTGGAGATGTATCTCCAAATATACTCCTAAAGTAAATTCGCAGATACATCTCCGAAGTCACCTTTCTTCCATACTAAATTAAACTGCCATTAAATTTCTTAAGAAATAAGTTCGGAGATGTATATTTGAACTATTTTCTTGTAATTTTGAGTATGTATCTCCGAATTATTGTCGGTGCCTTTTTTCCAGAACCAGTTTAATAACATTGTTTTCAATACAAACTAATTTTAGTTCGAGTAGCATTTTTATTATTTGTTTCAACAATTAATAAATTAGAAAAGGAAAAGAGAAAATAAAAAGATAAAAATAAAAAAAAAATGTGAGAAAAAAATGTAGAGGAAATTTGAATTAAAATAAAAGAAAAAAAAAAGTTAAAAAATTGAAGTTTAACAATGAGTTTATAAAATAAAACTACTTGTCAATTTTGTAGTTTCTGGAATTGAAAAAATTGAGACTCTAATTTATATAGTTTGGATGTGTATTATATTTTTATATAGTTGATGTATCTATTCTTGACCGAAAGCTATTGTAGCTTGTTGATACAAAATTGGCTTCTATGGTCTTATTCGTTTTTTCTAAAACACACGTAAGGATGAAAAATATTCATTGAAAGTTAGAGAAAAATTGAACATGTTGATGTGAATAGAGAGATATGACCAACTTATATATTGGAGTATCTTATCCGATACATCCGTAAAGTATCATTACCGATAAATATATCTAACCCAATTTATTATAGTAGTTGTTGCAAACTAATTATTGCTCAATAATTAATTTCAACCATAATCGATTTTGACTTTAAATAATGCTATTTTTTAAGGGTGACAAATTGGGCGGCTCATCCCATTTAAGCCCGTTTAAAAGTGGGACAAGGCAGACCAACATAGGCGTTCGAATTCAAAATTTAAGCAGTTTAAAATTTAAGCCCACCCTATTTACTAACGAGTTGGCGGGTTGGCAGGCCGGTCTGACAATTTTTTTATTTTTTTATTTTATAATTTAATTTATTACATAATTTACAAAAATTTTAATCATTGCCAAAGAGGCCAACAAAAGATATTTTTTATCAATGCATAATAGAACTTCAACTTGTCTTAAGTTCAAACAGTTCAAAAATAAAATAAATAAAGACCTATTACAAGAAAAACATTACAAAATAGACTCAAGCAAAATATAAAAAAAGTATCAAAATAAATAAATAAACAATACATATCATCCTAATCCTATTTAAAAACTAATTACTAATCAAATTCTTTCTTTTCTTAAAATAAACATATACTTCTAAAAAAACATGTTAGCTAATGTATTGACAACTTGATTTCATGTCACACAATTGTTCTTTTACTTTAACCTTTTCCAACCAACACATGTATTAGAATGTTATAGAAAGAGTCTTACAATTATAATTTGATATGTTAAGTATAATAATAATTTATAATGCAATTCAATCAACGTAGTCCTAAGAGAAGAGTGTTGTTTTGATAGTTAAAGTTGTTTTAATTTTAAGTAAAAAATAAAAAGTTTTACAAAAAGCCCGCGGGCAAAACTCGTCTTGCATCAACCCGCTTTTTTAAACAGATTATGCGGGACGAGCCTACTTAAGGTACCGAGCCGAAAATCTCAGTCCAGTCCGTCAAAAATGATGGATTAAACAAGTCGGTCTGACGGACCAGACCTGTTTTGCCACCCTTACTCTTTTCGTCATAAAAAATATCATATGTAATAATTTATACAGAATAAAATATTTTAAGAATAACATTGAAAGCCAAAGAAGATTGAATCTCATAATGAGAGAAGTGGTCAAAAGGAGATCATTAAGTTGTTAGATGATGATATTAACTACCCTATCTCATATAGTGTGTGGTGTGTGGGTAAACTTAATTCAATGTGTGCCAAAGAAAGGAGACATGATTGTGGTTAGTAATGAGAAATATGAATTAACTCCTACAATAACTGTTACAGGCTGGAGAATCTGTTTGGATTACAAAAAGCTGAACAAAGCCCAAGGAAACACCACTTCCCTCTGCCAATTATTGACCAGATGCTGGATAGATTTGCTGAAAAGAAGTATTATTATTTATTGGATGGCTATTAGGGCTACAATTAAATAGCCATTGCCCCAGAAGATCAAGCAAAACAACATTCATAAGTCCTTATGGTACTTTTACCTTCAGAAGGATGCCCTTTGGACTATGTAATGCTCCAGCCACCTTCCAACGTTGCATGATGGCCATATTTTCCAATTTTATTGAAAGTTCCATGGAAGTTTTCATGGATGATTTTTCTATTTTTAGAGAATAATTCAAGAGATGCTTGGACAACCTAGATCTGGTGCTTATCATATGTGAAAGAAGAGATTGTTCTTGGCCACAAAATTTCAAAGAAAGGTTTAAAAGTGGATCAAGCAAGGGTGGAAGTAATAGAGAAGTTGCCACCCCCAATAAACATCAAGGGAATTAGAAGTTTTTTTAGCCATGCTGGATTTTACAGACGGTTATCAAGGATTTTTCCAATATAACTAAGCCAATGTTTCAATTGCTACAACATGGCGTGCCTTATGTCTTCAGTCAGGAATGTATGGAAGCTTTCAACTTGTTGAAGGAAGCTTTGATTTATGCACCAATTGTAAAGACTCCTGATTGGACAAAGCCTTTTGTTTGCTATTGGAGATGTGCTCGGCCAGAGACACAACAAGGTGGTTCACACCATTTATTATGCTAGTAGAACTCTAATTGAAGCACAAGTCAACTACACCACAACTGAGAAGGAACTACTAGTTGTTGTCTTTGCTTTTGACAAGTTTAGATCCTACTTGGTATGAACCAAAGTCATTGTGTACACTGAGCATGCTTCTATTAAGTAACTTATTGCTAAAAAAGATGTCAAGCCAAGGCTTATTAGATGGGTATTGTTATTACAAGAGTTCGATCTAGAGATTAGGGATAATAAAGGAGTTGAGAATTTGGTTACTGACCATCTCTCAAGGCTTCCAGAGGAAGTACAAGAAAAAAACCATGGAGATATTCAGGAAACTTTTCCTAATAAGCACCTAATACTAATCATCTCAGGCATGACGCCTTGGTATGCTGATATTGTCAACTATCTGGTCAGCAGATACATTCCACCTGATTTCAATTCTCAACAGAAGAATATGTTCTTCCATATGACTAAACTTTACTTTTGGGATGAACCTTTTCTTTACAAGAAATGTTCGGATAAGCTACTTAGAGGATGTATGGATCAACCAGAGGCACGGAAGATCTTGTATGCCTGTCATAAAGCACCATATATAGGATATTTTGTAGGAACCATAACTGCTGCCAAATTATTTCAATAAGGTTATTTCTGGCTCTCTCTTTTTAAGGATGCTTATGAATTGGTTAATAAGTGTGATAGATGTCAAAAGCCTGAAGTACCTTTTTGATCAAAAGGAATTGAACATGCGACAAAAGAGATGGATGGAATATCTTAAAGATTATGACTTTGAGTTAAAATACTATCCATGAAAGGCTAATAAAGTAGCAGATGCTTTGAGTAGAAAAGAGATACAAGCTGCGGAACTGATGATGTTAGAATACGAGTTATTGGAGAAGTTTCGAAACCTTAATCTTCAGTTTGAGTGGGCACCCAATGGTGTACTGATTAGTAACTTGAGTATCCAGAATGAGTTGAGAGAAAGAATTCGGGTGGCACAAGAGTATGATGAACAATTGCAAGCAAGTGAGAACATGTCGATTTTTGTTCGAGCCCCTGATGGAATTATTTTGTTTAAGCAGAGGATGTGCATACCAGATAATTCAGAATTGAAGCGTCTGATTCTTGATGAAGCCCACAAGAGTAGATTTTCTATTCATCCTGGATCGACCAAAATGTATTAAGATTTGAAGAAATATTTTTGGTGGCCAGGAATGAAGAAGGAAATTGCATAGTATGTAGCACGGTGTTCCATTTGTCAACAGGTTAAGATTGAACACCAGAGACCAGGAGGAATGTTGCAACCGTTAAAGATACCAGTTTGGAAGTGGGATAGTATCTCGATGGATTTCATTGTGGGATTACCTCGTACCCGAGGTGGATACGATTCTATATGGGTAATAGTGGACAGGTTAACTAAGTCTGCTCACTTTTTGCCTGTAAAGACGACTCACAAGGTGATTCATCTTGCAAGGCTTTTCATAGCGGAGATTGTGCGGTTACATGGTGTACCATCTAGTATAGTGTCCGACCGAGATCCAAAGTTCACTTCGAGATTTTGGAAGATGTTTCACAAGGAATTGGGGACTAGATTGGATATGAGTACATCTAATCATCCACAATCTGACGGTCAGACAGAGAGGACAATCCAGACGATTGAAGATATGTTGAGAGCTTGTATTCTAGAGGAAGGTGGGTGTTGGAATGATCATTTGCCTTTGATAGAGTTCGCATACAACAATAGTTATCATGATAGTTTAGGCATGGCTCCCTATGAGGCCCTATATGGGAGGAAGTGTCGATCTCCTGTATGTTGGGCTAAAGTAGGAGAGAAGAGTACTCTTGGACTAGATATTATACAAGAGACCACCGAGAAAGTCAAAGTGATTCGAGATAATCTCAAGAAAGCCCAAGATCGACAGAAGAATTATGCGGACAAACGAAGGAAACCTTTGGAATTTGAAGTTGGAGATCACGTGTATTTGAAGGTCACCCCGAGGTTGAGATTGGGAGGACCGTTCAAAACGCGTAAACTCAGTCCAAGATATGTGGGACCCTATCAGATTGCGAGTCAAATAGGAGAAGTGGCCTATCAGTTAGCATTGCCACCCTCACCATCCGAGTTACATGACGTGTTCCATGTATCTCAGCTCCAAAGATTTGTGTCTGATGTTTTCCATCCTATCCTTTCGGATTCTGTTGCAGTGGAACCAGATATTTCTTATGATCCACAACCTTGCCGTATCTTGGAGCATGCTAGCAAGTCTTTAAGGAATAGGGAGATACCCCTCGTGAAAGTGTTGTGGGATGAGACGCGTCCTGAGGAAGCTACGTGGGAGCTCGAGTCAGAGATGCGGAAATCCTACCCTCACTTGTTCTGGTAAGTTCAAAGGACGAATTCTAATTAAGGGGGAGAATGTAATGCCCGATATCATACTTAATTCAATAATTGTTATTAGTTCCTCTTGTACAAATATTGGCTAAGTATCGTACATATTACTATAATTGGCTTGCTTTTGGATTAATGAGTCAATTAGTAATAGAGAAGGGGCATTATGGTCTTAGCACCACTTAATTAGACTTAAGACTTGTTTGGTCCCTCACCCTTTTACTTGGCCAAAATCAGAATTTGTGAAATAGAAGTGGAAGAGAGAGAGAGAGAGAGAGAGAGGCGTGGAATAGAAGGAAAAGAGGAGGGAGCCATCATCATCTTCAAGCTTTGCATGAACCAAGATCCAATCTCAAGCTCTGATTTTCGTCCTCATCTCTGCTTCAGCTTCATCATATTCATCTAGGTGAGTCTTTAGTTAGTGACTTTGGGAAACATTTTGGGGTATGCCAACCTTGGGGATTAAGGGTTTGTGAGTAAATGCTTTTGATCCTCATTTTATGCATGTGTTAGACTCTATTGATAGTAATAATTCATTTACATATTGTTGCTATATATATCATTATTCGATTAAAGAGGATTGCATGTGAAGATTTGGGGCTTGGGGACCCCAAATGCGTTGCTGATTTTTCTGAGTTTAGCAGAGTTCGTTGTAGCGAACTTTCATTCGCTGTAGCGAATGGTTCGCTGTAGCGAATAAACCTGGGAGTTGAATTTATTTATTCGCTGAAGCTCGCTACCGTTCGCTGTAGCGAATTGGGGCTTCGCTGGGAGTTCGCTGTAGCAAACTGACCTGGATTTGAGAGAGTTTGCTTCTGTTTGAGTTTGCTGTAGCGAACTAGTCTGATACAGAATTGTGTTTTCTTCCCGAATGAATGCAGTTTCGTTTCATATCGGAATCGAAAGCCTCTTATGCCTTGTATAATATCCTGATACATGTTTTAAGCGTTAATTCAATTATTCATGAATATTTACTTATGCCTAATGACGTAATTGAGATGTGATACAATTACATGTGATGAATCATTAATGATTACTTTTATCTGTTGTTCCGGTTGAACACTCGATGTTGTTTGTATTGTATGATTTGTATGCTTGAATCGAAGTAGACTAGGTACTAGGTTACGATTCAGACTGTGAGTCCTTGAATCGTCCGTGGGACTGCCCTGATCATGGATCACAGAGGCACACACCTGAGCTACCGTTGCAGTGTGCTTGTGAGGGTCGCGTGGCATTTTACTCACTTGGCGTTAACACACTTGCATGCTCGGTATGGTGGGGTTATGAGGCCCTATCAGCTAATACATAACAGGTAACTCACCTCTAGTGAAGTCAAGTAGACTAAGCACTAGGCTTTCGCCCAGTGGGCCCGTGTGTCAAGATGGCGTATTGTACTCGACGTTAACACACGTGTGTGAAGATGGTTAATGGGACTATGATGCCAATTAAGCTAAGGTCATCTCGCGGCTATATAGGCTTGTGCGAACCCGTCTAACCATTCTTGCAGTGTGCTTGTACAAGTCTCTTGACGACGAGGCATGGGAGGTAACCCATCGAGGGTGTGTTTGTAACCTAGTGGTGGTATTAACGTACTTCTGGATTCCCCATACATGGGTATAGGTTGCATACGTGTTTTCTATACTATTTGTTTACTTGTGATATGATGACTCCTAAGGTGGACGAATCACGTGTTTGCTCCGTATTTGTAACGGATGTGAGGACAACCCCGAATCAATGGAGGAATCGTTCTGTTATGCACGTACCCTTTAGATCCGAGTGGACCCATAGGATAGGCGGACTCACTGAGATTTAGTAATCTCATCCCATTCCAATTCTATATTTTTCAGGTGGTTCGAGGCAAGATCGCGACAAAGGCAAGATGGACTAGCCCTTTAGCATTTCTTGATGAATGCTTATCTTTTGTTCCATTTCGTGCTTATCTTAGTTTTATGTTTTGGATGATGTACTAGCTTATACGGTGTATTATTTTGGCCATGATACATTCGGCTTTTGTACCTTGTACTGACGATGTACTTTCTTTTCCTCTGCGACATTATGTTATGTTGTCTTTATGTACCATTATTAGCATTACATGCATATTTTTCTAGACATATATGTGTGGGGTGTTACAAAAATGGTATCCCTCCTGATGTTACAGTATTACACTGACGCAAAATTAATATAACTTAAAGTGATAAACGAAAGAAGGAGGCCTCAACGCCATCCTGCGACTCACATGACAACTACCCTTATACTTGATTATCTGCACTCCAAAAGAGTACATAGTATCACAATAAAATAGCAAAGGGGTGAGAAATACAATCAATATAGTTAGTGGTACATAAACAATAAAGGGGTAGTATCAATAAACTCAATCACCAAGTACATAATAATTCACAACAACAGTAATCAAGTCATAATGCACATATGCGTTCAATGAGACCGACACCTCGACTCTAATGCATGTGGTACCAATTAGACATCAGAGGTATGTTACTAATCTAAAAAGTGTGACAGTGTTGATAGATTATGTTTGATATTATTATGAAATCTTGAAATGGTTCTTTGGTTTAGCTTGGTAAAAGCTGTCATTGGTATCATATTTTACTAAAGGTTAAGGGGCATATACTTCAAAAGGTCAAAGTTTATAGTAAAAATCTCAAGAAGAACTCTTGACGAATTGAATAGACCAACGTTCAACCAAACTTGAATAATCTCTGGCGTAATCTCTCTAACTCTATCTTTTACTTTCCGCTATTTAATATCAACAATTTCCTCAAACGATTCTTCTTCCGCAAACTACTCTTCTAAAGAATTAATAATATGATTTTAACCAATAAAGTATTAAAATTATCTTGAATTTTAAATACCATAATTCACCCCTTTTGTGATTTGGGTCACTTGTCGAACATGACATTGTACTCCGACAATTTAAGTGTTAGTAACATTTTAAAAAATCATGTATAACACACTAGAACCAATTAAGCACATTGACATTCTCTATCATTTCATCAAGGAACTTGTGGAAGATAAAGTTGAAAACCTTGAGCATGTAGCAATTGATAATCAACTAGACAATATATTCACTAAGGCCTTAGATGCAAGCTAGTTTTAAAACCTTAGGGACTCTCTTGGTATTCGTATATATGAGAAATTATAGAAATTAATGCAACTGAGGCATCAAGAATAAAAATATATTGTCTCTCTCTCTCTCATGATCATTGTTGCATGACAAATAAGGTAAATCACTCTTATTTTAGTTTCTTCTCAAAACTCTTCCATTTTTTTACGCCTGAAGATTTTTTTCTCTTTATATTTTTCACTATAAATATATGTTGTTAATCATTCAAATATCATATATTTCTTACACCTAAAGATTATTACAAGGTGAAATGTCTCAATTTATGAATAAAGTCATATTGCTATGTGTATTGATGTTGTTATCAATGCATGAAATCCATGCAGTTCGTGTGAATATTGTCAACTCCTTAGAAGGTAATTTAGATTTGACTGTTCACTACAAATCTGGAGATGATGATCTCGGAAAACATGTTCTGCATCATGGTCAGAGTTATGGTTTTAATTTTGGAAATAGTATTTTTACGTCAACTTTATTCTTTTGTGGCTTTACATGGAGTGGCCAATTGCATTACTTTGATATATATAAAGATGATAATAGAAGAACTTCTGATTGTAGTACATGTGATTGGAAAATATTGAAAGCAGGACCATGTCGAGTCTATGGATCTCGATTAGAATGCTTTCCGTGGAATAAGTAATAGTATGGGGCCTTTTTAAATAAATAATGTTCACGGGAATGAGAGAAATAAATGTATTTTCTTTAATATTTTTGTAGAAATTCTCATTATATATATATATATATATATATATATATATATATATATATATATATATATATATATATATATATATATAAAAATGTGTGTGTATGTAATATCTTTTGTTACAATTATTGACACCAAATATTGTACTCCCTCTGGTCTCATTTATAAGCAAAAATTTAATTTTTAGATTCATTCAACAATCAATGTATTTAGTCTATTATTAGACTAAATACATTGATTGTTGAATGAATCTAAAAATTAAATGTTTGCTTATAATTGAGACCGGAGGGAGTAATAATTTTTGTAGTTTAAAATTCATGTTTATTCATTTGATTATGAATTTTTTTATTTTCAATTAACATACTTTCATTCATTAATATTTAATATAATTATTACATAAAATGAAATTCTCTTTGAAAATTTTGAATTCTCTCTCTATATTTTTCTTTCTTTCTATTTTTTTTCAAAATTAAAATTTTCTATTTATATTACATTTTTGACTAATTATATGTTTATACTTTTAAATAAGAATCATTAATTTCTGAAAAATAATTTTTTTAATCATGATATGTATAATAATGAAGTTTTAAACAAATATTAACAAATGACCTCTCTATTTCAAATATTTCATGAAAATATCAATAAAAAATTTCTATTCGGAAATAATAATCATAATAATTTTATTTTAATAAAAATTTGATGATTTTTACATATCAACAACTTGTTTACGTTTGAAAAAAAATACAATAAATGACACTGCCAAGGATTAGCCTTGGATCAAGAGCTTGGACCCATGCAGCCCAATAAGTAATTGCTAGTAGAGTTACCCAATTCACCCCGTAATAATAATAATAATAATAATAATAATAATAATAATAATAATAATAATAATAATAATAATAATAATAATAATAATAATAATAATAATAATAATAATAATAATAATAATAATAATAATAATAATAATAGCTTTAAACATAGATTTTTATCTTTATGTTCACGTATTTGTTGTTAATGTTTGTTTTTCTCATTTACTTTTCCGTCTCTATTTTGAAAAATACAAATTTAGGTTTAATATCTTTCTTCATATTTGTTTGGAATTGCACTTCAAATTATTTCAAAAAATTTATATTTTATTAAAATATTTTTTTGCTTTATTTTGTAGGTTTATTGATGTTCTTACCATAAGATCTACCATTGATTGTGTAATTAACATAACTTTACACAGACAATTATATAACGTAATAAAACAATAATAAAGAACCAAACTTAGACACTACTAGATGATTATGGATTTTTCAACATGTTGATTATATCGTCGATAGATTTAGCATTTATCGCATGACACGATATATGTCCCTTTGTTGGCCTACTATGATATGTTCTCCGTATAACCTTTAAATCTTCCTCATTCTTCAACTCAATGTTGTTGTATTTCATCTTCCCTTCAATATCAATCCATGGTGCAAGAAATTCGATCTTGCTCGCCTTTCTATTTTTAGTGTGAGGCAACAGATTATCCAATTTGGATCTTGAAACAGCGAGATAGATGGTTTTTTAGGGAGACAAAAGTCAACAAGACATTTGTGTCTTGGTGGAGCTAAAAATCGATAGAAGATTTCACGTCGTTGAACTACACAACTACCATATAAGAATATTGTGACTTTCTAAAATGTGTTTTTAACAACATATTATCCTTATTTATACAACTTTCAATTCATTATGGACATCACACAATTGTCAGTGCAAACTCAGCTGTACAAAATTGTCGGTAAAAGCTAAACCTTGGAATTTTAAACTACCAGATATTTTGTAACCCTTCTAAATATGTAGTAATTGCATGAGCTTTTAAAAAAAATATAATTTCACTCGTCCAAAATTTTCAACATTTATGTATGGAAGCCTTATGTCTTATGTCTTCAGTCAATTGCTACAACATGGCGTGCCTTATGTCTTCAATCAGGAATGTATGAAAGCTTTCAACTTGTTGAAGGAAGCTTTGATTTATGCACCAATTGTAAAGACTCCTGATTGGACAAAGCCTTTTGTTTGCTATTGGAGATGTGCTCGGCCAGAGACACAACAAGGTGGTTCACACCATTTATTATGCTAGTAGAACTCTAATTGAAGCACAAGTCAATTACACCACAACTGAGAAGGAACTACTAGTTGTTGTCTTTACTTTTGAAAAGTTTAGATCCTACTTGGTAGGAACCAAAGTCATTGTGTACACTGAGCATGCTTCTATTAAGTACCTTATTGCTAAAAAAGATGTCAAGCCAAGGCTTATTAGATGGGTATTGTTGTTACAAGAGTTCGATCTAGAGATTAGGGATAATAAAGGAGTTGAGAATTTGGTTGCTGACCATCTCTCAAGGCTTCTAGAGGAAGTACAAGAAAAAACCATGGAGATATTCAGGAAACTTTTCCTAATGAGAACCTAATACTAATCATCTCAGGCATGACACCTTGGTATGCTGATATTGTCAACTATCTGGTCAGCAGATACATTCCACGTGATTTCAATTCTCAACAGAGGAATATGTTCTTCCATATGACTAAACTTTACTTTTGGGATGAACCTTTTCTTTACAAGAAATGTTCAGATAAGCTACTTAGAGGATGTATGGATCAACCAGAGGCACGGAAGATCTTGTATGCATGTCATAAAGCACCATATATAGGATATTTTGGAGGAACCAGAACTGCTGCCAAAGTTCTTCAATCAGGTTATTTCTGGCTCTCTCTTTTAAGGATGCTCATGAATTGGTTAATAAGTGTGATAGATGTCAAAGAGTGGGGGAATAACTCCATGAATCAAGAAATGCATCTCATTAACATTCTTGAAATTAATTTTTTTTATGTGCAGGGCATTGACTTCATGGGACCATTTCCTTAATATTTTGGGAATTTATATGTCTTAGTAGTTGTTGATTATGTCTCTAAGTGGATAGAAGCAGTAGCTACTCCCACAAATGATGCTAGGGCGGTGATCAAATTTTTGGTTAAAAATATCTTTTCTAGACATGAAACCCCTAGAGTAGTCATTAGTGATGGAAGAACCCGTTTTTGCAATAAAATATTTGAAAACTTGATGGAAAAATATGGAGTTAAGCATAAAGTTGATACTTCCTATCATCCACAAGATAATGGACAAGCTAAAATTTCCAATAGAGAGATCAATAGGATATTGGAAAAGGCTATGAACCCTTCCAAGAAGAATTGGTCTAAGCATTTAGATGATGCTCTTTGGGCATATAGAAAAATTTTCAAGACCACTCTAGGCATGTCTCCCTATAGACTTATTTATGAAAAGGCATGTCATTTGTCAATTGAGTTAGAGCATAAAGTCTTTTGTGCAGCCAAAACTTTAAATTTCAATTTAGTTACTGCCATTTATTTTTATGCCAAGCTAGAATAATCTAACTCAATGAGCTTTGAGCATTATATTTCGTGTCAATTTATCTTTATGCCATTTATTTTATGTCTTTTTCACTTTGCCCTTTGGGTATTTCTTTTTCTTTTCAAAGACATTAATAAAATCTAAACCCTAAAAGACTTAATGTTACTATCATTTGCTTAGGTTTGGATTTATGGGCTTAGACTTAGGTTCTTAATCCTATGCTTTGGATATTTGACATGAGACCTTGAACTTTCATATGATATCTTGGTCTTATTCTAACTGTTGAACTTGGGATTCATCAGATACATTTGTATTCTTAAGCTTTATCTGATACATCATAGTTCATCTGAGACAAATTGGCTCATCCGATACACTTGGAAATTATATGAGGGACCCTAGTTCATTTGATGCTTTGGATTTTTTCATTTGCTTATGATCTTGTTTTATCTGATAATTTGCTTATGGTTCAATCCAATGTAAAAGAAAGTTTCATTTTAACTTGTGTCAAGTGCTTGCCTCTTGTGTGGTTAGACCTTTATTTACCTATATTTTACTTTATGCATTAGGATAGCCTCTTAATCTCCTCCCTTTCTTAAATTTTCAAAATCTTCTCCCTTTTTCAAAACCTTCTTCTTTTAAAATTTTAAACTATTTCATAACAAACAATGACTTGTTAAGTGATCATCAAATCTTATCTCAAATAAATGTCAAGATACTTAAGCACATTCAAATACTTTCCGAAACCTAAAAAATACAAACATCATTAAACTTTATTTTTATGCTTTTTTGCACTTTTCTTTTAAAACCTTTTTCAGAAAGGAATAACAATAGTCCAATTCTTGCAGTGATGCAAACTCAAAGTCCCTAAGAGTTGAGGTTGCAGATGTTGATATTTTCCACTTGAATGTGAGACATGCTTGTTTATTAAATCCAAGTGAAGCTCTCCATATCAAGATGATGAAAATACACAGTCCCTCATACTTGTGGATGGCAATTGGTGTTTTCCACACGAATGCGACGAAATATCTTTTCCATTAAAATCAAACAAACAAACCTCTGTGTATATTTTTTGGCAGAACTACAAATGCTCTGACTTCCCTATTACACTGAAGGGGTATGTAGGCACAAGATGTGATGTCTTGCCAGACACACAAAATAAACACAATTTTTTTCTCATCTCTACAATCTTTTTTGCAAACAACTCAGTTTTAAAGTTAACACATATTTTCGAAAGGTTCTTATGGAGTACTATAGATGTGAGGGATGCTAATATCCTCCCCTCGCATAACCAACCCCCGTACCTTGATCTCTCTTATATTATTCTTGTTCTTAAAAATTTTATGGGTTTTATTCGTTATTGTCCCATTCCTTTAAAGGCAAGTACTTGGAAAGTAATAATTTTAATAACGCTATTATGAAGAACACTGATTCTTGCCTTTGGAAGATTGCTGCTAAAGATTGGACTACTATGCAAGCGTTCTCGTAATGGGATATTGGCAATGGAACAAGAACAAATGTGTGGACAGACCATTGGTTGCCTTCAGAAACTCTGCTTGGTGAAGTGGGAACTCCTTTTCCGTATGAAATCTATTTTGAGAAAGTTATACATTTAATCAAAGATAATGATGATTGGAACACAAAGTTATTTACGAATGTTTCCCCTTAATGCATCACTGAAGAGGTTCTTGCCATTCATCTTCCAAGTATGGACAATGGAAAAGATGTGTGCATGTGGAGAGGAAACAACAATGATGCTTTTTCAAAGGGGTGGCAAAATGGATGGATCAAAACAGTCAATTAGTCCATTAGCAATCCATTAAAACTTTCTTACAAATATTCAATCCAATTCATCTATTAAGGATAAATTTCATCCAATCCATCTATTAACATCTTTTTAATGGATGTATATCAATCCATCCCAAAAATTAATTTCAATTTATCATTATTTTTTTAAATGTCATTTATAATTTTTTTATAGACTTGCCATCACAATAAGAAATTTATTATGCATGACAATTTGACAAGCTTCATCATTAACCAAGTTAAGCTTTATAACGAAAGCTTCTTGCTGCACAAAAAGGGATGATAAAGCAAATGAAGGATATCCACATCAAATGGTTTCCACCGGTAGTAGATTGGGTTACCTTGAATTCTGATGGTGCCTGTTAAGTGCCAAATTGTAGTTATTTTGAGTATGTAAATAGTGGCACTTATCAATGCTTTTTGTTAATACCGTTTGAATAATTCCCCGTTTTTGTGTAATTACGTTTACTTTACGAATACTTGTATTTTCATACACTTTTATACCGTTTGATAGTTTTGTTGTATTTTTGTAGGTATTCTTGCGTTTTTGGAGCCTTGAGGAATAAAGTGTCGAAGACACGGCTGCGAGAGCAAAGAGGAAATAATTCTGCTGTTCTGGTGCAGGGCGCTTCGCGCGCTGTAGGGCGCATCGCGCCCTCTTTGAGTTTGAAGAACATAGTCTGGCAGAAGTTAGGGCGCGTCGCGCCGGATTAGGGCGCTTCGCGCTCTAGGGCGGTTTGGTAAATTTATATAGGGCGCGTCGCACTGAAATAGGGCGCGTCGCGCCCACTGCGAAACTCAGTTTTGTATAAATAGTTAATAACAGATTTTTTAGGTTTTTTATCACCTCTTCTTGACAAGTTGAGCTCTGATCCTTTTTTGGTAGTTTAGAGGCTTAGGAAACACCATTGGGTGCGACGTCATGTGGATTGATCATGGATCTGACTCGATTTCATTGTACCGGTGAGATCTTTCCGGTTCATCTTCTCTCTTCCCTTTGTTTCATTCCAATGGTGGGTGTTGTATGTATGTTTCTACTCTTATTGTATGTATATTTGTGGATCTTGGGATCGTTTATATATTCGCTTTACAAATCATCATTGTTGTTGTTCTTGATCTTTTTGCTTAAATGCTCTGGATTTGTGTTGTTGCAGACATGGACACCATAGATCTTGATTAGGAATGATAACTGTTAGTTTCTGGGTTGCAGACATGGATTTAGGACTAACAATCGTAGTGGGTATAGAGTTTAATGCCTCCGTGTTGTTTGTGTCGGTGGAGAAATCGCTGATGTGAATAGTACGGTTGAGCTTTCGTCGGTGTTGCAGACATGGGCACCGATGTGGCATCTCGAGTGATGCCCGGTGATGTTGATGCGTATTGTGAGTGTCGAGCGATAGATCTTCAGATTTAAGTATTCGACGGGTAGAACGAAATGCAATTCCATAACTATTTCTCTTAGACTATTGAGATTGTTTATCTGCTTTTATTTACTTTTCCCGCATTTACTTTCCGCACCCAATTCATGAAACTTAGAACACGAGATAGTCGAACGGCAGTTCTTCTCACCGATCTCTGTGGACACGATAATTCCCGGATGAATACTTCCAAATCTTTTGTTGCTTGCCGCTTTAACGAACCAACAAAATGGCGCCGTTGCCGGGGATTGGTTGAGATTAATCGCATTGCGATGGTTTTATGTTTTAAGTTTCGTATAGTTTTGATTAAGTGTTTGGGCAGGTCATTTTCTTTAGGTTGCGTTTGAGGCGAAAGCATTGGCGTACCGCGAGGAAGTTTCTTACCATTCGCGAAACAATAAAGGCGTCGAGCTAACGACGTTAAACGAGCGCTTGTTGGGAGGCACCCCAACGGTTTTGTTTTTCTGTTTTTCTGTAATTGAGTTGTGTAGGTGTTAAGTGGTGGCTCACTGGAAAATCTGTCTTTTTAGACTGGTCTGGTTTTTCTGGTGTAGCGCGCGTCGCGCGCTCATGGGTGCGTCGCGCGCTGGGTTGCTTTTGGCCAGTGACCTCTTTTTAACGGGTCACTCGGCTCGCCTTTTTTCCACTTACACCAAGGCTTTATAGTATAGTATTTTATCGATTTATTTTTAATTCTTTTGTTTGTGTTTAGACTCAAATTTTGGCCCGATTACTTGGAGTCGCATTTGGTAATTCTTCGATTTTGATTGATTCAACAAGCCGGTTGTGCGGTAATGATTGATCGAATTTGTACGTTGCAAGGTACTCGTTTATCGCTTTCTATAGCATAGCATGTTTAGGAGGCTTTTCATTTGTACAATTCTCATACTATTCATTCTTTTTGCATAACTTGCTCATGACTTGAATCACAATTAGTTTCCCCTTTTTACCATAAATGTGAGGTGGCTTTCCATTGTGTATATATGCGAGAGACCGGTATTTCTTGTTCTAACTGGATATTATTATGTTTAATCTTTAGTTTGTATTGATTTTGTGAATGCACGAAAGTGATCAAGGCACTTGTTTGATTTTGAGCACAACTACCATAAGCCAAATGTCATTTTACCTTGTGAGTGTGTGACCATTCGTACCCCCTTTGAGCCTTTTTGTCATTGTCCATTTTGTTTTTGAACTTGAGACATAGTTCACCCTTTTTGATGGATTTTGATTATCTTTGTTTTCTTGACCTTAACTATGATGTTTAGTTGGATTTTTACCTTGCCTTAGAAAGTAGGGAGTATTCACTTTATGTTATGGTTGAATTCAAGTTGGGGAGAAGGTGTTTGCCTCTTTATGTTGTGATTGATGTGAGGTTAAGAAAAGAAAAAGAAAAAGAAAAAAAAAGTGAGAAAGAAAGAAAAGAAAAAGAAAGAAAAAAAGAGAAAAGCTTGAAAAAGAAAAGAACAAAAAGAGTTTTGAATAAGAGTGTGCTAATAAGTTTTGTGTTTGGTGTGAAATTTGTGATGAAGAGAAAAGTTGGATTGAAATTGTATTGTTTGAAACTTTGTGGAAGTAATTACTCCCTTAGGTTTAGGCAAGTTTTTGTTTCGATTAGCTTTAGGACTTATCACTTGTTTGTTAACCGAGCCACATTACAACCTTGAAAGCCCTTGTGATTCGTGTCGTTGCATTTTCAATACTATTTTTAGATAAACGCATAATTTTGTCTATTGTTTGCAAGATTGTTGGATGAGTGTTCAAAGTCCTCACCTTTCGGTGTTTTTCATCTACCGATGAGTTTTTGCTAGGCGTGATTCATTATTGAGCTTGTTTTGTTTTAGAATGTTTTGTATGATTTTTGTACTTAGGATTTGTTTCATTTTCATGTTCGTTGTAGGATTGTGGTAAGTGTTTACTTTGTTTGTGCGTTTTTGTTTGAACCGTGCAATTGTTTCGTTTTCTAAACTTTGTTGATTCTTGATTCTTTGGATTTTTACTTTTGCGATTGGAGTGTTTGGCCCTGTTTGAGGACAAACAGATTCTAGTTGGGGAGAGTTGTTAAGTGCCAAATTGTAGTTATTTTGAGTATGTAAATAGTGGCACTTATCAATGCTTTTTGTTAATACCGTTTGAATAATTCCCCGTTTTTGTGTAATTACGTTTACTTTACGAATACTTGTATTTTCATACACTTTTATACCGTTTGATAGTTTTGTTGTATTTTTGTAGGTATTCTTGCGTTTTTGGAGCCTTGAGGAATAAAGTGTCGAAGACACGGCTGCGAGAGCAAAGAGGAAATAATTCTGCTGTTCTGGTGCAGGGCGCTTCGCGCGCTGTAGGGCGCGTCGCGCCCTCTTTGAGTTTGAAGAACATAGTCTGGCAGAAGTTAGGGCGCGTCGCGCCGGATTAGGGCGCTTCGCGCTCTAGGGCGGTTTGGTAAATTTATATAGGGCGCGTCGCACTGAAATAGGGCGCGTCGCGCCCACTGCGAAACTCAGTTTTGTATAAATAGTTAATAACAGATTTTTTAGGTTTTTTATCACCTCTTCTTGACAAGTTGAGCTCTTATCCTTTTTTGGTAGTTTAGAGGCTTAGGAAACACCATTGGGTGCGACGTCATGTGGATTGATCATGGATCTGACTCGATTTCATTGTACCGGTGAGATCTTTCCGGTTCATCTTCTCTCTTCCCTTTGTTTCATTCCAATGGTGGGTGTTGTATGTATGTTTCTACTCTTATTGTATGTATATTTGTGGATCTTGGGATCGTTTATATATTCGCTTTACAAATCATCATTGTTGTTGTTCTTGATCTTTTTGCTTAAATGCTCTGGATTTGTGTTGTTGCAGACATGGACACCATAGATCTTGATTAGGAATGATAACTGTTAGTTTCTGGGTTGCAGACATGGATTTAGGACTAACAATCGTAGTGGGTATAGAGTTTAATGCCTCCGTGTTGTTTGTGTCGGTGGAGAAATCGCTGATGTGAATAGTACGGTTGAGCTTTCGTCGGTGTTGCAGACATGGGCACCGATGTGGCATCTCGAGTGATGCCCGGTGATGTTGATGCGTATTGTGAGTGTCGAGCGATAGATCTTCAGATTTAAGTATTCGACGGGTAGAACGAAATGCAATTCCATAACTATTTCTCTTAGACTATTGAGATTGTTTATCTGCTTTTATTTACTTTTCCCGCATTTACTTTCCGCACCCAATTCATGAAACTTAGAACACGAGATAGTCGAACGGCAGTTCTTCTCACCGATCTCTGTGGACACGATAATTCCCGGATGAATACTTCCAAATCTTTTGTTGCTTGCCGCTTTAACGAACCAACAGTGCCTTACTTCATACTGGTGGTACTGGATGTGGGAGGGCCTTATCAAAAATAGCTCTAAGCTTTGGGTGATGGGTTTTGCAAAGAATCTTGGCAATTACTCTGTGTTAACAGCGGAGCTTTGGGAGGGTATCAAGTATGCTCATGATAAAGGTCATTTGAAGCCGAAGATTCAAACTGACAACCTGGAGGTCAAAAAATTGTGAAGTAAAATGGTGGATTTCAAGGGGATCCACATCTATAGAGAGAATAATGCTTGTGCGGATGGGCTTGCGAAGATAGGGGCAACAGCATATCAATTAAACAAAGTATATTTAGATTGTCCCAATTAGATTCTAAAAGATTTTGTAGATCTATTGGTACCTCCTTTTTGAGCGAAAGCCCTCCTTTAGGAAGAGTGTTGTGGTTTCCTTTTTGGGCGAAAGCCCTCATTTTTCCCAAAAAAAAGAAAGAAATAGAAATCGTTTTTTTAGTTTTATGAAAAAAATAAAATTTTAAAAATATTACAGATTTTTATAATTGAATTTTTTTTTTATTTTGAAAAAAATGAGTTTTAAATATTCGGGAAAAAATTGTTATTTTAAATTTGAAAAACAATTGTCTTTTTTTTTAATTTTTAGGAAAAATCAATTTTTTCAATTTCATTTTAAAATTTGGAAAAATCGATTTTTTAATTTACCAAAAAATTGATTTTTATATTTTCGAAATGAACAATTTTTTTATTTAAGAAAAAAATAGATTTTTATTTTATTTTTGGAAAAATTGATTTTTTTTTTTTAATTTTAATTTTTTTATTTACAAATAAAATCAATTTTTTTATTTTTCAAAAATTTGTATTTTTTTGGAATTTTTTTTTATTTTCAAAAAAGTTGATTTTTGTATTTATGATTTTTTTTGCAAAAACAATTTCTTTTCTAAAAAATTGATTTTTTTTTTATTTTTGAAAAAATATATTTTTAATATACTTATTTTTAAAAAATGTCATGTATATTATATCTATTGACTTTAATGATTTCAAAATTATTTTGTATTTTTAAAAATAAATATAATAAATTAAAATAATTTATTGGACCTTGTCATACCCCAAAATTTGCCCACCATATTTTATACTCAAAGTCATCTTTTTCAAAAGCTCATAACTTGAATATGGAAAATTCAATTGAGGTGAAACCAAAAGGGGTGTTTAGAGGACTCTTCAAGCTTTCTAAAGAGTCCAAGAACACATTCATATGATTAAAAATAAGGGAGACACGCGTGATACAAGTTGGTCGATCTTCAAGGAAAGGGCAAAACCCTAATTGGCCAATATTGGATATTTGTACTAATGGGCCTAATATTTGAATTTTAAACACATCCATAACACATATAAAGGCCCATAAACCCATTTATCTTTATTTTATGATTTCTATTTATTTTATTTTGAAGTTATTCTTTTAATTTCAAATAAAATCAAATAGTATTATAATTAAAGTATAAAAATCATATAATTATTCTCCAAGGATTCAATAAAGTCCAAATCATCACACAAGGGCCAGCAAATCGTGAAAAGAGGCATAGAAATAGATTTGGACCAAAAAAGAAAGGTTTTATGCAAAAAATCAAATCAAATATTTTCTTATTGAAAGACTTGATTCTTTTCCAATCTTCCAACCCTAATTCTCCTATTATATATATCTCTTCCATTCTGCCTCTCTGAGGGACAAAAAAAAATTAGCCTCATAAACCCTAACCAAGTTTCCAAAAAGTGACAAAAATTAGGGCAAGAAGGATTTCTTCACACAGCGAGTTGCAGCCAACTCCAAGCGTTCCATCGTGCTCCTGAAGATCCCAGCAAACGTTCCATGCCATTACATGAGGCCAAAGCATCTCAGAACGCCCTCCGTCGATTACACCGGTTGAGTCATGTTCTTTAAATTCAAAACTCTTATTTAGGCGATTTAATTGAATTTTATGTGTTTAATCGTGTTCATGCTAACGTTCTTAGAAGTTTAGAACTATCGTACGTGAGTTTATACGCAGGAATTATGGATCACCATTGTTGATGGTTCGAGCTTGCAAGCTTTCGTCCTCACACCTACAGGCCGTATCACTCAAAACTAAGCTTACCATTGAAATCGCAGTGCTCGATTTACGGGATCTGGGTTATTTTTATTTGCAAGTGATGACTGTTTTGCAGGGTTGATGCTTGAGATGATCGGAGATGGTGACCGGATGTACAGTTCCGGCGACGGTAGGAATTCTGTGATGATGGACGTACACGCGTGGCGGTTCTGCGCATCATCATTGGTGGGTCAATATAGGCTTTCTCTTCCCATGCGCGTGGCAAAGTTCTAATTGGCTGGTCAGAGTCAATCCTCCCTCCCTCCAATTTTGATTCGTTGACACAGGATAAGTGGGCCCCGCTGACTGAAAGTTTGAATTCGTCAGTCATCTTGTTTCGTTTTGATTAATTGGTCTTGGTATATTACTTTAACAACTAATACTCCCAGTGCAGATGGATAAGCAATACACAAGGTGACACTAAAGACCTGGGTTCGAAACCAGGCATTTTACATCTTTTTCTTTGATTTTTCTAATCCATAGATCCAACGCACTACATCCACGCAAGACCATAGTGCACAGCCACGTGATGACCACTGGATCTCCGCCTCTACCTGATCTGAAGGCCAGAGGCACGCAGGTTCACCATAGACCCTCCAGGCTGAGCCACACTAGATGCTAAGTTACTTTAATTTAAATTTTTTATTATTTGTTATTATATAATTCCCTTTAGTTATTTGATTGCTTTCTTATTTATCTTTTATTAATTGTCTAATAATCTTGTTTTTTATATATAATTACAAAAATGTTTTTTTTATATAATTATTTCATCGAAACTCGATTTTTTTGATAACATCCAAAATTCTTTTACAATAACTGTCTTTCACATCTGTTTTTAATTAATTAATTAAGTTAGGCTTTTTAAGTGTCTTATGTTTTAAACCCCGATTTTATTTTAGCCAACTTTTGTCATCATGATCACTAATCACTGTTATTTGTAAACCTTTAGGTTACAATAAGTTTTCTTAAAATAACCCTTTAGGGTTTGCAAACCTTTTAAGGTTTAAATCAGTGAATGCACTAACCACATCCTTTTTCTTTATGCCCAGTTTTTCAGGGTTACCTCAAGATCCTCCGACTACGCGCCATGCCAATAAAAAAGCTAAGTCTTGATTCTACATTCATTCAAATATTTGTTATTTTGCCCTTTTATTTATTTTCATTTAAATATTTGTTATTTTGCCCTTTTATTTATTTCTATTTAAATATTTGTTATTTTGCCCTTTTATTTATTTTAGGGTTTGCCTCCAAAATATAATGAACTCCGCCTACACTCACTCCTTTTCTGTTTGCCCTTTTAAATTTCAGAGTTATCAAGGGTTCGAGGATTGATCCAGGGTTCGAGGAAAATCAGAACATTCAAGATTTTCCAATTAATTATTTTACCCTCTTATTTTCTGTCTTTTTATTTCCCCCGTCCCCGCAGGTGTTTATTGTAATAGCGTAGGATTTAATTTCTGCAATTTATTTTCTGTCAATATTAACTGCGTGGTTAGTAAATTAGGGAGTGACAAGACTAATTAATTGAACGATAGCTCACCTTAATCAAGATAATATTTGAACTGAACCACGTGATTGTGCCACCCACACACCTTTAGGGTAATTCCCCTGGTTGCCTTTGTTGCCTGTTGCCTTGTTGCCTTTAAGTGTACTAAATAGTCAAGTCCCTCGATTCCGAGGATACCTAAAGCAAGGTTGCCTTAAAGAATAAAAATCATCTAATCCCTAGATGTTGCCTCGGAAAAATAAGATGATTGTCCTATTGCTAAGGTATCCTCGCCTGATGCCTAAAAAGATTAATGACTATTATATCCTTCCCTAAAGACTACTTACCTCTTCATGGTAGGGGCAGTCTTGTGGCGAACGATTATTCTCGATGACCCGCACATCCAATTGAAAGGCTTCCTACCCTCTCATGGTATGGATAGACCCTTTCGTTCGAAAGACTTAAAGAACAAGAAAGACGAATTTAGGGTAGGTAGTTATTAATTGCTTGCTCACAATCAATTCAAAATTCAAACGCTTTTCACACCTCCTTTTCAAAACAATTTCAAAACAAGGCTACGCTTATTTACAAGCTAAAGTCCTTAACGAAATTTTTACTATTCACACACGACACTCTTTCAAACAATTCAAACAAACAAGTGAGCCAAGCAATTAAGAGCCCATGGATAACCATGGATGCAAAGGGTGCCTAACACCTTCCCTTTGTATAAATTACCCCCCGAACTTAGATTTCTTTAAAAGGTTTTTTTCTGTTTCTTTTTGCCTTTCTGATTTAGTTTGGATAAAATAAAAGTCGGTGGCGACTCTTGCTTACCGCGACATTTTCGATTATAAAAAGTCAGTTCACCGTATTACAGACCTTTAAAATATGTTGAATGGATTAGATTCATTTATGTATATAAATGGATGGATTGAATCAAATCCATTAACTTAATTTATATGTGGTGGATGAATTGGATGAATTATTTGGTGGATGGATCAAATGAATTTTGTCTTAATAGATCCAATTGCTAGTGCTGACGAGGCGTTTCTAAAGAATAACAAGATTGATGACTATGACAAGGACTGAAAGAGCATTTGTTGTATAAAAAGTCTTGAGAGAGTTAGAGCCTTTATCTGGCTGGTCAAATATGATAATCACATCACAAAGCTCATACTTAGTAAAATAAACTTGTCTAATCCCTACTATAAAGATCGTCTTGACTTTATTGAGTCAGTAACGCACATCATTCGTGATTGCGAAATTGCTAAAACTGTATGGTGTTCTCTAGTTAGAGACACCTGTTAGGGGAATTTTTGTTGTTATAGTAGGGCTGGATCCACAAGAATCTTTACAACCGTTATGAACATGGTGAGCAAGAAAAGCGGAAATACTTATGGGTCATCACTTGTCATTCTTTGGGGTACTAGAGAAACAAAAGTGCTCATGATGAAGAGTTTGTGATGCTAGTTGATTTAACTAGTGACATAAGAAGTAGATTTACTTAGTATAATGTTCAGCCCCAGTCTTTAGCAACGAGTCACAACAAGAAAGATGATTGTGTCCCAAATTAATTGGAAACCTCCCTAGTCTGATTGATTCTTTTTAGTATAGATGCGACTGCAAAAGAAAAGGGCAAAGTAGGCTGCAAAGAGTTGCTTTGTGATAGTGCAAGAGTTGGCTTGGAGGTTTTTCAAAGAACATTGGTTCTTGCAATGCTACCGTAGATGAACTTCGGGGTATGCTCAAAGGGCTCAAATTTGCGTTTGATAAAGGATATTAAAGACTTGAGGTGTGGCACCATAGCTGAACTTTAAGGTATGTTCAAATGGCTGAAATCCGCGTTTGATAAAGAATATCAAAGACTTGGGGTGTAGACGGATAGCTTGTTGGTCACAAAGGCAATTAATTCTCATGGACCAAGTCTTGGAGTTGGTTGAAGACGAATCCAATTTATCAAACATCAGATCAATAGGAAGTGGGAAATCAACATCAATCATGTGTATCAAAAAGCGAATTGCTGTGTAGACGATATGAAAAACTTGAGTACGGGTCACAACCATAATTTGATGTTTTACGACAAACGTTCAATTGAAGTTTTAGTTTTTCTCGCTATAAAAAAAAGTTTTAGTTTTTCTCCTCCATAATGTATTAAGGATTAACGCTCATAGAACCGTTTGTATTTTGTCTATTTTTTTGGACTTAGTCCCTCCCTTTCCAAAAATAAAAGAAAACCTACGAAAAAATATTATCTATCTTTTTACTATTATATATGTAATTTATTATCTTATCATGCCTATACCTTATGCACAACAAACATATTGTATTTGACTATGAAACTAAAGTAGTATGTTGATACAAAATTGGCTTCTCTCATTTTATTTGTTTTTCCTTAAATACATGTAAGGATAAAATATATTCGGAGAAAGTTAGAGAAAACTTGAACGTGCTTGTGAATAGAGAGATATGACCAATTTATAAGTTGGACTATCTAATCCGATATATCCATCAACATCAAGTATCATTTCCAACAAATGAAATCAAATGCCCATATAATTATAGGTATTCCAAACTAATGATCTATTCAATAGTTAGCTTTCAACCATAATCGAAATAGACTTTAAATAATACTCTTTCTCTCATAAAATAAATATATTTACCAATTTATACAGAGTAAAAGAAAAGGACCATTTCACAAGAATTAAAAATATGACAAATAAAATAAGAGTAGTAATTTCATTAAATTATCTCTACTAATTATCATTGTTTTTTAATTATTAAAAATACAAAATAAAAACTAATATTAATACTTATTTAAAAGGTAGGATTACAATATAAAAATAATAGTATTGAAAACTAAAATGGACACTTCTATTAACACATATAATTTTTTTAAATATAATATTTATTGAAATTAATTAGTATGTACCAATGTGACTCACGACTAGAACTTTCAAGCTAACTTATATGAATCGACCCGCCAAAAGTCATAGGGCCTAAGTCATAAAATTAGAGTTCGTATTTTTCAAATTTTTTTTAGTTCAGCTCTGAAAAACTTGCTACTCATTAGAACTATCTCATATGAACCGCGCATAGTCTATTAGGCTGCATAATTATTAATTTAAAAATATATATTAATATTTATGTTGTCTTATTTTAAATACTGCTCTAGAGAAACAATGAGAGCGATATTTGTAAATTTTACCAACTCTGAATTTTCTCACTGAAACTCACTATTTTTTCTTAATTTAAATAAAATTAATAATTTAATTTAATAAATTGCATAATAATCAATAGATATACAAATAATTAATTTTTTTTTTAATTTTACGGGTCACTACCAACGTAATATCTATTTTATTTTTATTAATAATTATTTTAATTTGAGAGACAAAATCTTTATTTCTAGAGAAACAATGAGAGCGATATTTGTAAATTTTACCAACTCTGAATTTTCTCACTGAAATTCACTATTTTTTCTTAATTTAAATAAAATTAATAATTTAATTTAATAAATTGCATAATATTCAATAGATGTACAAATAATTAACTTTTTTTTAAAAAAAATTTTACGGGTCACTACCAACGTAATATCTATTTTATTTTTATTAATAATTATTTTAATTTGAGAGACAAAATCTTTATTTCTAGAGAAACAATGAGAGCGATATTTGTAAATTTTACCAACTCTGAATTTTCTCACTGAAACTCACTATTTTCACGGGTCACTATCACCACAATACCTTTTTTATTTTATTCAATAAAATATTTGTACATATTTATAGTTATCAGTAAGGATGATTTTCACATTAACATTTCTAAGTATATTTCTAAGAAACATTTTAGTATATGTGCTCATTTCGTTTGTACTATATTATTCGCATTAAGATTTAAATTACCCGTGCGGACGCACGGGTCTTCTACTAGTTTTTTTTACACACTCACGACTAGAACTTTCAAGCTAACTTATATGAATCGACCCGCCAAAACTCATAGGGCCTAAGTCATAAAATTAGAGTTCATATTTTTCAAAACTTTTTTAGTTCAGCTCTGAAAAACTTGCTACTCATTAGAACTATCTCATATGAACCGCGCATAGTCTAGCATAATTATTAATTTAAAAATATATATTAATATTTATGTTGTCTTATTTTAAAATTGCACACTATTTTTTTCACCTCACTAAATTTTACTTTTATTCTATTCAATATCTCTCTTTTAAATATTATATATTAATATAATAAATATTTTTTCATGTATTATATTAGTTTTTTTCTTGTATTAAATATTCAAGTATTATTTTATATAATTTAGACATATATTATATTAAAAACACACATCATATTATAGTACTTATAAGAGATAATATAAAATTAAAAAATGTATTATGTTTAAAATAATATAATTTTTAATTTTATTTATAGTAAATATTATAAAATTTTTATTTTGAATTTTTTAAATAAAAAATCCGTTTAGGGTCGAATAGTCCGAAACTCATCTAGGGTCGGACTCAGATAGTAATTCTAGAGACCCATATCCGCTTGGATAACAACTTTAGCACCTATAACCGTGTTCTATAGGTATTTAAATAGCAATACATGTACCAATTACCCGAACCCGTGTCCGTACCCATTTTTGCAGATTTTTAACCTATTTATTATGGATATTTTTGTGGGTATCGACTATGAATAGGCGTAATTGTCAGCCTTATTTATAAATGATATTTTATATGAAAATTTCTTTGCCAACCTCCCTACTGTTTACGGTGATTTCCGGTAAACAACCGCTAGTCTTCCAAACTATAATAAATATGATTTGGTTACTTGCAGGATCGACTAGATTGATCCTAGGACACATAGTCAAGAAGATTGTTATCAATGTTCATTTGAATCATATTCGTAATTTGTCCTCTTCGATGAGTATTGTTCGATTCAAGAATCTTGGTAATTGCTTCGTTATATGTAATTATAACTTCAACAAGAAAAATAAATAACATAACATATGAAACTTAAAGATTGTTAAAACATAAAGAATCTTAAACTGCAGAAACGTTAAGGACTTTAAAAGTAAATGACCATGAAAGTAAATTCGAAAGTAAAATAAAGATACAGGAATGTAAATGACAAGAAATAAATGGAATGCAGTAACTCAGAAATGTATTCGAAAATGAAATACAATACACATGTATTAAAATGGTGGTGTCATACGTACATTTTCTCAGCGAACTCTTTCTCGTAACACTTGATACTTGAGTAAATATGTGAGTGATTTGTACAAAATGAACACACGGAATCCTAACATTAAGACTCCTATTTATACTAGTTTCGACCTTAACGGTCCTATACTAATCTGCTGCCACGTTTCTCATCAGAACTTCCAGCGAAGCCATCTGTTGTTGAACGGTTACGAAACCGTCTTCGAATTTCAAATCTTCCCGCCTGAGTCCATCTTCGACGCGTGGCAGTGTATTAAACAAACACTACTAAAAAACACGCTAAGTAGTAATACTTGAATATATACTTTATAAATTTTGTCTAAGTCCCGAAGACATATGCTTTCATTAGTCTTTCAGTGTTCACTATCTTCATCGAACTTAGAAGTCTTTATTTTTCGAAGCATGACCATCAGTAGTCATTCTTTCACTTTTTAAGGGATGGCCATCAGTAACCATCTTTTCCTTCAATTCTCAACCTCTTCGAAGGACAAACAATGTGAAACGAAATCTTCAGCTAACAAATTGCCCCCAATAAATGCCTGTTTCGAGAATCAACAGAAATAGGCGTTTCTTGTCATTATAAGATTTCGTTTTTATGATCTTTGAAAGTTCCAAGACTGCTGACTAACGTCATAATCACTGATAACACTGTTTCCGAAACGTCTTGTCATTTTCAAAGATGTCTTCTCATAACTTACATTCCCACGTTTTAATCTTACTTCCTGATCATTACTCCTACATACTAGGAGTGAAGCTAACTCATTCGACCGCCGTTGGATTAAATCACCAGCCGCCACGTGTCTCTCGGGTTTTACCCAAAAGATTTAAAAAGGTTTCCGTTAAACCTTTAAATACTTGATCTTGTGCCTCTATACCGCCTTTCATTCATCTTCTTCACCGAAAAATTGAAACATCTTCACTCTTTTTAGAATCTTGTCCTTTTAATCAAAAATTTCTCCATGGCTTCATCTTCAAATGTTCTTCAACCCGCTTTGAAGCTCCAATCAACAACACGTTCTGGGGAACGAGAGTTCGTTCCAAACCCTAACACTGAAGAAATACGCGCTATTTACGCTTCCCAGGTAATCATACCTTTTGATCTTTCTGGAAAAACTCTTGCCTTTATGGGTCCGTTACCGAGTGAAAATATCCAATCTGTGAATAAGTTTTTCCCTGCTTACTATAAAACTAGACCAATAGTTAGCAAAGTTAGGATAGATGAAGACGGTCGTTCTCCTTTAGGCAAACCTACTAATGTAGAGAAAACTTCAACTGCAACCCCTTTGGCTTTAGCCAAAATTAGGTTAAACTATATGACCAATTCTGTAAAAGTTTTTAGGTCAATCCCTTTAGCCAAAGATCCTGACTTGTACTATGCTTGGCTAGAAAAGGTAGAGAAACAAAAAGGATCCTTTTGGAAATCGTTAGGGATATACGATTTGATCCAACTGTCAAAAACAGGTTTAGAATACAACCAACCCATGTTAGTAGCAGCGGTTCATTTCTGGGATGCTTCTCACAATACCTTCCATCTTCCCTGTGGAATGGTTACCCCCACGCTTTTTGATGTGGCTGCTATTATGGGACTTCGACCAACTGGCGAAACCTTTGATCCCAATGACATGGATAATGACACTATAGGTTTCAACGATTCGCAAGTTACTTACACGGCATTCATCCAGAAACACCATATTACCACCGAAGCGACAGTATCTGACGAAGAGCATATTGCTTTTCTAGCATTATGGCTCTCACGGTGCGCCTTCTGCTCAAGATCTATCCAGGTTGCAAAGAGGTACCTTTGCATGGCTAATCAGTTGCACGCTGGTAGAAAACTCAACCTCAGCCAACTACTTCTAGGGTCTCTTTACGAAAACCTTAGTGAAGCTGCGAATCTTACCAAAAATTTCAAATCTGGCAGTTTACTTTATGCTGGTCCTTTTTGGTTATTGCAACTGTGGCTCAATGCCACATTCGAAACTTATCTTCCTTTTCGAGGAGATGTCAATGAGGAAGATAGCACAATCAAAAATCGAACTATAGAAGGGACCAGGTTAGCTTACCTAACTCCAAAAGAGGAAATGGGAAAGCTTCATGAACATTTCTTGGCGTATTCAATGATGTTTGCTCGGCGTGATCAGTTCGATCCTTCCATGGCCCCATTTGTACACAGAATAATAGGTCCTGAATGGTTTACTCGAAAATTTCCACCAACATCTCAAGATCAGCAAACTGAATCCATGGAAATTTGGGAGGCCTTTCTGACTCCAAGATTATTTTCCCACCGTCTTCGACCATCAAAGGGTCAATGTATCCTCATGTGTTATCAACCAAATTTGGTCTCGAGGCAGTTTGGGCTAACTCAAATAACACCCAAGTGCTTATATGAGAAAAGGAACCATATGTGTTTCCACACTTTGTATTTGACTGAAGAAGAATGTGAACAAAAAATCGACAAATACGTTGACGTCACCAATCTTTCTCCTATTCCTTTTGAACCTTCTTTTTACTCTACACCAGATTTCCATCAATGGTGGACAGAGTATTATAGCTCTCAAATTTTTGATGCTGATAGCCTTGCTCAAGAACTAACCGCAGCTTTCACTGATGTGCAGGAGAACTTCAAAAAAGGTACTTCAACTCATATTAAAGAAATCCAAGCTTTTCAAAAATTCTTTGAAACTATCTATAGGCCTGATGATCTTAGTCGGACCGTTCGTGAGGCTGCAGTCGCTTTGCGCGAAAAGTTTTCCACCAAACTAGATAAATTGAAATTGCCCTCGTATGTTCGACCAGAACTACGTTATGAAGTGGCTTTCAAACTTCATCCTCCAAAATTCCCTCCACTACCAAGTGCTGATTTTGGTGTGGCTCTAAGTCCTCCTTTCCCAGACTGGTTTGTGTGTGGGAATGCTCTCAAAATTCTTCAAGAGAGTGCTAAAAAACGCGCTGAACGAGTGGTCCCGACTAAGCATACCTTGGATACTTTCAAAGGACATCTTCATATAGATCTTAAACATGTCCGTATCCTGACCCCAATACCTGAAGGTTTGAATTAAGATAATCTTTTTCGACTGACTTTTCTTTTCTTTTACTGATATACTGATTTCAGTCTCAACTACAGCTGTTGCACGAAGGAGGAAGATTAAGGAAGCTTCAGCCCCAAAAGAGTCTGAGACATCTAAAAGCGACAAACCAAACGAAAGTGATTCGATCGTCACGGATAAGAAGCCCACGGTAAATACTTATCTCATACTCTCAATCTTGTACAATTTTGTGATTGGTACTCATCTTTCTCATCTTTCACTTGCCAGAGCTCGAAACCCCCAACGGGTTCGAAGCGTAAAGCTTCTTCGACCAATGCCTCAGATGGTGAAGACAAATCTCCTCCTCAAACTAGACAAGGACAGAAAAAGAAACACAAAGCTGTTACCCCTTCAAGAAAAGGGAAAAAGGCAAGTCCTTCAAAAGCTGCTTCTCCTGGCAATAAGGCGTCTTCTGAAGAATCTCCTTTGAAGACTGCTAGCAATGCTCTTGTTTTGGAAAGTCATAACTCAAGCCCAGACAATAATCCACCCAAGGTATCTTGCGTTTGTCTTACATATTATCTTGTAATTTTAACTAACTAATTGCACTGGCATTTTACCTTGTTATTGCAGGATGATGCTGGCACTGCTACTTCTGGTTTCAAAGACCCTGGCCTCACCATTGATGTTGATAAACTTTATGGTAATTGTTAAATTTCAACTTTCGTCAATTAAAACTTTCGAAGGCTTAACCTCACGATTAACTTGGCTTCGTTCGAAACAGATACTTCTCAAGCTAGAACCCATGTTCTCTCACCAGTCTTCGAAGACGTTAGGCCAATTGCCACTATATTGCCTAATGAGCCAATCGAAGAAAGCCAATCTACTGACGAATCCCCACCTACTCATCAAGGCAAAGATTTGGAAGAGGATCATCCATTCTCCGGCAGCGACAATGTGAACCAGCAATCACATGGCAACGAAGATTCTGCATCGGAGAAAGATGCCATGGAGGAGATTTCTCAACCAGAAAAACCAATTTCTCAAGGAACTTCGACTCCCGATGTAAAAACTATTCCTGAGACAACTTCGACGCCTGCTCCTACGAAGCCTACTCCTTCGGAGCTTGAACAACTTAAACAAACTGATCCTCTTGGGTTCCTAAGGGCTATCATGAATGTGAATACTTCTTCACTTTCGGAGCCTGATGTCTCTCGAGCTGTAACTGCAGATTCTAGCGACAAGGAAGATACTCCTAATCTTCTTCGACAGATAAAAGAGAGATTCTTTGGGGTCAATCTTGTAGATGTTCTCAACCGGGACCCTGTTAAAAGCTACAACTTAAATCAACTTTTAAAGAAAGTAGATTTGCTTCAAGTTTCCCCAGAAGTCTCAGAGATGATTGTTCTGCTAGGCTCTCTCCTTGAACAACTCCAAGCTGACATTCTTCGAAAGCAAAACGTCGAGAAAGAATTATCTAAGATAGTGGCCTCTCATGACTCTTCATGGAATTCTGCTGTGGAAGCCACAAAACAAGGTGAAGCCCTCAAGCTTAAACATTCGGCGAATCAAAAAGCCATTGATGAATATGAGAAGAAAATCAGCTCCTGGAAACAAGAAATAAAAATGCTCGAGGGCAAGATAAAGGAAGCTGAAAGTAGCCAAGCAGCCCTCCAAGAATCTAACCAACAAGATTTGCTCGAAGTGGTGCAGTCAGGAATCAAACATTTCGAGACTGCACATAAGTTAGTGCCAGAGATCGAAAAGTTGAAGAAACAAAGGGCACTAATTGAACTTCGAATGTCCTCATGGGAAACTCAATATCTGAAGATCAAAAGGGATCTCCCTGAGGACTTTAGCTAGATGTCTTCAATCTTGTTTCATTTGTTGGATTTTTATTTTGTAATCGAGACATATAATATTTGTACGCCTGACTCCCATTTCTATCTATAATATTTGCTTGCATTAATTTTAACAAATCTTTCAATTTTCTGCCAAATATATCTTTAGATTTCCTACAGTGCTTTTATTAAATACAACATGTAGAACCTGAACATCCTTCGCAGCACTCTTGCCTCTAGACTTGACGTTTCCACTTCTTCTAGCCATAATCATTATTAAAAGTGACGTCATTTTCTCCAAAACGTCGGTTTTTAAGACGTGCGTGCATCAGTTTAATGATTACTTCTCAACTTCCAAGGGCGGGAAACGGCGGAGGCCATAACTTCTTACTTTGAAAAACGAACCGCCGTCTAATCACTCATTAAAAATGTAAAACCAGCCTTCAGTATTCTCCTTCTATATAAAGGGTTCCATATCACTTTTATTTCTTCATTCAAGTATTTCTTCCCCAAACCAAAACACAGAAAAAAGAGAAAACACAACTCTTTCCTCTCAAACACCATTTTTCCTTGAAATGGCTGGAATTCTCTCCTTTAACGATCTCAAAGCTCTCATCAAGGGTGAGTTCAGACTTGATGAGGATGAACTTCTTCGTCATTTCATTAACATTGAAAATCTCTTTGCTAATCAGGAACTGAACTTCTACTTTGAGGAAGTCCTGGAGGGTGCCATCTACCCTAATATGGTAGCAGAGTTTTGGATGAATGCGTCTTTACGCATGGACCCTGAAGGTAGAGCCACCATTGATTCATCCGTTCGACATGCTCACCTTAGCATTACCCCCACCACTATTGCCAATCTCATAAGATGCAATAACTCCGGAGCAACTTTTGATGATAATGTTCTCAGCATGACTACTCATATCATGTTGAGAACACTCATGGACAGTGATCGCTACAGCGCACAAACCATCAGGATTTGGCACCAAATGCTCGTAGGCAACTTTCAACCTCGGGTGATTGATGAGAATAACATCATGGTTGAAGATCTGGAGTTTATTCTCTGTGGTATTCGGGGAAGAAAGATTAACATACCTTTGATGATCTTCAAAGGTCTTGTCAAAGCTGTTGCTATCGGCGTGGACCGTCGAGAAAGTGTAACTTGTCTTCCATACGGGAGACTCCTTAGTTACATTTTTCTCAAGAAAGGCGTAGTGAGAAGAATGCGTGATTCTGGGGCTAGGGACATGTTCGAAGCTGAACCTGTTCCTGTGCTATCTCTGGAAAGTCTAGACGCCAGAATTAACTAGCGAGTCTAGGTTTAATCTTTTTATATGTCTATGCCTTCCTCTCTTTTTGTAATCTCAGATCCTATTTCTGGATCTTTTTGTAATGAAATGTATTTCCATGTTTGCAATGAAAAGAATATTTTGGTGTTTTGATTTTTCTTTCCATAATTCTTTCTGATTCTAAAGCCATTTTGATCAATGTGAAGTATATTTTGACACATGCCTGACCATTTTGGCTTTTCGTAGTACTTTGAGTGTCTACGTCTTTGCAATCTTTACTTCATGCATGCTAGGTTTATATCTCTTCAAGTATTTCCCGTTTACTCTTAAGATCCTGCGATCTTCTGCTAACTCTTCAATTTCGTAGGCATTGTTCGAGAATACTTTTAAGATTCGAAAGGGTCCTTCCCAATGTGGGGACCATTTACCAAGTGCCTGATTCTTTCGATCTATAGGTAGAATAACTTTCCAAACTAGATCATTATTAACAAAATTTTTACCTTTCACCTTTTTGTTATATGCTCTGGACACTCTTTCCTTTTGCCTCTTTATCATTTCCAATGCTCGAAGCCTGTCTTCGTCCAAATCTACTAACTCGTTCATCATTAATTCCCAGTATACGTTGGGAGGAATGTCTGCTTGCCTTTGTATTCTTACTGATTGCAAACATATCTCAATTGGAAGTACTGCGTCATGTCCAAACGTTAACTGAAAAGGAGTTGTATTTGTGGCTTCTTTTGGAGATGTTCGACAAGCCCAAAGTGCCTGATCTAAAGTCTTATGCCAATTCTTGGGTTTCTTTCCTACATGTTTCTTAATAAGGCCGATTATTACTTTATTTGCTGCTTCAACCTGGCCATTTGCTTGAGCATAATAAGGTGTAGAAGTAAATAACTTGAAACCTATTTCTCTGGCAAAGTCTTGCATTTTTCGTCCAGTAAAGACTGATCCCTGATCCGTTGTTATGCTTTCTGGGATTCCAAACCTATATATAATATGTTTTTGAATAAACTCAATCACAGCCTCTTGATCCACATTTGCCAGCGGTATTGCTTCGACCCATTTTGTGAAATAGTCTATTCCCACCAAAATGTATCTTTGACCTTTAGAGGACTTGGGGTGAATTTCTCCAATCAAATCTAGTGCCCATCCCCTAAAAGGCCATGGTTTTACTATCGTACTTAGTTCGTTTGCTGGGGCGTGTTGGATACCTGCGTGTTCTTGGCATTCTTGGCACCCTTTTGCAAATTCTATGCAATCTTTTAACATCGAAGGCCAATACATCCCATATCGAAACAAAAGCCATTTCATTTTGTGCCCTGCTTGATGTGCACCACATGCCCCACTATGTACATTCGACAGAGCCAAGTATGCTTCTGCTTCTCCCAAGCATTTTAACAATACCCCTTCAGGAGTTTTCTTGAACAATTCATTTCCCATCAGATAATATGACAGGGCTCTATACTTGATTTTTCTGTCTGTATCCGTCGAAGGATTTTTCAGATAGTTAATAATTGGACTCCTCCAATCTGTGTCTGTTAATGAATCTATATTCAGTACCTCGAATTGTTCTTTGTTGGCATAACCCAATCGTGAGTTCTCCATATCACTTGGCGAAAGTTTAGTAAACATTGCTCTTCCTCTTACTTCAATCAATTCTTCCAACTTTTCTTTTGATACTTTATATCCTGAGGCTAATTGTGCCAAGTCGTTTGCTTCCTGGTTATTCACTCTTGATACGTGTTTTAATTCCACATATTCAAATTTCTTGAGTAGCCTATTTGCAATAACAAAATACATGATCAAATTCTCTTTGATACACTTGTACTCTTTTGTCAATTGCTTGATGACCAATTCGGAGTCTCCTTTAATTTCGACTCTGGTTGCCCCCAATTCTAACAAAGCCTCAAGTCCAGCAATCAATGCTTCATATTCAGCTTCATTATTGGAGCATAATGGACCCTCAATTTTATACTTGAGCTTTGTTGGAATTCCATCAGGAGAAATTATCAATATTCCAACACCAGTACCCTCTCTATGTGTTGAACCATCGAAATATAACTTCCAAGGTTTCAAATCCACATAATGCTGATGATTCTCAACCACCGCATGGTCAACAATGAAATCTGACACAATTTGACCTTTCATTGCCTTGAGAGGCTGAAATATTAATGAATATTCAGTAAGGGCTAAAGCCCACTTGCCAATCCGACTGTGTAGTATTGGCTTAGATAACATGTGTTTAATAACATCACAATGAGATGAAACGTAGACGTCAACTGGCTTTATATAATACTTAAGTTTGATACAAGAGAAATACAAACAAAGGCAGAGTTTTTCTATATCAGTATATCTAGTCTCTGCATCATTGAGTACTCTACTTAAGTAATAAATGGCTCTTTCGATGCCGTTCTCATCTTCTTGGGCTAACATGCTGCCTATTGTTTTATCTGATGCTGAGATATACAGGCGCATGTGCTTCTTCCCATTCGGGGGAATGAGAATTGGTGGACACGTCAAGTATTGCTTTATTTGATCGAAAGCTTCTTGATGTTCTGCACTCCATTCGAACTTTCCTTGCTTAAGCCGTAATAGGGGCGAGAAAGCTTGGGTGCGTCCACTTAAGTTAGAGATAAATCTTCTCAAGAAATTTATCTTACCCAATAAAGACTGCAATTCTTTCTTCGTGGATGGAGACTTGGTTTCCATAATGGCTTTTGTCTTGTTTTGGTTGATTTCTATCCCTTTTTTGTGGACTACGAAACCCAAGAAATCACCTGCCTGCACAAAGAAAGCACATTTAAGGGGATTCATCTTCAAGCCATATTTCCTCATTCTTTCGAATGATTGGCTTAGATGATCGAGATGACTCATACCCGAGGTAGACTTTACCACGATGTCATCTATATACACTTGCATGAATGTTTCTATAAAGTCATGAAATATAGAATTCATTGCTCTTTGATAAGTTGCCCTAGCGTTTTTCAGACCAAAAGGCATCACAATCCATTCGTAAGTGCCTATTGCTCCTGGGCAACGAAATGCTGTCTTGGATACATCATCTTCTGCTATAAAAATTTGATTGTATCCTGAATATCCATCTAACATGCTCAAATACTCAAAACCTGCGGCTGAGTCTACTAGCATTTCTGCTACAGGCATAGGATACTCATCTTTAGGAGTAGCTGCATTAAGGTCACGAAAGTCTATGCATACTCTTAATGAGCCATTCTTTTTAATTACAGGTACTATATTAGCAATCCACTCGACATACCTTGTAGTTCGGATAAATTTGCAACGCAAGAGTCTTTCGACTTCTGTCTTAATCTTCGAGTGAATCTCTGGCGCGAACCTTCTGGGAGTTTGCTTTATTGGCTTCTTCCCTTCTTTTATTGGTAATTTCAATTCGACTAAGTCTCTTCCGAGACCAGGCATCTCATCATAATCCCAAGCAAAACAATCTCTGTTGTCTTTCAACATTTTGATGATCGTTGCTTTCAACTCAGGCTCTAGTTTCGCGCTGATGTATGTTATTCTCTTTTGATCATTGTCTCCAAGATTTACTTCCTCAAGAGGATCTTGGGCCAACATCTTTATGTTCGACGCCATTGGGTCTTTCTCGAATCCCAAAGGTTCTTCGTCGTATATTGCATCTAACCTCTGACTTGGTTCTTCTCTTATGATCTCTTCAACTGGAGCCGTGTCTTCAGGGAATTCGAAACTCGTACGTATCTCCAATTCTGTTGTTCCTTCCTTGATTGGAACTGTATCTATCTTTGTACTTGATAGTTCGGCTTCGAGAGCCGCCTTTCTTTTGTTCTCGGCCACATAGGCCGAAATCTTTTCGAAGAACACAGACTCAGACATTATTACCGTCATCATCCCATCCTGTTGGCCGTACTGTCTGATAATTCTCCAATGTTGCTGGATCTGGTGGACCATCCATGATCTCTCTATCCCATTGGAATCCATTTGGATGCAAGGTCAAATAGTACAATGCATTTCTATTTGGAGCATACATCTCTTCAGCAGCATGACAAGGACCTATGTTTGCCAAGTTCCTATCGAAGTTGGTTCTATTTACCTGGTTGACTTCAGCCATGTAGTAACTCTGATCACCTTCGATATTCTCCACTATACCATCTTCTCTCTAAATCGTCACCCTCTGATGCATTGTTGAGGGTACAGCTGCTACACCATGAATCCATTCTCTACCAAGCAAAAGGTTGTAGTTTGCTTTTGCTGGTATAACCATAAACATGGTTGGCCTCGTAACTGAGCCTACTGTCAAATTGACTTGAACAACTCCTAGTGTTTGTCCTATTTTGCCTTCATAATTAGATAAGACCATGTTATGTGGCCTTATATCTGTATCGAACATACCAATTCTTTTCAGCATATATTGAGGCATTAGATTCACTGCTGCTCCTCCATCAACTAAGACTTTATTAATACCAACATTCTCAATCTTCGCCCTGATGTAAAGTGGCTTCAAGTGGTTTCGCATACCCTCATCTGGTCTTTCGAAGAAAGCATTCTGTTCTTCTACTGCACCATTATTCAGCACATAGTAACACACAGGTCTGTGTTTTGTCATTTCTTCGATATCAGCCTCTTCGCAGTCTTCTACTTCAACTTCCTGGTTAAACTCGTGAGGGAGTACAGATACTACATTACAATTAAGATTTATGGATGACACTCCATCGGAATCAAAATCATTTGTCATTCTATCCTCTTCTTTCCAGGAATTTGAACGCATCTTCTCTTCTTCATCTAAGAGTTTCTCAGCTTCGAACAACCTGCGTTCCACCGGAGGTTTGTTTAACTTTGCCCCCTGGTATGAGACTTGGTTGCTACTAGATTCTCCAACTTCTCTTGGCCTGTATTCCTTCTGAGACTTTTTTATCCTCTGATGCCTTCTCCACTGGGATCGAGACATAGGATTTTTTCCCTTATAATTCTCCAATCGATTCGCCTCTCGATTTGGTCTTTGAAATTGTTTCCTATATGCCATTGCAGTTCTTCCTCCTTGGTCCCAGCTTCGCCATTTGTTGGTTCTTGCATCAGCTTGTATCCACCTATCCCTGGGTGCATTCGCAGTGACTTTGAAAGTCACTCTTCGAGCTCTAGGGTGTGGACTATCAGGCCTCTTTGTCGGAGTCCATATGTCGAAACCATAAAGGTTAGGACGCAACCCCTGAGTTTCCCTACTCATATGGCAGTATATGCGTTTGAATGATCGTGCGAGTCTTTCATCATAGACTGCCCCACATCTGGGACACAGAGCAACTTCAGTGTTTCCTTTGTGGCATCTGACCAAAAATCCTACCAAGCTCTCATCCATCTTTGGATATAGTTGTAGCAGGGGATTTGGCTCTCTTCCTGGATGTTCCCATCTTTCGCGCCGAGCCCTCTCGAAGTTGGCTTCGACTCTTCGATTCAGCATGATCGAGCACCTTGGACACATCCATTGCTTACCACCGCTTCTCTCGTGACATTTCCAAAGATATTCTTTGAGGCTTTCAGTTTTTTGTGGAGCTTCGATGCCCCCATTTTGCCTTGTTAACCAAGTCTCTAATTCGCCAAACTCGGACACTGGGCGTCTGGCACTGACCATGTTAACTGCTACTGGAGGAACTTCAGAGATTTGTATTTTCTGGAGTTTCATCCTGAGGTCTTCAGTGGCCTCGCTGCTTTCTTCCTTCGAGGCTTCAGTTATCTCTGCCTTGGAAGATTCTTCAACATCAGTATTGAAGATTATGTCATCATTTAGGCTTTCAGTAGCCTGCTTTCCATTGAACTTTGATTTAGTTTCTACAACTTCGACTTCAGACGCCTCCACCATGTTGATATCTTCTACCTCACAGAGGCTAGCGTCAGCAATGTTCAAAGGATTTGAATCTACCCTCATTTGATTCTTGGTTTTGTCAGCAAACTTCAACCTTCCATCATTGAGAGCATTTTGAATTAGATCCCTGAAAAGAAAACATTGAGAAGTTTTATGGCCTAAAAAACCATGATATTTACAGAAACCTCTTTTCTTCCGTTGTTCCAACGGAGGAATTTTGGAATTTGGGGGTAGTATCATTTGGCCATCTTTTACCAGTAAATCAAATATTTCATCACATTTGGTAATGTCAAATGTATAAGTTTTCTTAGGGAACCTATCATTCTTATCATTTTCTACTGGGTTTTTTCCATTTGCTGGATTTAACAATTTGCAAGCATAAGGTGGCGCTTCTTTTAATTCAGCCAAGTCTATTTCGACTTCTTCAGGGCTATATGAATCATTGAAAGACTCCTCATCAACATTCTCGGCTTCGACGTACGCCACTCTTTCTTTCTTATAGCTTTTATTTGCCCTAGCTTTTTCTGCCTTCAGGCGTTCGACCTGTCGAACCCTATCTGCTAATTGGGCCATGTCCCTGAGGTATTGGGTATCTAGTTTCTTTCTTATTGAATAATCCAAACCACCCGCAGCCATTTCAACGAGTTCATGTTCCGGAACCGTTGTAAAACATCTTGATTTCAACAGGCGGAACCTATTTAAGTAGTCATCAATTGTCTCTGCGAATTTTCTTTTAACATTGGCCAATTCTTTCAGACTTATCTTAGTTTGACCCATGTAGAATTGCTCGTGGAACAACCTTTCTAAGTATGCCCACGCGTCTATCGAATTTGGTGGCAAAGTAGTGAACCAAATAAACGCATTTTTTGTCAGCGAACTAGGGAAATATTTAATCCTTAGATCTTCGTTTCCCGCTAAGTCTCCTGCTTCTGTTAAATATCTAGCAATATGTTCCACAGTTGACTCATTAGTTTCGCCAGAAAATTTTGTGAATTTAGGAACCTTAGTTCCCCTAGGCAATTCTGTTTGCATGATATAATCTGATATAGGGGATGTATAATTTGGACGTCTGAGTCCAGTACTAAGGCCATTATTGGCCATAACCCTTTCTATCATGGCAGTTAAATTATTTTCTGTGGCCAGATTTTCTCTTCTAACTCTTTGGACAATCTCATCTGGATGATCGTCCCTACCCAAAATCCTCAATCTGGGTCGTTCTTCCTCCATTTCTTGTCGAAAGGGGACGGTCCTTTGACTTGAATCCTCCAAGTTAATTACCGGAGTCTTTTCGAACGACTCCGTCCTTCGTGAGGGGCCTATATCCCTAGGAACCGTCCTAGGTGGGGGAACCATATCTTGCACACGTTCCAAAATAGGCCTCTCTTCTTGATTCACAGGCTGTTTGTCTTTCCTTTTAGGTGGTGGTACTCCCATGAATTCTGCCATTCGATTCATTTGCGATGATATCTTTTGGAAAATTTCTACGTTTTCTCTATTTGTCGTAGTAACATTTGCCATTAGTGGGTTCAAGACTGAAGTTAGTTCTCTGGCCAAAACCCTACCATATCATGGTTGCTTGCATCCATTTCTTGTCGAAATGCTGCTTGGTTATTTGTGGTGAAATTGGGTATTTGGGTAGAAAAATTAGTGTTGCGTCCACTTCGACCCACTGAACTAACATTTGGTGAAAATGTCGTATTATTAGTTGAGGTGTTTATAGGTCTTGCCCCTCGGACGTCTGTTCCAAATGGGAATTGGTATGGCATTCCATATGGACTATTTGGTCTCCATTCGAAGCCAGAACTTGTGCCTTGAACCATTGAATTGTTTGCAGCGTTTGTCCAGGGATACAGTACATCATCTGCACTTGTAGATGAGGGTGCGGTTGTCGATGCCGAAACTGGAACAGTTCCTGAATGTCCTGTAGTATTTTTAGGCGCAATCTGGGAATTGTCTGCAGGTCTCGATCCATTTGGACCCGTTGCATCTCGTGCTTCTTGAGTAGAAGTCGAATTTGCCGCTCCTGATCCTGAACCTTGTGGGGGATCTTGATTACCCCCTGCACTGGCCGTAACGACCATTTTCCTGTTGTACCTTCGTTTGGGAATCGGTTGTGCACTGTCTTTTAATTTACCGTTCCTAAGGTTCATACAAGGTCTTGATATTGTCTAGACAAAAACAAAACAATTTATTAAAACAATCCGCGTGACACTGTCCCACTGGGCGTGCCAATTTGTTTACGGTGATTTCCGGTAAACAACCGCTAGTCTTCCAAACTATAATAAATATGATTTGGTTACTTGCAGGATCGACTAGATTGATCCTAGGACACATAGTCAAGAAGATTGTTATCAATGTTCATTTGAATCATATTCGTAATTTGTCCTCTTCGATGAGTATTGTTCGATTCAAGAATCTTGGTAATTGCTTCGTTATATGTAATTATAACTTCAACAAGAAAAATAAATAACATAACATATGAAACTTAAAGATTGTTAAAACATAAAGAATCTTAAACTGCAGAAACGTTAAGGACTTTAAAAGTAAATGACCATGAAAGTAAATTCGAAAGTAAAATAAAGATACAGGAATGTAAATGACAAAAAATAAATGGAATGCAGTAACTCAGAAATGTATTCGAAAATGAAATACAATACACATGTATTAAAATGGTGGTGTCATACGTACATTTTCTCAGCGAACTCTTTCTCGTAACACTTGATACTTGAGTAAATATGTGAGTGATTTGTACAAAATGAACACACGGAATCCTAACATTAAGACTCCTATTTATACTAGTTTCGACCTTAACGGTCCTATACTAATCTGCTGCCACGTTTCTCATCAGAACTTCCAGCGAAGCCATCTGTTGTTGAACGGTTACGAAACCGTCTTCGAATTTCAAATCTTCCCGCCTGAGTCCATCTTCGACGCGTGGCAGTGTATTAAACAAACACTACTAAAAAACACGCTAAGTAGTAATACTTGAATATATACTTTATAAATTTTGTCTAAGTCCCGAAGACATATGCTTTCATTAGTCTTTCAGTGTTCACTATCTTCATCGAACTTAGAAGTCTTTATTTTTCGAAGCATGACCATCAGTAGCCATTCTTTCACTTTTTAAGGGATGGCCATCAGTAACCATCTTTTCCTTCAATTCTCAACCTCTTCGAAGGACAAACAATGTGAAACGAAATCTTCAGCTAACACCTACCTTCTAGTCCACCTCTGGTGAAAACCCCAAACTACCCCTAACTTCGGAAATGCACTTCCGAAATGCAAGAAAAAGGTGTTTTCAGAGATGCATCTCCGAAAGCGCCTTTTTTTTTGAAAAAATTGTCTTATTTCGGAAGTTCATTTCCGAAAACAACATTTCGGAAGTGAACTTCCGAAATACTGCGATTTCTGCAGATTTATCAAAACACTCCCCCTCCCCCATTCATTTACCCTAACTCAAATCAAAAACAAGCAAAGGCGAAAATTTGTGCAAACAGAATTCCAAGGCTGCATCAAGGCTCCAATCACATTGCTAAACAACATTCAAAAGCCCTCAAATCACTCAATTTGTAAGTTTTGAATTTGTTAGATTCATTATTCAAATGCATGTTATTTAGGGTTTCAATTGCATAAATGATATATGGGACTGGTTGTTAGTAGTATTTAGGTTGTTTAGAAGCTTTTTGAAATGGTTTTATGTTTGATTTTGGGGTCTGCCATGGAAGTTGTAGAAAACTCCATCGCAGGGGTGTTTCGGAAGTTCATTTCCGAAAACACCTCCATCCCAGTTTTCGGAAATGAACTTCCGAATTGTATCAGAAGTTCAAATTTTTTAGTTTTTTATTTTGTCTCGCATATTAATCGATTTCAATTGTTTACAGGAACATGTCAGACAACCAACCAGCACGCATCAGACAGGGTAGGGAGACTCAAACTGCGTCGGCTAGACGCGAGCGGGCGGCGGCGCAGCTGGCGTCGAAACAGGGACGGGGGCGGGGCCGGGGACGACGTGTGCGAGTACCCGAGGACGTGGGAGAGGGTACATCAGCTTCAGGGTCTAGGAGTAGGCTGGCTCGGGTATCTTCTTCCCGCCAGCGAGAGGAGGAGGAGGAGGAGGAGATGCCAGTGCCATACCACGAGCCGGAGGGGGTACCGGATGTTAACCCTCCAGCTGGGGAGGAGGATGAGGAGGGGGACAGCTATCCGGGAGGGCCTTTTGATGTAACACCCCATATTTTCTAAGTTTAATTTAATTGTAAATTAAATTATTAATTAGAATTATTTTGGTATTTGGTTGAATTATATGGAAAATGATGAGATATTGGCATTTGGGCCTAGAGTGGTGATTAGCAGAAGAGGGGGTGTTGACTAAGCAAGCCCATTATAATATTTTATTTTATTTTTCATAAAATAAGGAATTTGGGAAAAAGAGGAAGCAGAAGCAGGAACTGAGTCTGAAGAAAGGAGAACACGTGAAAGTGAGAAGAGCCAAAGGGGAAGAGAACCTTCGAAGTTTCGACTCTGAGGTAAGGGGGATTCTTCGGGTTAGTATTCCTTATGTGATTGTAGGTAGTATGATTGATTAGGATTGTGGTCTAGTTCAATCGTACGTGTCGGGTTGGGAATTTTGTTAGGTTTTGATAATCTTGTATGAATTGACATGATTCTGTTGATACTTGTGATATATGATGTTAATACATGTCAATAACTTGTTTGAAATGTGTAATTGTGTGAAAATCAATGATAATTGTGTGTATGTTCGTATGTACCTGAAATTGGGGAAATGGGATATGGTAAATGCTGTCAAAATGGTGATTTTTGCTGTGCAGGTACGTAGGAACCGGTTCCCATGTGGGACGAACCGGTTCCCCCTTGTAAAAACAGAGAAATATGGATTCTGGGTAGCTGGGAACCGGTTCCCATGTAGGGACAACCCGGTTCCCCATATTAAAAACCAGAGACGAGACTTTTGAAGCTGCCAGGAACCGGTTCCCACGTAGGGACAACCCCGTTCCTGCAGCATTTTTCTAAAAAATGTTTTATCTTTGAAAACTCATAACTTTTGATCTGAGTATCCGATTTATGTGCCGTTTTTGGCGTTGCGAAGCTAATGAGATGCTTTATCTGATGAATTGATAAAATGGGCAATAGCCAAATTTACTTTTTAAACTCGATTTAATGATTAATGAATTGAAAGATAGTATATGTATATGTGCTTATATATATGACTATTGATGCATGTATTTGTGTTGGTGATGAGATTGTGATATCCATTGAGTGATGTTAGTATATAACATGTCGTAGATGATATATGTTTTGTGATTATGCTGTCGGGTTGTTTGATAATTTAGTACATTGTGTGCAATGATGATAAATGTAACAATGTATAATCGTGGTGATGATTGATGATTTATGAATGTTAATATGCTGTTAATATTAACATGTGGATTATGGTGAATGTATGCGTGTGATATATTTGTATGAATGCTAAACTTATGCATGCTTATCGGTGATGATTTGGTGATGATAATGAGACGATGTGTTACATCGGATTTGGTGATGTTGTAAGCATGTTATATGTTGCATTCATTGGCATACATTTTCGGCGATGGATCCCGGTGATGAAATGGATCAAATTGGTGGGCATAATTCCCATTGTGTGGAATTTGTGCTGGTTAAAACTGTATCTCGGTGATGAAAAGATCAGTTGGATGGGTTTATCCCATGGATTGGTACCACATGCATAGTGTCAGTTGAATCATATGCATTGGTTATAACATGATTGGATGAAATCCAGTGTTATGCCTTGGTGTGTTTATGTGATTGATGTATTGTGGAGTTGTTGTTAATATAACTTGATCATTGATGAAATTGATGAGTTGTGGGCTGATGGCCAATATTGTCGAATTGATGCTTGCTTGTGTAATAATTCCGATTATATGTATGATTGAGTGGATGATAATTACTATGAGATTTTATTGCTTATGATTGCATAATGCTTATTAATTCGAATGAAACTCACCCTTACTTTAATGATTACAGATTAAGGAGTAGCGGCATCAGAATGGGTGAGGATAGCTCATAGACTAGTCCGTAGTCGTGTCGTGTCATGCTCTGATTGTAACACTGGGAAACGCTAGTTTAGGGACGAATTATCTTATTGGTTTTGTTGTTTTATAATTGTGTTGCAGTAACTTGCATAGATGATGAATATGCAATGTCATGAGTTGTGATCCGCTGCGTTGAACATGAATTGTGGTTTATATTAAATGGTTTCCTGTGTGGCATGACAATTGACTAAGATATTTTATATTAAAGAAATTGTGATACCCTTGTATTTCATGTTTACTCTGATGATTATGGTTATTATTATTATTATTATTATATTTTCCGTGGGGGTTTAGAAGGGTGTTACAATAGTGGTATCAGAGCATAGTCGGTCCTTGCGACCAGAGTCTTATTGTTAATTCCTGTCGGTATGCGACATGTGTGAGAAACACTGTCGGTACTCAGTGTGTTCTGACGGTTTGCTTGCAGAAGTAGGATTGAAACTAGTGGGGGAGAAGTCATGCTTCTCGGATATGTCTCAGATGCAAGATGTTAGAGAGATGCGTGGGGCAGTAGTACAAGAGTGTGGAGTTATTGTTTTCTGAAGCGAAGGTGACATGGACTGAAGACCGTGTTTGTTGTTCAGTCGAGGTGTCTCGGAGTAGATGATGGTTATTTCTGAGAAATGGAATTTGGAAGTTGTGATGCTTCAAGTGCTACTGACGTACTGCGATGTTGTTGTATGAGTAGCCCTATGTAAAAGGTTGCTGTTGAAGCAGTGATTAAAAGAAGTATTGTCGTAGACCTTGTCGTAGGATTACTAGTAAGTAATTGAGATGATGGTGGAGGTTATCGATGTTGTTGAGAAAGTTTCGAAGTGCGAGTGATGCAAAGAGACGAATATGATCTCAAGGATAAGAAGGTTGATGATGGCGTACATGAATTTGGTTTCAGGATGTTACAGAAATCGAACTTCAGCGATGAAATGTGTTGTTTAAGTTATAAGAAGTTTGGAAGCGAAGAGATGTGATAAGATGATGTTAATAATGAGATTAATTCGAAGAGGATGAGTTTTGGAGCAGAATTTTCGTAAGCAAATCGCAGGAAGATTGCTGAATCGTTATGAAACTTCGAAAATTCATAACTGGAGTTCTAGACACCCGATTTGAGTTCCGTTTGAAGCGTCGGAAAGCTAACGAGATGAACTTTGTTATAAAAATGGTTGCAGCAGCTGTAACATATTTAATTGTGTCAGGATGATATTAGAAAGAGGTGAAGTTACGGTTACACTTGTCCTTAGAACTAGATTGTTCGTTGGTGCGGCATGGGATGTCAGTGTCAGAGTTAAACAGAATAAAGGAATAATGAGGAGGCTTGTTGAGAAGCAATCTTAGAGTTTAAATGTGCCAATTGAGAAGTTTTGGAGATGTCGTATAGAGTTTCGTTGCATGGTATCGGTATTGTATCTTGGGTAACGGTTGGAAACATACATGTCTTGAGCTCTGAGTGTCGGATTAATGTACCGTTTGAACCCATGAAGAGGAGAGATTATGTTATACCTTATGGAAGAGTTATAAATACCATAGAGTGGTCCTATGAGGAGATATTATGATGTTGGATAAAGAGGCCTAGACCAGTGTTGAAATAGGAATGCTTATTACCGCGATTGTTCGGAACGAAGTCGAGTAGAATATGTCGTTGATGAATAAGATGATAAAGACGATTTAAGTATTAATGGAATTGAGTGATGAGGGAATCAGTAGAAAAAGTAAAATAGACTTTGGAATCATTTGTGGTATATTGTGATGCGTCGTTGATGGGTTTGGATGGTGTATTGATGTAAAATCAGTAAGTAGTAACTTATGCGTCGGGATGATTGAAAGCGCCGGAAAGGAATTATCTGACTCATGATTTAGAATTGGCAGCCATGGTTTGTTTGAAGTTGCGGTGACGTTATTTGTATGGTACAAGGTTGCCTCTAAAAATGTCGATGCTGATGGTGAAAGAGTTGGATTTAATTGAACAATTCAGAGAATTAAGTTTGGTATGTGAAGGTGCTCCTAATAATGTTAGATTGGGTATACTGAAACTGACTAATGGTATTCCTGACGAGATTAGAGGAAATCAGAAAGCTGATGTTGAGTTGATCGATAAGTCTACTTTGGATTACCAAAGTAAAGATGACGGGTTCAGAATCGGAGAGGATGGTATAATGAGGTTGGTGGTCGCTGTTGTGTTCCGCGTGTTACCGAGTTGAGAAAGAATATTCTAGAAGAAGGACACCATAGAGAATTATTAGACTATGGAAATGTTAATGAGTTTGGGTGCAAACTCGGAAAAGACGCTATTATGTAGTAACAACGGTCTATGCTTAAATATGATTGTCGGCTATCTATTGACAAATTGAGGACTTGATCACCCTTAATCTCTTGTTGATAATAGGCGGAATTATATAGATGGTATAAGATTGCTTGTTACCTTAATGGTATAAGATGTGATGAATGCTGAGATGTGAGAACAACCACTCACCATATTGTGGGAACCTATGAGGGATTGAATATGAAGGAGTGCAAAGCATTGGACGGTGACTTAAGACGAGTAGTCGTAGTCGTACAGCGAAAGTATGATGTAAAGTGGTGTTATGAGTGCTACTCGTGAGTAGTGAGAATTAATATGTCGGGGTTCTACATGGAGAATATGTGTTTATCTATATGTTGGGTTTAGAATCTCGTGGACGTAAGGATGTCGTGCCAAAGGATTATGACCTTTTGAATAATTGCCGAAGTGATGGATATCCTATTACGGTTGTACGTAGTTAACGAGTAGGCATTCGGAGAAGTTAAGAAGAAGAATTGATATTACATGATGCTATAATAATCTTATGATGTTGTAAGGTATTGTGTGGATTTCTAATTGAAATGAAGGGTTATACTCTACGAAGGACGAAGTTGACTTCATTCTTAGTGAAGAGTGGGACTCTGTTGAGCTATCTTGTAAGAAATGGTATATTGAGGATGATGAGCTATGTAATTATAACTACTGATGTGCACTCATTTCCATAGTTGGAATGTTTAATAGATGAAGTAAATCAGGAATTGTTTTTGAGTGCGAGTAAGTATTGACGAGTGGTGAGTTAGAACCATGGATGGTAAAGAATGATTCTTGAACGAATGAGTAAAGAGGGCCAGAGTTGGGTATAACCTAGAAGTCTAATTGATAATGATGGTTGCAATGACAGAATGTAGCGTATTGAGTAATTCTGGTGTGACCTAAGAGGGGCCAGACAATTGGAATTCAATGGTATAGAAATATGAGTATTGGGTTCTTGAAGGAAGCAGTTGGTAAAGAATGTAAGTATTACTTTATCGCTCAATTGGAAGAGTGTGCCTAAGGTTAGTACATGGGTAAATGGAATCCATTACTACAGTGTTGATCAGTTGTGAACATACCATGGATTGTGTAATTGTATTATTCAGTTATTGAGTGTATTGTATGGATCACACCTCGAAGTTTCATTGTTGTTAACCGTTGGAGCTATAGCGAGTGGTATACCTTGGAAATGGTCAAATGCAACGTAAGAACTGAATTGAATGCATGAGACATGCTTATGTTGGTTATGTCAGATGAACTTGGAGGTTCGACTAAGAAAGTGTTAATTGAGAATAGGAGAGTCAGATGGAGGACTTCTATTTGGAACTATTCACTGGAAGTATGTTTTCGAGGACGAAAACTATTTTAGTGGGGGAGAGTTGTAACACCCCATATTTTCTAAGTTTAATTTAATTGTAAATTAAATTATTAATTAGAATTATTTTGGTATTTGGTTGAATTATATGGAAAATGATGAGATATTGGCATTTGGGCCTAGAGTGGTGATTAGCAGAAGAGGGGGTGTTGACTAAGCAAGCCCATTATAATATTTTATTTTATTTTTCATAAAATAAGGAATTTGGGAAAAAGAGGAAGCAGAAGCAGGAACTGAGTCTGAAGAAAGGAGAACACGTGAAAGTGAGAAGAGCCAAAGGGGAAGAGAACCTTCGAAGTTTCGACTCTGAGGTAAGGGGGATTCTTCGGGTTAGTATTCCTTATGTGATTGTAGGTAGTATGATTGATTAGGATTGTGGTCTAGTTCAATCGTACGTGTCGGGTTGGGAATTTTGTTAGGTTTTGATAATCTTGTATGAATTGACATGATTCTGTTGATACTTGTGATATATGATGTTAATACATGTCAATAACTTGTTTGAAATGTGTAATTGTGTGAAAATCAATGATAATTGTGTGTATGTTCGTATGTACCTGAAATTGGGGAAATGGGATATGGTAAATGCTGTCAAAATGGTGATTTTTGCTGTGCAGGTACGTAGGAACCGGTTCCCATGTGGGACGAACCGGTTCCCCCTTGTAAAAACAGAGAAATATGGATTCTGGGTAGCTGGGAACCGGTTCCCATGTAGGGACAACCCGGTTCCCCATATTAAAAACCAGAGACGAGACTTTTGAAGCTGCCAGGAACCGGTTCCCACGTAGGGACAACCCCGTTCCTGCAACATTTTTCTAAAAAATGTTTTATCTTTGAAAACTCATAACTTTTGATCTGAGTATCCGATTTATGTGCCGTTTTTGGCGTTGCGAAGCTAATGAGATGCTTTATCTGATGAATTGATAAAATGGGCAATAGCCAAATTTACTTTTTAAACTCGATTTAATGATTAATGAATTGAAAGATAGTATATGTATATGTGCTTATATATATGACTATTGATGCATGTATTTGTGTTGGTGATGAGATTGTGATATCCATTGAGTGATGTTAGTATATAACATGTCGTAGATGATATATGTTTTGTGATTATGCTGTCGGGTTGTTTGATAATTTAGTACATTGTGTGCAATGATGATAAATGTAACAATGTATAATCGTGGTGATGATTGATGATTTATGAATGTTAATATGCTGTTAATATTAACATGTGGATTATGGTGAATGTATGCGTGTGATATATTTGTATGAATGCTAAACTTATGCATGCTTATCGGTGATGATTTGGTGATGATAATGAGACGATGTGTTACATCGGATTTGGTGATGTTGTAAGCATGTTATATGTTGCATTCATTGGCATACATTTTCGGCGATGGATCCCGGTGATGAAATGGATCAAATTGGTGGGCATAATTCCCATTGTGTGGAATTTGTGCTGGTTAAAACTGTATCTCGGTGATGAAAAGATCAGTTGGATGGGTTTATCCCATGGATTGGTACCACATGCATAGTGTCAGTTGAATCATATGCATTGGTTATAACATGATTGGATGAAATCCAGTGTTATGCCTTGGTGTGTTTATGTGATTGATGTATTGTGGAGTTGTTGTTAATATAACTTGATCATTGATGAAATTGATGAGTTGTGGGCTGATGGCCAATATTGTCGAATTGATGCTTGCTTGTGTAATAATTCCGATTATATGTATGATTGAGTGGATGATAATTACTATGAGATTTTATTGCTTATGATTGCATAATGCTTATTAATTCGAATGAAACTCACCCTTACTTTAATGATTACAGATTAAGGAGTAGCGGCATCAGAATGGGTGAGGATAGCTCATAGACTAGTCCGTAGTCGTGTCGTGTCATGCTCTGATTGTAACACTGGGAAACGCTAGTTTAGGGACGAATTATCTTATTGGTTTTGTTGTTTTATAATTGTGTTGCAGTAACTTGCATAGATGATGAATATGCAATGTCATGAGTTGTGATCCGCTGCGTTGAACATGAATTGTGGTTTATATTAAATGGTTTCCTGTGTGGCATGACAATTGACTAAGATATTTTATATTAAAGAAATTGTGATACCCTTGTATTTCATGTTTACTCTGATGATTATGGTTATTATTATTATTATTATTATTATTATATTTTCCGTGGGGGTTTAGAAGGGTGTTACATTTTGACACTTCCGTGCTGATTCACTACCACGATCACGTCGCTAGGCGGATCTGGGAGGGAGAGGTATTTTTTTAATTTAACCGTTTATTTGTCACCATTTTTTATAATTTTACCGTTTATTTGTCGCTTATTTAATATATGTCGCTTATTTGTTTTTTTTTGTAACAGGAGAGAGAGCCATTGAAAATGGTGAACCACGCCAGGAAGATTTTTAGTCTGTTTAAACCAGCAGCTCAGTGGTTTAACGACCATGTGCGAGGTTCAGGGCTTAGCGGGCTCTGCATGACCGGGTACACCACCATCAGCACCGGCATGCAGGGGGCATTTGTGGAGCGCTGGCACAAGGAGACGTCTTCTTTCCACTTGCCGGTGGGGGAGATGACGATCACCTTGCATGACGTGCAGTGTCTTCTCCACCTGCCCATCAGGGGGCCGCTGTTGCACCACTCCCAGATCCAGAGGGTCGAGGCCAGTCAGTGGATGGCGCTCTATTTGGGCATGGAGCCCGAAGTTGCTGACTTCGAGTGCATCACGACTTCTAAGCCTCATATCCGGTTCACCACACTGAGCCGCTATTTCGAGCACCACTTGGACGCGGCGGCCGATGCCGAGCAGGCGGGTGACGACCTATTCACACAGTACCACCGCGGCTGCGCTCTCCGGTGCTGGTACATGCATGTGGTAGGCGCTGCTTGCTTTGTGGACAAGAGTGCAAGGTACGTCGACGTGACCTACCTCCGCTATTTCATGGACCTGGATACCGTTCACCAGTGGAACTGGGGGTCAGCTACTCTGGCATATCTCTACCAGAAGCTGAATGAGGCCTCCAACTGGAGGACGAGGCAGTTGGTCGGATCCTGCACACTGCTTACGGTACGTTTTATTTTAATACATTTTTGTATTTATTTATTTATTTATTTATGTTTCGTATTTATTTTTAATACATTATTGTGTTTCTGTTTCAGAGCTGGATCATCTCCTACTTTTCCCGCATCCACGGCTTTCACATCGATCCTGCGTACGTGGACGCCATGCCCAGGGCCGCCAGATACGCTCTCCAGAGGGGGAACGATGCGGTGGGACCATACCGTCTGTACTTGGACCGCACGATGCATGACGACGTCACATGGAGGCCGTTCAGCGACCGCTCAGATTGTCCCCTTTGACGGCATTGCACTATATTCAGGCTGGTTGGCTTGCGGGACCGACATCGTGGTTCGATATCTCCCTGAGCGGTGCGTGCGTCAGTTCGGATTCGTGCAGCGGATACCCAGGTCACCCTTTGAGGCTGCTCCCGACACTGTGACCCGAGTGCAGCTCACTGCCATATGGGAGGACTGGGAGCATCATGTGGAACCAGAGGAGTACCGTCTCACTCGGGTCACCCAGGACTGGCACAGTGAGGAGGGGTACGTCACATGGTTCTACCGGGTGTCCCATCCTCTGCTGAGACCCGATGTTCCCGGCGCTCCTAGGCCAACACATGAGGTATCGTTGATCAGGGCGGTCTAGAGGCAGTCGCCGTGATGGAGATGATCGTCACTGATCCGGGCCGTACGGCGGGGTACAGGCGGCAGAGGAGGGCCCAGGGTGAGAGGGTTAGGCACACCCAGTAGTGGTCGGGTTTATTTATTTTTTGATTTCGGATTGTATCTTTCGCACAGTATTATTATTATTTTCGGTTTGTATATATTATTTGGATTGGATTTATCATATTAGTATTTTCAGTTTATCTGTTGCTTATTTTATTTGGCGTTTGCGTTTAATTAAAATGCGAGACTGTTTAAGAAAAAACATAAAAAAAAACACAGTTTCTGCATAATTCGGAAGTTCATTTCCGAATTCACCCCCATGAGGTGTTTTCGGAAGTTCATCTCCGAAGACACCCCCATGAGGTGTTTTCGGAAGTTCATCTCCGAAGACACCCCCCATGAGGTGTTTTCGGAGATGCACTTCCGAATTGTGGAAATTTTTAAAAAAAAAAAACGCTTCGGAAGTTCATTTCCGAAGCAGGGGTATTTTGGGATTTTCGCTGGGGGTGACCCCATAGGGAGGTAGCTAAAGAAATTTTCATTTTATATATAATTTGATATAATTAAGTAAAAAGTTAAATACATATAATAATTTATGATTAAAGCACGGTGTGAATTTTTTTTACCTTAATCATCTCACGCCATTTATATTAAATAAAATCACTAACCCTTTACCTTAACTAAATTCATATTTATTTAGGAATAAAGAGATTATCAACAGTGTGAATCTTTTTTACCTTAATTAAATATAATTTAGGAATAGAAAGATTATTACCTTAATCATCTCACGCCATTAATATTAAAATATGTTACAAAATGTTGATTGTTATTTTCTTAATTTATTTTAGTCCATTAATTAAAACGTTACAAATCATTAACCTTTCAACATAGAACAAGAACGTTGCTTCCTTGCCCAAAGGATTCTTCCTACCATTAAACACACTGATAAACACTCAGTAAAAGGTACACACCTTCATCCTTAAAACCTTCACTCATTCTTAATCAAACATTACTTAAGGTTTAGTCTATCTTTTTGTTCTAAAAACTCAATTGGACATAGCAACAAAAAAATGAAAACTCATTCGCAACTAAAGAAAAAACAACAGGTTGTCATTTGATGCTTATACGTTATATCATGACTCCATTAACACCACGATGACACCTCTGCGAGAGTTCCGTGAGGTGCTCTTCTTTATTTTATTTTTTTGATAAGAACTATATTTAATAAAAATTCATTTTTTTCTCAACATTTTAATTAAATTAATAATTAAATTAATAATAAAAATTAAATCCATTTAAAGAATAGAATATGCTCGATGGATTCGTAGGTTTTAAAAAACGAAGCACGTGAAACCGAAGGCGCACTCCGTGCCACGTCATCAGGGTAAGTTAAAAGAGCGTGGAGCGTGTTTGAGACTCGCTGCATAAGCGCGTGCGACGAAACAGTTAATTGTGGGAGAACATGGGAAGATTGTAGCGTACAAATGACTCGAACATGGCGAGTGTATGGTTTCACTTTCTCTCTCCAAAAGCAGATTAGAATTTAAGAGAGAGAAACACTAACACCCACCTTCACACCCACACACCCCCATACCCTTTTTCCTTTCATTTCCTCACCCTCTCAATTTCCCTCTCGATTCCATCGCCTTTACTTTCGATCCTTTTTCCTACAACAGAACCTTATTCCTCTCTTTCTCTTTCTTTTCTTTCTCTCTTTCTTAAATTCTCTTCGTTTTCTTCCATTTTTCACATTTTCTTCTCCCTGGTAAGATCATTACATCTCTTTCCCTTTTGCCACATTTGTTTCTCGTTGATTTTGTTTATTTTATTTAATATTAATAAAAAAATTGGATTTTTATTTATATGATATAATATTAGGTTTTTGATTGGATCTAAGATAGATGGATGAATTAGGTTCATGTTCTGGTTAATATTATATTATAGATTTATTATGTGTGAATCTTACTTTGTTAGTTGTCTTTGCGTGCTGTTGTGTCTCTCCACGTTGTTTACTTTTGACCTACTTGTATGAATCTTATACTAATAGTTGCTGTTGTGGTTATTTATTGACAGATGCGCAGTGGTTTCTCCAACTAAATTGTTGGATTTATTCATAACTCTATTTGCTAGCTGGTGAGTTTTTTCTTCTTCTTATCCTTGTAGTTGTTTGATGAATGGATTTATAACATGGTTTGTTTACAGCAATTAGAAAATGAGGCTTCTTTGTTGGTAGAATGGGGCTAATTCGAGCCTTTTCCTTTTTCTTTCTGTTAGTGTTTTGTTTGCATTGCATTGAATACCTCCACTGTCTTCATCTTCTGGATGTTCACTTGTTGGTATTGGTATATATCTGTTTTCATTTTGTGTCTGGTATGAGTTATACAAACAAAATAGCGGCGTTGTTTATTCGAATTCAATTGCAAGCAAAATGTGTGTTTTCATTTTGTAAAGGTTATCTCTTTATTGTGTTGGTTTGATACACAACTAGTTTGTTTTTTCTCTTCTCATATAGTACTTGGTATATTCTCTTTTATGATATTAATAGATTAGGTGTTATGAACTAGTTTTTGTGGTTAGAGAAGTTTTGCTTAAATGAATTTGGTAATATTATAATGCATCTGTTTAGTAGATCTGGCTATAAATTTTTTATAATCGATCTGGCTTCTGTTGTTGGGTACTAGACCAAAATTCAAAGTTTAGATTGTCAAAATGTATAAGAGTCATTGATGTATGATCTTATATGGGTTATTATCCTGGCAGTTATAACCTGTGGTATCATGCACCTGTGAGCCTTTGAGTTGTTTTTAAAGTGTAACAATACTTCAAAAATAAGCAAATGAAATGTGGTTTGCTATTATGCTTGCATCTGTGATTTAAAGTGATTAGGCGTATGCTATTCTCCCTGTGTTCTTCTAAGAGGGATTCAAATCTGTTACTTTAATTCTCTTACTGAATAAATAACAGCTTGTCCAAGGTATAGTATTGAGTTGCAAACTTGCAATCATACTTTTAATATATAGCTTCGTTTTGTTGTATTACTCCATGTCCAACTTCTTTTGACTTGATTGCTTCCAAAAATTGAGGTATTTCATGTTAGTTAATGCGTGACCCGATCTGCATTGATTGGGGGAGCACAAATTATTTAGTCTGTCTATCCACCTTTTAGACATCCTGCCTGTGTAATGTTATGAAAGTAACCATTGGTCTCAAAGGACAATATAATATGTTTTTCTTTCCTTGTGAGGAGCATTTGTCTCATCTGTGTAGTCCCTTGTGGATATGAAGAACTGAACAATTTTTATAACGACAAATTTAAAACGAGTTTCAAGGTTACATGTGATTGCTAGAATATTAACTTTTTTTTAGCTATGTATTTTTTTCTATCACACAACCTACGTGTAATGCATCAGATGTTGCATTTGATATGACCAATACATCTAAGCATTTATTGTCAGCACTTTTTGAAATAATCATTATAGATAGATAAATGGAAGAGTTGAATGATTCATTTTAGATTGGCATTTATAGATTGTTTTTGCATATATAGATTGAGAATCATATGAACAAGTCCGTAAATTTCTATATCAATCATTTCTTTCTTCATTGTAATAACCGTTTTGTTTTTTTGTGAATAAAGGGGCCTAGCCCCAAACATTAAAGGGAAAGGAAAGAAACAAAAAGCTAGAAGCCTCTAGGTAAGTCAGCAAAGCTCCTATCTGCCAACATGGCAAATGATCTATCCAGAAAATGGATAAATTGGACATTTTGGATACTATTTTGAAAGCATTTGATGAAAGATTCAAAGATTATGGTGAGATCAGGGCACTTTCCTGCAAGTGCTAGCTTACTTAATTAAAAAAACATTTTTTAAACCCAAGCGAGAAAACCTCTTTTTAGATTCTTTGATGGGGGACTCTTGTTGACTCTATTTAGGTTGTTTTTCATATCATAATTGAAGAAATACCCTTTTTAGGTCTGAGATTTCTGAAAATTTGATAAATATGTAGTGTCTGTAGGTTGTTGAAGACAAGTATGTTACAGCAGATAAGTAGCCACACTAAACTAGATAAATTAGGAATATAAGATTAGAGTGATAGTTGGAGACAATATTGTCGATGGCGGATGGCAATCCATGGCGGTGAGCCAAAATTCTACTATGCTGGTTGCTTTGCGGTGCTGTTATAGCGGATTATGGTGGAAAAACCCGCAATATTGACATATATTTACCATTGCAGTGAGCCCAAAAACTGCCATGTATATCCGCCATAACGCTGCCATGGCGGATATTTTATAACACGGGTTAGAGATACACCTAGTGTGGAAAAATTTAAAGTATCTCGCCTTATGTGGCTTGAACATGAACGTATATGGAGAAGATAGTCATCAGTAAGGAGTTACATTAGATGAACCGTGGTGCAGTAGCTTTAAGTAAAAGAAAATCAAAGAGAACTATTAGGAAAGCCTTTGAGTGTGAATTTTTTCCTCTGTATGTAGTTTACAGGTGCTGATTAAATTGGTCTGTCAGTAGATTCATAGAAATATCAGAGTGCTCTGGCGTGATAAACTTCTGATTCTGAAGTAAAATTGTTTGAGTAGTTTGGACAACTTATGAGACTGACTGAGTGTCAGGTCACTTTTTTATAAGGAATTGAATTTCCGAAATATAAGAGTCATCTTTTGGAGTGAGCGAACAAGTTACATGCTTGAGAACATTTTATTGAAGGTTGGACCATTATGTTTCTCTGCTGAAAAATTAATAAATATATGTTTGCAGAATGCTAAAAAATGATGTTTTTCCTTGACAAAGAATTGATGTTTTTCTGTGTACATCCTTTGTTTTTCTTTTGTAGGAAATTAAATTCCTGTTTTGTCTGCACCCTATTTTTTGTGGAGGATGAGTAAATTAAGTTTCTCATCACATACAAGCATCATGATATTTTCTTAAAATGATTTATTTAACATATGCCAATAGAGTTATATGTTATTTTATTTTATATAATTTGTAAGTTAGTCTTTGAATTCTTCTAGTTTACATAAAACAAATATGTTAATGTGATGGTAGTTCCACTGCATGACATTTAGATCCCTGAAATCAGAGTATTCTTTTAACTGTTTTGTGGTTTAAACTTCAGGTTCTGTTTGTGTTTCGAAAATGGCAAAAGGAAGCAGAGGACGATACAGGGTTGCTTCGCGTCAGTACAGGCTGACTCCATACCCACTGGCTCGATGCAAAAGGGGTATCTGTGAGGAAATGTGCCAAAAGAAATGCTCTAAAGCATTGGATAAGAAAGAGTGCGAAGATGTAACATGTTCTGTGTGCATGGAATATCCACACAATGCCGTTCTTCTTCTCTGTTCTTCTCACGACAAGGGCTGCCGTCCCTATATGTGCGGAACTAGCCTTCGTCATTCCAACTGCCTTGATCAGTACAAGAAAGCTTACACCAAAGTAATTTCAGCACGTAATGGACAGAACGTTCTGGGCAGTCCATTTGTGCGCCATGATTTGAACTTAACTGATGAGAAGAACGAAGTTACTGAACTTGCTTGCCCCTTATGTAGGGGTCAGGTTAAAGGTTGGACAGTTGTGGAGCCTGTGCGAGACTATCTCAACGAAAAGCAAAGAAGCTGCATGCAGGAAGACTGCTCGTTTGTCGGGAGCTATAAGGAGTTGAAGAAGCATGTGCGGGCAGAACATCCTTTGGCACGTCCACGGACAGTAGATCCTGATGATGAGCAGAAATGGAGATGGCTTGAGTGGGAGCGTGAACGTGAAGATGTTATCAGCACAGTGACATCAGCCATGCCCGGGGCAGTGGTTTTTGGAGATTATGTTATAGAAGGTCGCCATAATAATGACTTTGATTCAGATGATGAGGGTGCTCTTGAAGCGGGTAATGGAGAAAGAAGTGGTAGATTTCAGATGGGTATGGAGGCTATGAATTTCTTCCTCCTGTTACACGCGGTTCGGCAGGGGAATGATATCAACAGCATAAGTAGACGGCTGAGGCCTGAGCTGGCCCCTAACAGGCTAGCCGATCAGAACGAGGACAATGAGCTGGATGTCATACTGGATGTCTCGGATGACGACAATGATGATGGAAGCTACAATGAAGTCAATGATGATGGTGTATCCCTGGTTAGTCGGCTTCGCAGACAAGGTGGTGGAAGAGTTCTGTTGAACCGTTCAGGCAGGAGGCGCAGGCGTAGAGAAGCAAACGCAACGATGGAAGGAAGTTGATGATTATGCGCAGGAGGTTGGAAAGGGGCAAGTTTCTTAGGTATATATTAGTTCAGAAAATTCAGCACAGCCATTAGTGGTGGCTTAAATAACTATTTGAAGGGTTTTTCATTCTCAAGAAGAAAGAAAAATCAAAAGATGGGCATTTTTATTTGTTGTAATTTGTCTTTCATGTACATGTACATTCCTTACCTTCCTCCTTTAGTCTTATTGCTTTTGCACATTATAATGTGAATTTCACTTATGTAAACATTTGATTGTATGAAAATCTTCGGCAAAAATTTGATTGCCATGAAAGGTTCTCAGGATTGAGAAGTTGCAAATTTATTACAGGACTGCCACTCTTTCAACAGTCAAAAGTTGCAGTGAAATTTCATATAATAACCAAATCATGTTTATAAGTTCAATTTATGTACTAATTAAAAGCATTAAATTTGGGCTTTGTCAATTTATTCTTTTAGGAATGAAATGCGTCTTCGGCAAATTTTGCCTATGATATTTGATGTTATTGAAGAATGTTGGAAATTACATATACTTTGTCATTTTGTCTTTTGTTTTTGGCATAATCACCATGTGGTTTCGGGATATGGGTATGGCTGTACATTTAATTATACACCCTTTTACACTATAGTATATAATAAAAATAACTTTTTTCTGTTGGACAAGTGAGACAAAATTCATTTATTGGTAGTCTTATTTATAAGCTATGCTTCTTTAATTCATTCATCGGTACTCTTATTTATAAGCTATGCTTCTTTAGAGCAATTTTATATTTATATACTTAGCGTGATCCACCGATATACATTCACATGATGTTTGATTCAACAACTATGCCGTTTGCAGATGAATAAATGTTGGGAATATTTTAAGCCACCTTTATCCTTTCTTCTTAGGGGTCTTTGGCGTGATTTCTTTTTTGTCTTTAGAATTTGAAGATACTTCTCCAAACGCATCATATTTTATTTTATTAAAAGGTATTTTCGAAGATACATTTCCGAATTTATCAAATTTACAAATTTTTTGACGTGTTTTCGGAGAAATAATAACTATTTGTAAATAACTATGATTAACCTATTAAATATTTAAATCAACACATTATTCTCATTTAAAATAATGAATTAAAATAATTATATTAAAATGACATGGTATTGACACATAGGCAAAAATAACGCCACCTTATTAAAAAATACCTTCAAATTTGAAGGGGGCCAAAATTGAAGAGAAAACTTAAAAAATGGCTAAAATAGTGGTTTTTAAAGTGAGGATCAATATCAAGAAAATAACTAAATAGAGGGACCAAAGTTGCAATTAAGGCAATTAAAAATTATAATTCCAATATGAGGATATTTTTAACATGATAATTTCATCAATTAACAACATTACTCTAATATTTTTTATTGATTAATTGGTTCTTCATTGCATCCTTAATATTAATACAATAGAATTCAAGTTTATTCAAAACGCATGAAATGCATAATGTTTAGTTATTTAAAAAATAATTATTTTTATAATTTAAAAAAATTTGTGACAAATAAATTATAATTTTTTTAATCATTTCAAAAATATAATTTTAACTATTACTTAATCAAAATCAAAATTTTATATAATCTCTTTAATATTCTTTAATGTCAAATTAAATAAACAAATTTTTATTGATGTACACTTGTTGAATACTTGCATATGTGCTTTGAATTTTTTTTATTGCGTTGGATGTATGTCTTTGAAGATTAAACACACAATACAATGAACTAATAACGTATAAGAGAATTTATGGAGTTGTTGACTTGTTATTGATTAAGATACGTTTTAGTATATTTTTTCAGCATATAAAAAAAAATGAGAGAAAAGTTTCAAAATTAGAAAAAGTTCTTTAAAATGAAAAAAAGGAAAAGTTCTTTAAAATGAAAAAAAATTCATGTACAAAAGTGTCATGAAAGAAATAATTTCACTTGTACTAAATAATTCTTAGTTAAAAATCTTAAATTGTTATGAATAATTGGATAATTGTTTCTGATAGTTTTATTTTTTATTTATAATAATTTATATTTATTATATTGTTTATAATCTAAATTAAATTTAACTTTTTAAAGTTACAATTAAAAAATTCTTCTTTTATATTTTAGCCAAAAATTATTCATAATTTTAAATAAATAAAGACAATTACATTGATTTCACCATTACAATTCGAAATTTAATTATTGTTTGTTTAATTTCATATCACAAATTTACTTTAATATTTAGTTTTCAATTATAAATTTAAGTTATTATTTATTAATGATAATTCACTTTAATTATATTATAACTATATTATAACTAAATATCTATTCAAAATAAAATGAAAAGAAATTTGGGATATTGGTTAATTCAGATATGCATATCCGAAAATCTCTGAAAATGAAATATTGGGATACTTCGAATATGCATATTCAAAAACACCTGGAACTAAAAATTGGGTGCGTTCAGATATGCATGTTTGAAGGGTATTTTAGGTTTTTATAGGTGTTTTTCAATGTATAGTTGTGTACTAAGAGATTCCCTAAATGTTTCAGGATGGCCAACGATACTATAAGACCAACCCAATTAAATTACCAATATAGATATACATCATGCTTGATTCAAATTATTTATTTGTATATAGATAATTGTTTCAGGTTGCACTCAATAAGACCGACCTAATTCCATTACAAATTCACATATTAAAGTATTGCACTAGAGTAGAGCCACACCTTCATCTCAATCGTTCATATTCATCAAACAACAGATTGTGTCTCGCCTCGTATCTTTTGGTGGCGATTTTAACTGTCATTCTTATATAAGTGTGGTTTTGCGTCACATCAATGTATTATTCATTCCTACTTTTGCAAATTTCACTTCTTACATTTTACTGATTTAAGCGTTGGAGTGCTAAGATTGCAGATACAATATCTTCGCTCACCAGAGATATATTACTGCATCGAAAATCTTTCTACGGTAGTCATCATTAACATACAACACATTTTTTGGTCCACTATAGAATAGTGATGCTATTTGCGGGAATCGTTTTTTGATTCTCATGAATTACCTGCATGTCCTCTCAATCTATTTCGTTGCGCCATCACAAATGTTTTATATTAGCCAATAGAGGCAACATAATTGTTTCTCTTACTAAGTTCTGATCACTATTAACCTATCAGAAATCGTTTTCACAAATCATCTTCAAAGGTAGGATTCAAGGTGACTCGATCTACCACTCATTGTAACACAATTTTCGTGCTTGAAGTTTGATCGACAACTTAAATGTTTCAAGACACTATCGTGCCAATCCTTACTCTTATAGTATAAGAATCACACTTGCGCTAAGAAGCTTTGATCTTAACCACTTCACTAGTTTTAGTACCATGCCAAATTCAAATTCCTTAACCGATCGGAGATACATCTCTTCAACCTCTGTCATTCAACAACAATTTCTATTCCATAACAACCTCCTCTTCCACTATCGCTTCAGTCTTCTGAGCTAGACCAATCACAAAGTCTTTAACAACTTCAAGCAGTGTTGGGAATGCATAGTGAAAAAAACTCGTGACAAACATCTACAACTTAGTGTAACGACAAAATGTAAGTCTCCTCATTGAAATAATACTATGCATATAAGAGAAACGATATAAAATTCTTCCTCAAATTACAACTCAGCTAGAGGTACTGCAACATAATTACTCCTGAGCTTCTTTGAGGGCCACTCTCATTGACGTCGCGTCGCAATCCAAAAGAGCTTAAAAGTTGCCAAAATGGCGACATTGCCGCCATCACGAGCTCAATTTTTTCCTCATGACTCAAGAGGCAATAAGAGACATACTTCACCCGAGGACCCCAATCCCAAGAAGTCTCTCTCTCTCTCTCTCACACACACACACACACACACACATTATTCTCAGAGGAAAAACGATTATGGTGCTACTTATCACGCCTCTTCTCACCATTGAAATATTTCATCCATCAAATTTATTATATATTCATTGCAGAATACCAAAGTTCTTGGAGAAGCCACCAGATCTAGATAATTAAGGAGAACATTGAGCTTATATACCCTATGCTTGGTTATCACCAGACATGAGGGCGGTAAAATGCAACATGTTTCTATTAACTCTCAAGGTTCAAAACCTTGGAGGAAGGTTTTATTAACTCATGAAGGAAGTTGTACTATGAGTTCAAATCATAATTTACTACACAAAGTTGTCATATAAAGACACTGACATTCCTTGGTGGAACCCATCAGAAGAAAAAGGAGACCCTCAAAGAGTAAATCGGCGGATTCACGATGGGGGCTCAGTGAAGTATGAGGAGAAAATGATGGCCTAAAGTGTTGGATATTTGAGAAAGATTGAGGTCACATTGTATGTTCTATGATAAAATGGACTTATTGAAGTATGCAATTTTTATTCAATTGCATAAAAATTATATAGTAAAAGAGTCAAAATAACGTATACATTAAAATAGTCAATACAACAAAATCTAAGGTCTTTCAAATTTTATTCCACTTCCTTCAAAACCACTTCAAGTTCTTGCTTTTGTTCCTAAATTATGGTTCTTTGTGTTTCAAGATTATGCAATCGCTCTTCCTTTGTTTTTGTTAAAATTTCCAACTTCCTTTTCTGCTTTATCATAAAATGATTCTTCTCATTGTCCATTTCTTTACTAATCAAGGAAACCACACGTAGTTTCAGTATAACCTTGTATAAACTCAGAAACCACATTGACCATGTTACAAAACTGTTGAGGAAAAATCCTTTTTGATGTTTTGAAGATAACAAACTCTTGTGTAAATATAATTAAGATTATGATCTTATTTGTTATTTGACGTGCGCTCTTTAGTGGAAATAAATAAGACAGGTTCATTCATTCTCACTCAAGATATTATACTATGACCCTTAAAAGAATAACATTATGAAAAGTCAAGAGTAACGCTCATAGTTACCAGAGTAATTCTCAGAATGAGTCAAGAGTAACGCTCAGAGTTATCAGGAGTAATTCTCAAGAGTAACGCTCAGAGTTACTGGAGTAATTCTCAAAACAAGTCAAAAGTTACTCTCTCAGAGTTACTAGGAGTAATTCTCAGCATCTGTCTAGAGTTACTGTCCCAGAGTTACTCTCCCTGATTTACTGTCCCAGAGTTACTGTCCCAGAGTTACTCTCCCAGAATTACTTTCTCAGAATTAGTCCTTGAAGAATGAGTCAAAGGTCAGAATTACCAGATGCCAGCATTACTCAGAATAAAGACCAAGTCTTTCCAGCATAAGACTAAGTCCTTCCAGAATAAGACAAAGCTCCCAGCATTACTCAAGTAATTCTTGATACTTCTCATACAAATATTTCAAGGGTTATTCTGGTACTTGCACTCAAGCTTTGGCTCTATAAATAGAAGACACATTCTATGCTCTCACTACCGATTTGTTGAATCACACAAAGAAAGCCAAAATCATAAAGCCAACATTATCATTCACTCTACAAATTACTTTCAATACTCACTACCAAATAGTGAACACATAAATTTTAGAGTTATCATTCTAAATCTCAGTTCATATACTCACTGCCATATAGAGAGTATCTAGAAACTTATTGTAAACATCCTGAGATCACAAAGTATATCACAACAAAGATATACAAAACCAATTATTGTGTAAGCTGTCTGTAAGCTATACCATTCAGAAGTGTAAGCCTGGTGAGGCTAAGAATACATAGAAGAAAAAGTTGTTGTAAGAAGATTCAATAAAGGATAATCTCACAAGGTGTGGGGACTGGACTAACCACATTGGTGAACCAGGATAAATCTCTTGTGTGATCTCTCTTAAACTCTACTCTATTTATTTATTATATACTGTTAGTCACATTGTTACACACACTACACTAAATATTATATGATATTTACTCTAACTATTCTTCTCCAATGATTCCTTGAGAGGTTGTGTTTTTTATTAAGGTAAAGCTAGATTTTAAAAGGGTCACAATTCAACCCCCCCTTCTCGTGACATTTCTAGTTACTTCAAAAACAAGCTATGTTTAAGAAATATCCATTATGATGAAGGTTTTTAGATTGGTTACCCTAAAGTGTGGATATCCTCAAAATTGGTAATTTATGTTTCTCTTAAAAGAACAACAATATTCCCACACCGGCAGTCGGGTCTTATCACAACTTCGAGCTTGAATATACCTTCGAATCAGAACATATAAAATTATTGTCTTCGTGTTTACCATATTGCTTGACAATGGAATAACAATGCTCGGAATTCATTTGTATCTTCAATTGAGATTAAAAGATGAAGTGAAGTGTTTTAGCATTTGAGATTATGGCAATTAAAGATGGAATTATTTGCGCCTAATTTAATTTAGGGTTCATATGTTTGAAGAAAATCATGGAAAAAATGATGGTGATGACAAATCTGCCAACTGAGATGCCATGTAGACCACAATAAACTCCATTTGTGAAAATTAGATGGTAGGACGTACGTGACACTTAATAATAAATTAAGGGGATACAATGGTCGTTTTAAAAGTTAAAGGATCAAACTGGACTTCGAGTGAAAGATAAGAGACAAAAAAGTAGTGTATCAATATTTTTTTAATGATTTACTTACTACAATTAAAAATGAATGAATGAATGGAACATAATTTTTTGTCACAAAATGTAACCTAACTAGATTTAGTGGGAAAATAGTATTTTAGTTATCTATTTATTAGTTAATAATAGATGAATCAATAGAAAAAGTTTTGACAGAAAAAAAAAAACAAACATTGTAAGATTAGAGTTACATCTTCCTTTTATAAACCTTAGTGTCGTTAGAAAAATTTGAGACGTCCCATTGAAAGAGTTATGACTGAACCCTTTTTCGTATCTATGGAGCATCTGGCTATCAATTGGATTCCAATTCTCTAGAGTCAGAAAAAGGACACATTCACATAGTCAATAACATAATGTTTCGATGGCTAATGGATTTATTTCATCTAGAGAAAATTTGGAGGTCGAAGATGTTGGCAGCATGGTTTGGAATGAATTGTGCCAAAAATTATTCTTTCAAGACATTCAAACGATTGATTATTCAAAATACATTTCTTTCAAGATGCATGATCTTGTTCATGATCTTTCTCAATCAATAATGGGGAACAAATATATAATTTTAGAGAATGCAAACATGTATTAACTATGTATTAACTTGTCATTTGGGGTAGGATCAAAACACATTATTTTATTGGATTGTTCAACATACTTATATAAATGATATACTTTCTTAAATCAATATGGATTATTTTTTGTAGGTATTGTGCACGTTTTATGAGCTTTCACATAATTTATAATTTAAATACAATTATATAAAATAATTGTCTGCTTAAACACACTTATTCAGCCTTATGAAAATTTAGGACATAGAGATGAAGTACGAAAATTATAATTTTTTTAGGGGTAGGATCAAACTGACAATGCTGATTTCTGAGTTTTACTATGCGTGTTATACATGATGGTTAATAACCACATTTGGTTCTTACTTTATAAATTTCCAAGTCTAACTTCTATAATTCATTTTACATTTAACTAATCTATCAAATGTTCCTCTTCTAACATATCTTAGTAATATACATAATTACTATTTAGAATACATCACGCAAAAATGAAAGTTACCAAACACTAATACTCTTTAAATATCATTTTATGTTCATATGATTTTTTTATCAACACTATTACGCCTTCGAGTTTGAATCAATGATATGACTGCAAAAGGAAAGAGAAAACATGATAGCATGAAGAACCATCTTGGACCTAAGAAGGAACATAACAAGTTCAAGAATTCTAGTGAACCAAAAGGACCAAAAGGCGGCTCCTATGTATGCGATAAACCATGCCACTATGCTCGAGATTGCATGCATAACAAGTGCAAAAACGAAGTTAATTTTGTTCATGTCGATGTCAACATAATTGCTACAGTGAGCGAGATTATGGCAATAAAAAGGCAAAGTACAATGATAGAGGCATGATATGTGTGCTACCGTGCATGTCTCTTATGACAAGACAACATTTAAAATTTATTCTTAAGTAAATGATGGATAAGAAGTGCATATGGGAAATCAAGTCGGATCTAGAGTCCTTAGAATGAGATTCGTCGAACTGAACTTCACTTCTAAAAAGAAAATCACTCTTGTACTTAATGTCCCCGACATGAATAGGAACTTTGTTATTGAGGACTTGTTGGAAAAATCAGGCATTAAGTCTATATATGAATTAGGCAAACTAATATTGACTTGTAACAATGTATTTGTAGGAATAGGATACCCCGCTGAGGGAATGATCAAACTTTGTACTACCGACAATATTATTAATGAAAATTTTAATTATGCTTATATGCTTGAATCTATTTCTTTATGACATTCTAGATTAGCACATATTGGTATTAGTACTATGAATAGACTAATTAAATCTGTATTGATCTCATGTAATATTCATGATTTCAAAAAATGTGTTAAATAAAAAATGATTAAGAAACCTTTCAAAAGTGTTGAAAGAAAATCAAATTTGCTTGATCTTGTGCATTATGATTTGTGTGAATTTAATGGCATGTTAACCCGTGGTGGAAACCGATATTTTATAACCTTTAATGATGATTGCTCAAGGTTCACACATGTATATCTTTTAAAGCATATAGATGATGTCTTTAATGCCTTTAAAATTTATAAAGTGAAAGTAGAAAATCAATTAAGTAGAAGTACCAAAGTCCTTAGGAGTGATACGGGCGGTGAATACTTTTCTACAAAATTTGATGCATATTGTGAAGAATATGGTATTATACATAAATGCTCTCCACCTCGTACACCACAACAAAATGGTCTATCCGAGAGAAATAATCTGTAATACCCGATATTATATTTATTCAATCATTATATTTGCTAATATGATTAGTATGAAATAAGGTGGATAAATATGGTATATATATTTCTACTAATTGGTTCATGGGACTAGCTTAACCTATTAGTAGCAATAAGAGGGGCATATTAGTAATTTCACCCTTAAATAGAAATGGGGCATGTTTGGTTGCTCATCTTCTTTCTTTCTAAAAAAACCAGAATTTTGGTTAGAGAAGAAAAGGGAGAGAAGTGTGGAAAGAGAGGAAGAGGAAGAAGAGTCCCAAAACTCAGTCCAAGCTTCATCCTTGCATGGAACCAGTTCTGTCCCAATCTTGCTCTTGTCATCATCATCTTGCTTTCAGCTCTGTCATCATCATCTTCTCCAACTCTAAGGTGAGTCCATAGTTAGTGACCTTGGGGGTTTTGCATGTAAGGGTTCAATTGGGGTTTAGGGATTATGAGTGAAGTGTTAATCAATGATGCTAAATCTGTTTGTTTTGCCCTATTCTTTGCATGCTAATGTTTCTATTTGCAATTATGTGATGCAATTTCGTTTGGACTATTATACAAGTGTAGGGGATCATCTATAGGTTGTTTGGGACTGGTTTAGGGCTTCTAAAACGCAGAAAATTGATTCTGCTTCAGGGTAATCGGTTACAGGCATTTGGGTAACCGATTACTCTGTGTAATTTTGCGTTTCTGGGCATTTTTCATGCCAGTAACCGGTTACTGGCTTCTGGGTAACCGGTTACCCTGGGCAAAAGTGCAAAAATCAGCAAACTTCAAAAATTCGTAACTTTCGGCTCGGGTATCGAAATTGCGCAAACTTTATATCGTTGGAAAGCTAATTAAGTGTACTATCTAGGAAAATTAGCCTAGGTGCTTGAATATTATTTTTTGATATATCTGACATACCTTCTGTTAAGTGCGACACTGATAACATGTGAAGCATATGTATTTAGACCGAGTTTTCTTCTTTATTCTTGATGGCTATGTTATGTCGTTGTATATGTCGTCATCTTTATGTCCCCCTCCACGTGGGAATGATCTGGTGTATACTCATTGGTGGGAAGGGACAGCTGGGCATATTCACCGCTCTCAATGGGAATGATCTGGTGTATACTCATTGATCGGTATGGGATATGTGGGTACTCGATGGGAATGATCTGGTGTATACTCATCGTGTTACCAAGGAAATGCTAGTGCTTGATGGGAATGATCTGGTGTATACTCATCATGTACTGAAGAAGGCATTTTCTCTAGCAGGAAAACATCGGATGTTGGTACGGTGAGATAGTGATACCACGTCGGTAAGATCACTGGTTTATTCGCCCCTAGTGATGCCACATAGGCAATATCATTAGGTCCTCACCGGTGGGCTGGTACAATCATGGTGACGTGGTTGTACTAGCAACATCATACTTGTGTGTTGTTTATGTGTATAATGATATCTCATTGGTTAGCCACGGGACTTCCATTGGTGATACTGTCCTTGTTGTGTATTTGTACCTGGCCGTGAGGAAAACCACGGATCCATGGCGGATCCGTTTGATTGTATGTTCCCTTTAGATCCGAGCGGACTAATAGGATAGGCGGACTCACTGAGATTTAGTAATCTCATCCCATTCCAATTATATTTTTTTTCAGGTGGTTCGAGACAAGATCGCGGTAAGGGAAAGATGGATTAGGTCTCTTGGCGATGCTTGGATGTTTCTTTTAGTTCTTATCGTGCTTGCTAGTTTATGTATTTTGGACATGTACTATTATGATGTACTTGTATTTTGGCCATGATACATTCGACTTTGTATTCGTACACTTCTACTTTCCGCTGCAAAACATTATGTATTTGTCGTCTTATGAACCATTTATAATACTTTATGCATATTATTCTAGACAAATATGTGTGAGGTGTTACAGTTGGTATCAGAGCAGGTCGATCCTCGACTTTGCTAAGACACATCATAATGCAGTACAATTCTGCCTCATATGTGTATAATCAGTAGGATTCCTTATGTCTTATTTATGGTATTGAGCCTGATCAACTTGATTCCATGCGTAGGACAGACAGGGAGATGGCTGAGCAACGCAGAGGTCCCGGAAGGCCCAGAACTAGGAATGTGGAGCCCGAGCAACCGGCCGGAGGTGCAGGCGTGCCTTGGCAACAGATGATGCAACAGATGATGCAGCAGAACCAGATGATGGCTCAAATGACGCAAGGCATGCAGGGACAACAACCTCCTACTCAAGCTCCCGTTCCTCAAGCTGCAGCTGGACCTGATTTTCGTGCCTTCTTCAGGATGGATCCCCCAGAGTTTGTTGGCGGACTTGATTCACTCTTGGCTCATGATTGGTTAGCTGGTATGGAGAGGGTGTTTCAAGCTATTCAGTGTACTGAAGAAGAGAAGGTGATCTTTGCTACTCAGAAGATGAAGGGACCAGCTCTTAGGTGGTGGAACACTGCATCCACTTATTTCACCACACAGGAGATTCCTAAGGATTGGCAACACTTCAAAGTGGCATTCTTGGAGAAGTATTTCCCTAATAGTGTGAGGACTCAGAAGGAACGTGAATTCCAGAACTTCAAGCAGGGTGAGATGTCTGTTTCAGAGTATGCAGAGAAGTTCGAGGATTTGGCTGATTACTCCCGACAAGCTGCTTATGCTCCAGATGAACTATGGAAGATTGACCAGTTTATGATGGGTTTGAGGGCCGACATTGCTCATAGTGTTTCTCAAAGAGAGTTCGTTACTTATGCTGAATGTCTAAGGCAGTGTTATGTTGCTGAAAATAGCTTGAAGAGGGTTCAAGAAGAGAGGAACCAGAACAAGGCTAATTTTAGGGAGCAAGGGAGATCTACTCAACACTTGAGGCCCCGTAATCCTCCACCAAAGAAGAAGCAGGTTTATGGTGGTCAATCGGCTCAACCGCCTCATTGTCGCAAGTGTGGAAGGAAGCATACCGGAGAGTGCCAGCTTGGTTCTATGACTTGTTTTAGATGTGGCGAGCAGGGCCACATAGCTCCCCACTGTCCACAAAAGAGGATTCCTGAGAAGACTGCAGGTCGTGTTTACACTTTGGATTCGAGAAAGGCTAAGGGAAACCATAATCTCATTGCGGGTACGTGTTACGTTAACAATCAACCTTTATGTGTTTTAGTTGATTGTGGAACTACTCATTCTTTTATCTCCACCGAGTGCGTCTACCGACTTGGTTTGGAGGTTATTCCGTTACCTGAACCCATGATTATTTCTTCGGCAACGGATGATACTGTGGAAGCTCGACTAATTTGTAAAGATTGTTCAGTGTCTTTTAATGGTCGTGACTTCCCGATTGATTTAATTTGTTTACCCCTCAAGAAGCTTGATGTCATTCTAGGGATGGATTGGTTGTCTCTTAACTCGGTGTACATTGGTTGCAAAGAGAAGGCCATATTCATTCCTGCTGAAGAGACTTCTTCCGATGATGCAATTACCAAGTTGATAGAAGGTACAATCAGCACGGTTAATTATCTCTTTTCTCAAGAAAGATCCTTTCTTTTGGTTCTTTCCAAAGAACCTTCTGTGAGAGTTGAATTGTCGGAGATTCCGGTGGTGTGTGAATTTCCTGATGTATTTCCTGAGGATATCACTTCTCTTCCTCCAGAAAGGGAAGCGGAATTCTCAATCGATCTTGTTCCTGGAACAGCCCCAGTTTCCATCACTCCTTATAGGATGTCTCCTATTGAACTCAGAGAACTGAAGCGTCAATTGGAAGAGCTTCTTACTAAGCATTTTATCCAACCCAGCGTTTCTCCATGGGGAGCTCCTATTCTTTTGGTAAAGAAGAAGGACGGAAGTATGCGCCTGTGCATTGATTACCGTCAGCTGAACAAAGTTACCATAAAGAACAAATATCCTCTGCCACGGATTGATGACCTCCTAGATCAGTTGAAAGGAGCCAGTGTGTTCTCGAAGATTGATCTTAGGTCAGTGTAACACGGTGAACTGACTTTTTATTAATCGGAATGTCGCGGTAAGCAAGAGTCGCCACCGACTTTTATTTTATCCAAACAATATTCGGAAAGGCAAAAAGAAACAGAAAAAAAATCCTTTTTAAAGAAAATCTGAATTCGGGGGGTAATTTATGCAAAGGGAAGGTGTAAGGCACCCTTTGCATCCATGGTTTTCCATGGGCTCTTAATTGCTTTGCTTGCTCGTTTGTTTAGAAAATGTAGATGAAAGAGATAGGGACTTTAGCTTGTGAATAAGCGTTGCCCTTTTGAAAAATTATGAGAAAGAATATAATAAAAAGGTTTGAGCATTGCAAGGCAATTAGGGGCAATTACCTTAAACTCAGATGATAGGTCTCTTTTAGCCTTTCAGAATGAAAGGGTCTATCCTTGCCATAAGAGGGCAGGAAGCCTTTCGTTTGGAGGTTGAAGGGTCATCGAAGCATCCTTTGCCATAAGACTGTCCCATGCCATAGAAGGGCAGGTAGTCTAAGGCAAGGATCAGAATAAGCCATTTTTCGTAGGCAGCCAGAAGATACCTCAGCCTTTTTCCGTAGGCAACATCCGAGGGTCGAGGTCATTTTTGTGTATCGAAGGCAGCATCATTTAGGGTCGTGACCTTTTTATCGAGGCAACATGGCTGAGGTATCCTCGTATTCGAGGGACGTGGCTTATTCTGCAAAAAAAAAACACAAAGGCAACAGGCAACAGGCAACAAGGCAACCAGGCAACAGAGAGGTTACCCCAAAAGGGTGCGTGTGTGCAACATTCACGTGGTTATGTTCAGATATTTTATCTTATAATTAGTGATTCTAATTGATTCAGAGTTGCACTCCCTATTTTACTAACCACGCAGTAATATAATAATATAACATCACAGTTTTAAGTGCCTTCAAGGCCAATCAATACAACCAGTAAACAGTTACATAATAATAGGGGGAGGGGACAATGAAACCAGCAGATCCTTTAATAGGGTTTGACACAAGTAATAAAAATAAAAAGTAAGGTTTAGAGTTACCAGACTCGTAGCTTTGGCGACTCGACAAACCTTTAGCTTCGATTGATGAAGGTTGATGGGCAGAGGTTTGCCTTGAAGTTTTAAGAAGCATTGACCCTGACCATTAAAGAATTGACAAAGAAAAAAGAAGTAGTGAGGGTATGGCTAATTCGAAGATAATCAGGGTTAACGTAAATAAAATAAAAGAAAAATAAATTAATAATGAATAAATAGGGAATACTTAGCTTCGATTCGAATTTGATCTGATATGGTTAATAGGGCGCCTTTAAGGTTAACCCTGAAAGGCAAGGCAGAAAAGGGATGAATGCAAAGCAAACCCTAAAAGTAAAATAATCTAAATATATTTTAAATTGAATTAGAATTAAATTACTTAACTTCGAGGTTTCGAGGTTTGTTGAAGGCGCGCGCTCGGGACGAACCATGTTGCTAACCCTGACAATGCACAGAAAAGAAAAATAAATCAGTGTATGGCATGATCTCGTAAACCCTAATTAGGGTACGAATTAAATGATTTAGATTAATTATTGGTCTTGCGACCTAATTAATTTGATCGGGATCAGAAAATTAAATCGAGGATAAAAATAATTTTTATGAAACTTTTGGAATTTAAATAAAGTAATTATGATTTTTTAAAGATTTAAAGGTAAATTAAAATAAATAAATAAAGTTATTAAACATGTGTATATGCATTTATTAATTTAAATAATAAATAAATAAATTAAATAACAAAATAAACATATAAAAGGTTTTTTTATAAAATTTTTCTATAATTTTTTATATAGTTTTTATATATAAAAATAATGTAACTAAAAAGCAAAGTATATATATATATATTAAAAAGAATAAAGTGGCTGTGTAACAAAAAATAAAAAAAATTAGAAAATACTTAATTTTTGATCAGATGTGGCTGGCGCGTGAGGCTTATGGTGTGCACTCGCATCTGGAAGCGTTGGATGGGTCTGGAGATTGGATGGACGGCTGAGATGATGCAAGACCATGGTAGTGCGTGCATCATGATACACGTGATCCCCCCGTTCCCATTCAAAAACGCGCGCCCAGGGCCTCCAACGGGAAGCTGTCACGCAGTCATCCCCTTCCTCTGGCCGTCGTTTTAGACCTGGAGCGACTTTTACCTACGGACAATGTCCGTTGCTACAGCACCTGCATTTACGAATAGGGCAAAAACAGAGCGAAAATTTTTCGCGACCTGATGGACATGATCGTCCTGGCCTCCTGAATCTGATGGTACCTGTAATAATGTATGATTTGGCCTAACAAGAGAAACCCCAATCGGAGCTCTCAAACCCTAACTATGGCGTTACGATCAAAACGACATATAAATGCAATTAAATCTCCAGAACCACTCAGAGCATCAAGATAAACATGAATATGCACCAAGAATACATTAAATATGCGTGTATGATTGATTCCGATTCAAAGTTTAAAAGACTCAGAATACGACTTACAGTGGGATGTTCTTGATGCTTCAAGGTACGAGAACGATCTGGAATCCTTCAATGAAACCCTTGGAACGTGTTTGAACCTCTGAAACTCTTTGAATCCGCTCCAAACTCCAGAATTGAATTTGGAATTTCTTGAACTTTTTGCACTCCGGTTTGAAGCTTTTGGCTGCAAAAACGTGAACCCCTACACTCTGAATGCGTTTTGCACTTTATAGGAGATGGATTAGGGTTGATCATACTGAATAAAATCCAATCAAATCTTGATAATTGTTGTTTGGAAAATTTGATTTAAATCTTTCTATTATGGGCCAATTTCAAACTTTCTCAGCTCCATTCTTTGTCACTGATTTTGCATTTGTTTATTTACCATTTATGAGATTATATTTGATTGGAAATAAAAACAAATATAATCTCCTTTTAATTTTATTGTTTTATATACTTAATTTTATTGATAAAATCATAAAAACAAATAAAAATAAAAGGTAACTTGTTTTGGGGCGTGCATGGACTCAAAGTGAAGATTGGATTAGTAGAACATAAGCCCATTTGGAAGATTTTAGATTTTGGGACTTTTCTCTTCACATTTCCCTCACAAAATAACCCAACTTTGACAAGGTGTATCTCCCTCAATTCTTGAGGTATGGAAGTGTTCTTGAACTTTTTGGAAACCTTAGAGAGTCCTCTAACCAATGTCTTTGGTCTCATATCAAAATCATTTTTCATTCTCATTTTATGAGCTTTAAGAAAAAGTGTCTTTTTGTTGACCTTTGAAAAGGACCTGTAATGTATGAGGCCATAATTCTTAAACCATTGACCTGTGAGCTTTGATTCTTGGACCATTGGATAGAGGAATGAATTCTCTTCAAAATGAGCTTTGGTGGGAATTTTTCTGATGAAGTATGAATATTTGGTGAATTTTCAAAGTTTGGTTGACTTTTTCAGTTCATGCCTAAAATAGTAACTCTTGACTTTTGACTTCTCTGATCTTTCCTTGCATGATCATGATCAACCCTTGATCAAATGATGATTTTAGGGTTATGAGGATGTTGTTTGACCAAATACTTTGAGTTTTGACTACATATTGACTTGAAATGACTGTTTTGCCCTTGAGAGTCGACTGTTGACCTAATCAGGATTTGAAGGACTAAATTTGCTCTGTTTGACTTGAAACTTTATATGGAGATACTCTGGGATGTTAGTGACCCTATGGAACCATCTTGAGCCATTGATTTAATGATTTTCCATTGAGTTAATCAAACCCTAGTTCAGAGCTTTTGTGTGGGAGACTGTGTTTTGGAGCTTTGTCTTTTGATTTGGTTTTGTGTATGAAAAATAGCATGGGCAAATTTTGGGGTATGACAGCTGCCCCTGTTCAATTATCTTAAACCTGAAGATGTAGAGTGGTTTGTACGCCAGTCGGTATCTGAAGGTGGAAGGTGATTGAACACTAGAATACCAAGAAATTTGCCCTATTTGAAGTAGGGACTTTTGTCGGGGATGGGCTTGTGGATGCCATCTGGTAGCTGAAGTTTGAGACGATGTTGTTTGCGCGTTGATCGTGTCATTACCGTTCGTAGTAAATGAATTAGATCTTTTGGAGAGATAATCGTGTCTACATCGTTCGTGATGATAGAATTAGACTATCTTGTCGTGTCAGCACCGTTCGTAGTAACTGAATTAGACCGTGGACGTCAGTGATCGTGTCTACACCGTTCGTGATGATAGAATTAGATCTCTGAGAGTTGACCGTGTCAGTACCGTTCGTAGTAACCGAATTAGATCTTTTGTCGTGTCAGTACTGTTCGTAGTAGCTGAATTAGACTTTGAAAGTGATCGTGTCATTACCGTTCGTGGTAAATGAATTAGATCTTCGAGCGTTGATCGTGTCAGTACCATTCGTAGTAGCTGAATTAGATCCTTTGTCGTGTCAGTACTGTTCGTAGTAGCTGAATTAGACTTTGAAAGTGATCGTGTCATTACCGTTCGTGGTAAATGAATTAGATCTTCGAGCGTTGATCGTGTCAGTACCATTCGTAGTAGCTGAATTAGATCCTGGAAAGTTGGAGATTTCGTTCATTTGTCGGTACCTGTATTAGTGGGAAAAGGTAAGGTTAATCTTTATGCAATGTCATGATGCATGGGTTATGTAATGAATCCCTCAAAATAAATGAGAGCTTTTGCATGTTATGTATGAGTTCATTATGAGGTAATGTATGCAGTGTATGAACATGTTTATGACATGTGATATGTGAATATGATTTATGTTGTCTTTGATTAAGAAAGTAGATCTTTATGTCCTTGTAATTGTACTGTCTGATCTTGTCTTGAAGATGCTCAGCTGGGAATTTATGATTTCTGCTTGGAGATGATCAGTGACTTGATGTTCCCTGATTGGTGATAAAGATATTGATAAATCATGTTGGAGGAGAGCGATAGTGTTGAAGATGTAAACTCTGTTGGACAGCCATGTCTTTATCGGGAGCGTTTGAAGATATCTTCTTAATGATTACTCTGTGGGGATATGATCTTGTGAACCCGGCTTTGTGGGGAGACATGGGTGAAAGTTGCCCCCAGTATTATAGTAACTACTACTTGATTTAGGACATGTCACTTAGAATGTCAAACGGGACTTGTATAGATTTGCCCCAGTTAGCAGGAACTTTTGGAAAGATTCACCTTGCGAGGACTTTATAAGATGTGCACTTTAGGAGACATGCCCCTAGTAATCATATGCCCAATATGATGTCCTATGTTGGTTGAGAAGTAGCTTCAGATCTTCTTGGATGCGTGCCCCTGATTATTTTGGCATCCTTGAGAGATTCTCGGAAACTTGACTTGATTGCCCCAGATTGTTTGGCTTTTGAGAGATTCTTATAATCTTGACTGGATTGCCCCAGATTGATTGGGCAAAGCATGCCATGCCCCTTGTATACGTACGAGACATTGCTTCTCGGAGTAATCTTGTCTGTTGGGATAACTTTTAGTCATTAGTTGTACCATGTGCAAGTTCTTTCTGATGCTAGCATTTGAAATTATGTAGCAGAATATGTTTAATAATGAATTCATGAGATGCAATGCATACATTTGTCTTGAGTTTTAAAACAAGAGATGTAAAAGCGTGATATTCGTAAAAACATGCTATTTGTAATAATGTGATGTTTGTGAAAAACAGGATACCAACTTAACATTTGTAGTAAGCTTTAAGGAGTCGGGATACCCTTTTGGTGACAGTATGCTTTTGAACTAACCATGCTTCAGTTAGGACTTTCAAGGGTTGTAATGTGGCTTGGTTCACGGTTTAAGAAACAAAGGATAAAGGCTCAAAATTTGATTGTACCCACCCCCTCTTCGTGATGATCTTCAATCCTAAGCTCAATTAATTCAGCTTATGCATTCAGGTTCCAAGAGACTTTTAGATTTGTACCTTTGATAATGTTGATGGTTCGCAAACAAAGAGAACTTTTGAGATGGCAGTCACTTCTTCCTTTTGGTAGTCACAACATTGTGTCGTTCAGGAATTTATTGACTTCTCTTTTTTCATCTTTTGATATCCCTAACTTTTGCCTGAACTGTCTATTTTAAGCTTACAGTCAGCGGGATGCCTCGATTTTTGCCTAAGTCATCTTTTTGTTTTTTGACTTAGCAGGCTTTTCTTTGTACATATGTTTATTCATTTTTTTTTTGAAAGATATTGACTGCCTTGCTTAATGATTGATGAACCATCATTGGCTTTTGATTGACATCTCCAACACTTCTTTGATGTGTACGGATGAACGCTTGTGATTGAAACCTTTGTTGAAAGGTGTACAGGGTGATTCTCTTAAAATAGAATGCACAGCCACAATAACTGAGAACTACCCTGCCCCAGGTTAAAAATGCGGGTGTTTCGTACAAAAAGAAACTTCTACTCCTTAGGCTCAAAGGGGTTGACGAGGGATTACCATCCTTATATCTCCACTGTTTAGGAGTTGAAACAATGCCTGTACATCGTCAGCATAGTCCGTTCAAAAGCATATTGTATGAGGTTGCGGTATCATTTTCGTCATCCTCCCTCAAAAAGGTATACAACTTTAGCAGGAGTTGAGTATCACAAAAACATATGCAGAATAAAGACATAATTTAAAATGAGTGATAACGAAATAATTTATTCAAGACAAATATATGCAATGCACTGATGATTATTATTAAGACAAATAATGTCTATCATAAGCCGGATGTTTAAACAAACAGATAGAAATTGCAAATGAAAGTAAAGCTAATGATTTAAAGTTCATCCACTCTGACATTAATCAGTCTTGTCGTGATTGTGCATGGGAGCAGTGATCGCTATAGGAGTCTTGGGATGAGGGAATTCAATTTCACCAGCATCGATCATATCTTGGATCTTGTTCTTTAATGGCCAACAATCATTCGTATCATGCCCAGGGCTATTGGAGTGATACGCGCACCTCGCATTGGGTTTATAGCTAGGAGCGGAAGTGTTGGGCTTCACAGGAGGATCCCTTAAAGTAATTAGCCCTTTCTTCAGCAATTGTTGCAATGCTTCGGCCAGAGTCATGTTGATCTTTGTGAATTGACGCTTAGGTGCAACTACCTTGCGTCTTTGTTGTGGAACTGGTGTAGTGATCAGAACTGTCCCCACAGATTGGTTGGGATCATTGCGACCTTTCCGATTGTACCCAGCATTAGCCATGTGAGGTTCCTCAGGTGAGTGGAAGTTAATGGTCTTGTCATCAATGAGGTCTTGGATCTTGTGTTTCAACGGTCCACAATCCTCTGTATCATGACCAGGACTATTTGAATGGTAAGCACATCTCGCATGATACTTATACCCAGGAGCGGGGTTAGTAGGAAGTGAATATGGAGGCAATAGAGTTATCAAGTTCTGATTGAGCAGTTGTTGCAGAGCTTGAGACAGCGGCATATGTAACGGAGTAAATGACCGCTTAGGCTTGGATCTCTGATTATCTTGACCGCCTTGGTGCTTATGTTGATTCTTCTCCTTCTCGATTAGAAGTGCCTTCAATTCTTCTTGCCCCTTGGCCAAGTTAAGGATCATTTCTTGGAATTGGTTGTTCTGAGTTTGGAGATTCTTCATAGATTGTTCAAGATTCATCTTTGTTACTGAAATAAACAGCACAAAGATGAGGCATTTGGTTTTATGAAACCTGTGATGCGATGTTTATGAATGATATGATTATGCATATGCAATGTTTCGAGGACCTTAGAATTCAAATTTGTTTAAAACAAAACAAAAAGAAACTTTATTAATAATAATTAAGAGAAAGTAATTGTAAATTGTTTTATTGTTGTCTTTTACAATAAGGAAAGTATAAAACTAGAAAATAAAATAAAACTTAGAAAAGATAAATTCTTCAAGTCTCCCATGGACGCTTCCTTTTTGAACCAATGAAGTTGTTGATGCCTTGCTCTGCTTGAAGTAATCTTGTGAGTTCTAACACTTTCTTTTCTTTGTCATGAAACTGAGCTTCGAAAGTGTCTCTTTCTTCCTTTAGTTGAATCCAGGATCTCTTTAATTCTTCGATGTCAGTTGGCATATCTGGATGAGTAATAACTTGAGGAACTCTTTCCTCGCAATCAGGCTCCACTATCACAGGTAAGACATACGGATAAGGCATGATGAGACGTTGAGCACGAGTGCGTACCCATCTAAGGTAAGGCCCCAAAGGAATGGAGTTTCTTTGTCCCAAGCTTTTGTTATCAATTCTATTTACCATATCCCAAGCTCGTATGAACTTCCGGCGGTGATTCTGAGTGTCATCTTCATAATCAAACACAATCCCTTGTATAAGCATATGGTGAGGACCATCTCTTCGAGCGTAACCAAATTGTCGTAAAGCCAAGCAAGGATTATAAGTGATACCCCCTCGTATGCCAAGTAAAGGCACATTAGGATATTGTCCACAACGGTCGATCATGGTGAAACTTTCCTTGGATAAAGACAGCCAACGGATATCAGAATGTGAAAGTGACATTATTCTCTTGTGCCATTTCAGCCTTTGGTCGTTCCTCATTACTGATCGAGGCAAGTGCGAAATAAACCACTTAGATAACAAAGGTATGCAACACATAAGAGTCCCTCGCTTCTTCATAGTACGAGTGTGAAGAGAGTGTAGGATATCTCCAAGCAAGGTAGGAACTGGATTGCGTGTCAGAAATATCTTTATGGCGTGCACATCAATGAACTGATCAGGATTAGGGAACAACACCAAACCATAGATGAGTAATGCTAATATGTCTTCGAAGGCTTGATAACTCATGGACTTCAGAAACATGCGAGCTTTCCCAAGTAAGAACTTAGCGAGGAATCCCTTGACTCCACTTCTGGTTTCCCAATGACCATCAATATCAGACTTTTTAAGATGTAGAGCAGGAGCGATGACTTCCAATTTTGGAGTTTCTTCCAAACCAGTGAACGGAATCTGATCTCGGATAGTGAGTCCAAGTATGTCAGCAAACTCCTCCATGGTAGGCACCAACTGATAATCTGGGAAAGTAAAGCAATGATGCTCGGGATCGAAGAATTGAAATAGTACACTCATCATTTCTTCGTCAAAACCTGAAGTAACTAAACTGGGCAAGAGACCATGTCTTTCAGAGAATCGGGAACCTCCAGGAATCTCTAATACCAATTCTTTCAATTCGGAAGGTATCTTCACAAAGTTAACTCGAATGGTGTTTCTAGTCTCCATAACCTACAAAACAGAACAAAGATGAATTCCTTGGTCCTCGAATGGTTAGTCATGATGTCATGATGCTCATGATGTTTATGATGTCATGAATGCCAAGTAGATAACAAACACAAACAAGTCACACAATTTTGCCTTAAGGTTAGGCTTGCATGTGGTCTGGGGGTGCGTACCCTCCCCACTGAAGTTTAGTCGGTTCAAACCTGTCCTATATACAGATCGGGTTCTAAGGAGCTCATATCATTGACCTTTCTCGAAGGCGCTTATCTCAGTTCGGCAATCGAATCGCCAACCGAAAAGGTCCTGAAAGTCCAGTCCATATGAGTGTAGCTTCGAGTATCAACCAACTTCAGTCGGAACCAAAGCCAGCCATCTCGCTACTTTCTAAAAGGCCAAAGTCAAGTTCGACTAAGGTTCTAAGGGCGAATTAGTGCTTAATGACACCACGCGGCAGCCAAGCATTTCCTCAGGTCGGATCCCAAGGAACACCAGGACAAACCAATGTGCCACACTAACGATGGCCATCAGATCAACCACATCAGTATACGCTGTGCAGTCTCCTTGATCTCATGCCATATACCTAAGGTACTCAGATCCGGGTTAGGATCTTTCACACAACAGAATACCCAAAACAACCCTGCAAAATTAAATCAATCAAAGCAAACAATATAAAACATTTAAATGAATCCTAAACTTTTAAGGTAACCCCTCTTTTATCGAAATTTATCCCCAGCAGAGTCGCCAGTTCTGTAACACGGTGAACTGACTTTTTATTAATCGGAATGTCGCGGTAAGCAAGAGTCGCCACCGACTTTTATTTTATCCAAACAATATTCGGAAAGGCAAAAAGAAACAGAAAAAAAATCCTTTTTAAAGAAAATCTGAATTCGGGGGGTAATTTATGCAAAGGGAAGGTGTAAGGCACCCTTTGCATCCATGGTTTTCCATGGGCTCTTAATTGCTTTGCTTGCTCGTTTGTTTAGAAAATGTAGATGAAAGAGATAGGGACTTTAGCTTGTGAATAAGCGTTGCCCTTTTGAAAAATTATGAGAAAGAATATAATAAAAAGGTTTGAGCATTGCAAGGCAATTAGGGGCAATTACCTTAAACTCAGATGATAGGTCTCTTTTAGCCTTTCAGAATGAAAGGGTCTATCCTTGCCATAAGAGGGCAGGAAGCCTTTCGTTTGGAGGTTGAAGGGTCATCGAAGCATCCTTTGCCATAAGACTGTCCCATGCCATAGAAGGGCAGGTAGTCTAAGGCAAGGATCAGAATAAGCCATTTTTCGTAGGCAGCCAGAAGATACCTCAGCCTTTTTCCGTAGGCAACATCCGAGGGTCGAGGTCATTTTTGTGTATCGAAGGCAGCATCATTTAGGGTCGTGACCTTTTTATCGAGGCAACATGGCTGAGGTATCCTCGTATTCGAGGGACGTGACTTATTCTGCAAAAAAAAAACACAAAGGCAACAGGCAACAGGCAACAAGGCAACCAGGCAACAGAGAGGTTACCCCAAAAGGGTGCGTGTGTGCAACATTCACGTGGTTATGTTCAGATATTTTATCTTATAATTAGTGATTCTAATTGATTCAGAGTTGCACTCCCTATTTTACTAACCACGCAGTAATATAATAATATAACATCACAGTTTTAAGTGCCTTCAAGGCCAATCAATACAACCAGTAAACAGTTACATAATAATAGGGGGAGGGGACAATGAAACCAGCGGATCCTTTAATAGGGTTTGACACAAGTAATAAAAATAAAAAGTAAGGTTTAGAGTTACCAGACTCGTAGCTTTGGCGACTCGACAAACCTTTAGCTTCGATTGATGAAGGTTGATGGGCAGAGGTTTGCCTTGAAGTTTTAAGAAGCATTGACCCTGACCATTAAAGAATTGACAAAGAAAAAAGAAGTAGTGAGGGTATGGCTAATTCGAAGATAATCAGGGTTAACGTAAATAAAATAAAATAAAAATAAATTAATAATGAATAAATAGGGAATACTTAGCTTCGATTCGAATTTGATCTGATATGGTTAATAGGGCGCCTTTAAGGTTAACCCTGAAAGGCAAGGCAGAAAAGGGATGAATGCAAAGCAAACCCTAAAAGTAAAATAATCTAAATATATTTTAAATTGAATTAGAATTAAATTACTTAACTTCGAGGTTTCGAGGTTTGTTGAAGGCGCGCGCTCGGGACGAACCATGTTGCTAACCCTGACAATGCACAGAAAAGAAAAATAAATCAGTGTATGGCATGATCTCGTAAACCCTAATTAGGGTACGAATTAAATGATTTAGATTAATTATTGGTCTTGCGACCTAATTAATTTGATCGGGATCAGAAAATTAAATCGAGGATAAAAATAATTTTTATGAAACTTTTGGAATTTAAATAAAGTAATTATGATTTTTTAAAGATTTAAAGGTAAATTAAAATAAATAAATAAAGTTATTAAACATGTGTATATGCATTTATTAATTTAAATAATAAATAAATAAATTAAATAACAAAATAAACATATAAAAGGTTTTTTTATAAAATTTTTCTATAATTTTTTATATAGTTTTTATATATAAAAATAATGTAACTAAAAAGCAAAGTATATATATATATATTAAAAAGAATAAAGTGGCTGTGTAACAAAAAATAAAAAAAATTAGAAAATACTTAATTTTTGATCAGATGTGGCTGGCGCGTGAGGCTTATGGTGTGCACTCGCATCTGGAAGCGTTGGATGGGTCTGGAGATTGGATGGACGGCTGAGATGATGCAAGACCATGGTAGTGCGTGCATCATGATACACGTGATCCCCCCGTTCCCATTCAAAAACGCGCGCCCAGGGCCTCCAACGGGAAGCTGCCACGCAGTCATCCCCTTCCTCTGGCCGTCGTTTTAGACCTGGAGCGACTTTTACCTACGGACAATGTCCGTTGCTACAGCACCTGCATTTACGAATAGGGCAAAAACAGAGCGAAAATTTTTCGCGACCTGATGGACATGATCGTCCTGGCCTCCTGAATCTGATGGTACCTGTAATAATGTATGATTTGGCCTAACAAGAGAAACCCCAATCGGAGCTCTCAAACCCTAACTATGGCGTTACGATCAAAACGACATATAAATGCAATTAAATCTCCAGAACCACTCAGAGCATCAAGATAAACATGAATATGCACCAAGAATACATTAAATATGCGTGTATGATTGATTCCGATTCAAAGTTTAAAAGACTCAGAATACGACTTACAGTGGGATGTTCTTGATGCTTCAAGGTACGAGAACGATCTGGAATCCTTCAATGAAACCCTTGGAACGTGTTTGAACCTCTGAAACTCTTTGAATCCGCTCCAAACTCCAGAATTGAATTTGGAATTTCTTGAACTTTTTGCACTCCGGTTTGAAGCTTTTGGCTGCAAAAACGTGAACCCCTACACTCTGAATGCGTTTTGCACTTTATAGGAGATGGATTAGGGTTGATCATACTGAATAAAATCCAATCAAATCTTGATAATTGTTGTTTGGAAAATTTGATTTAAATCTTTCTATTATGGGCCAATTTCAAACTTTCTCAGCTCCATTCTTTGTCACTGATTTTGCATTTGTTTATTTACCATTTATGAGATTATATTTGATTGGAAATAAAAACAAATATAATCTCCTTTTAATTTTATTGTTTTATATACTTAATTTTATTGATAAAATCATAAAAACAAATAAAAATAAAAGGTAACTTGTTTTGGGGCGTGCATGGACTCAAAGTGAAGATTGGATTAGTAGAACATAAGCCCATTTGGAAGATTTTAGATTTTGGGACTTTTCTCTTCACATTTCCCTCACAAAATAACCCAACTTTGACAAGGTGTATCTCCCTCAATTCTTGAGGTATGGAAGTGTTCTTGGACTTTTTGGAAACCTTAGAGAGTCCTCTAACCAATGTCTTTGGTCTCATATCAAAATCATTTTTCATTCTCATTTTATGAGCTTTAAGAAAAAGTGTCTTTTTGTTGACCTTTGAAAAGGACCTGTAATGTATGAGGCCATAATTCTTAAACCATTGACCTGTGAGCTTTGATTCTTAGACCATTGGATAGAGGAATGAATTCTCTTCAAAATGAGCTTTGGTGGGAATTTTTCTGATGAAGTATGAATATTTGGTGAATTTTCAAAGTTTGGTTGACTTTTTCAGTTCATGCCTAAAATAGTAACTCTTGACTTTTGACTTCTCTGATCTTTCCTTGCATGATCATGATCAACCCTTGATCAAATGATGATTTTAGGGTTATGAGGATGTTGTTTGACCAAATACTTTGAGTTTTGACTACATATTGACTTGAAATGACTGTTTTGCCCTTGAGAGTCGACTGTTGACCTAATCAGGATTTGAAGGACTAAATTTGCTCTGTTTGACTTGAAACTTTATATGGAGATACTCTGGGATGTTAGTGACCCTATGGAACCATCTTGAGCCATTGATTTAATGATTTTCCATTGAGTTAATCAAACCCTAGTTCAGAGCTTTTGTGTGGGAGACTGTGTTTTGGAGCTTTGTCTTTTGATTTGGTTTTGTGTATGAAAAATAGCATGGGCAAATTTTGGGGTATGACAGTCAGGATACCATCAGATCCGAGTGAAGAGTTCAGATGTACCTAAGACTGCATTCAGTACTCGATATGGTCACTACGAGTTTTTAGTTATGCCTTTTGGTGTAACTAATGCTCCAGCAGTTTTCATGGATTACATGAATCGAATCTTTCAGCCATATCTGGACCAGTTTGTAGTGATCTTCATTGATGATATTCTTGTGTATTCTCGTACTCCTGAAGATCATGAAGAACACTTGCGGATTGTGTTATCTACTCTTCGAGAGAAACAGTTGTATGCCAAATTCAGTAAGTGTGAGTTTTGGCTATCCGAAGTAAGTTTTCTTGGTCACGTCATCTCAGGAGGAGGCGTAGCAGTGGATCCTTCTAAAGTAGAAGCAGTGGTGAATTGGGATAGGCCAAAGAGTGTGACTGAAGTCAGAAGCTTCTTAGGTTTGGCAGGTTATTACCGGAGATTTATCATGGGGTTTGCTAAGTTAGCCTTACCATTGACAAAGCTTACGCGAAAGGAGGTTGCTTTTGAATGGGATTCCGAGTGTGAACAAAGCTTCCAGAAACTTAAGAAGAAGTTGACTACTGCACCCGTGTTAGTGATTCCGGATCCAAACCGACCCTATGAGGTGTTCTGTGACGCTTCTAAGAAAGGTTTAGGTGGAGTATTGATGCAAGATGGTCAGGTGGTAGCCTATGCCTCTCGGCAGTTGAGATCTCATGAAGAGAATTACCCGACCCATGATCTTGAGCTTGCTGCAATAGTTTTTGCACTTAAAGTGTGGCGACATTACCTATATGGCGTTCACTTTGAAATGTTTAGTGACCACAAAAGCTTGAGATATCTCTTTGACCAGAAGGAGTTGAATATGCGACAAAGGAGATGGATGGAGTACCTCAAGGATTATGACTTTGAATTGAAGTATCATCCAGGAAAGGCCAACAAAGTGGCAGATGCATTAAGTAGAAAGGAATTTCGAGTTGCTGAGTTGATGATGTTAGAACATGGATTGTTGGAAAGGTTTCGAAATCTTAGCCTTCGGTTTGAATGGACGCCCAATGGTGTGTTGATTAGTAACTTGAGCATCCAGAATGAGCTACGGGAAAGAATTCGGATATCCCAAGGGTATGATGAGCGATTGCAAGCGAGCGAAGGCATGCCTGATTTTGTGAGAGCATCTGATGGAGTAATCTTGTTTAAGCAGAGAATGTGCATACCGAGTGATTCTGAGTTGAGGCGTTTGATTCTTGATGAAGCACACAAGAGTAAATTTTCTATTCATCCTGGATCGACCAAGATGTATCAAGATTTGAAGAAGGACTTTTGGTGGCCAGGTATGAAGAAGGAGATTGCGGAATATGTGGCACAATGTCCCATTTGTTAACAGGTTAAGATTGAACACCAGAGGCCAGGAGGAATGTTGCAGCCACTGGAGGTACCAACGTGGAAATGGGATTCTATCTCTATGGATTTCATTGTGGGTCTACCTCGTGCCCGAGGCGGACATGATTCTATATGGGTAATAGTGGACAGGTTAACTAAGTCTGCTCACTTTTTACCTGTAAAGACCACTCACAAAGTGATTCATCTCGCAAGGCTTTTCATAGCAGAGATTGTACGGTTGCATGGAGTGCCGTCCAGTATAGTGTCTGATCGTGATCCAAAATTCACTTCGAGATTTTGGAAGATGTTTCATAGGGAATTGGGAACTAGATTGGATATGAGTACGTCTAACCATCCTCAATCCGATGGGCAAACGGAGAGGACAATCCAGACAATAGAGGATATGTTGAGAGCTTGCATTTTAGAAGAAGGTGGGAGTTGGAAAGATCATTTGCCGTTGGTAGAGTTCGCTTATAACAACAGTTACCATGCTAGTTTGGATATGGCTCCCTACGAAGCTCTATACGGGAGAAAATGTCGATCACCATTGTGTTGGGCTGAAGTAGGGGAGAAGAGTATTCTTGGACCAGAGATTATACAAGAAACTACCGAGAAAGTTAAGATGATCCGGGATAATCTCAAGAAGGCCCAAGACCGACAAAAGAACTATGCGGACAAGCGGAGGAGACCGTTAGAATTTGAAGTTGGTGATCATGTGTTCTTGAAGGTTACTCCAAGATTGAGGTTGGGAGGACCGTTCAAGACGCGTAAACTCAGTCCGAGATATGTGGGACCGTATCAGATTATGAGTCGGGTAGGTGAGGTGGCTTATCAGTTGGCATTACCACCTTCACTATCCGGGCTGCATGACGTATTCCACGTATCTCAGCTCCGGAAGTTCGTGCCCGACACTTTCCATCCTATCCTTCCGAATTCTGTTGAGGTAGAACCAGATCTTTCCTATGATCCTTAACCTTGCTGTATCTTGGAGCGTGCTAGCAAGTCCCTCCGGAGTAAGGAGATACCTATCGTGAAGGTGATGTGGGATGAGACGCGTCCTGAGGAAGCTACATGGGAGCTTGAATCAGAGATGCGGGAATCCTATCCTCACTTGTTTTGGTAAGTTTTCTTTGAATTCGAGGACGAATTCTATTTAAGGGGGGGAGAATGTAATACCCGATATTATATTTATTCAATCATTATATTTGCTAATATGATTAGTATGAAATAAGGTGGATAAATATGGTATATATATTTCTACTAATTGGTTCATGGGACTAGCTTAACCTATTAGTAGCAATAAGAGGGGCATATTAGTAATTTCACCCTTAAATAGAAATGGGGCATGTTTGGTTGCTCATCTTCTTTCTTTCTAAAAAAAACCAAAATTTTGGTTAGAGAAGAAAAGGGAGAGAAGTGTGGAAAGAGAGGAAGAGGAAGAAGAGTCCCAAAACTCAGTCCAAGCTTCATCCTTGCATGCAACCAGTTCTGTCCCAATCTTGCTCTTGTCATCATCATCTTGCTTTCAGCTCTGTCATCATCATCTTCTCCAACTCTAAGGTGAGTCCATAGTTAGTGACCTTGGGGGTTTTGCATGTAAGGGTTCAATTGGGGTTTAGGGATTATGAGTGAAGTGTTAATCAATGATGCTAAATCTGTTTGTTTTGCCCTATTCTTTGCATGCTAATGTTTCTATTTGCAATTATGTGATGCAATTTCGTTTGGACTGTTATACAAGTGTAGGGGATCATCTATAGGTTGTTTGGGACTGGTTTAGGGCTTCTAAAATGCAGAAAATTGATTCTGCTTCAGGGTAATCGGTTACAGGCATTTGGGTAACCGATTACTCTGTGTAATTTTGCGTTTCTGGGCATTTTTCATGCCAGTAACCGGTTACTGGCTTCTGGGTAACCGGTTACCCTGGGCAAAAGTGCAAAAATCAGCAAACTTCAAAAATTCGTAACTTTCGGCTCGGGTATCGAAATTGCACAAACTTTATATCGTTGGAAAGCTAATTAAGTGTACTATCTAGGAAAATTAGCCTAGGTGCTTGAATATTATTTTTTGATATATCTGACATACCTTCTGTTAAGTGCGACACTGATAACATGTGAAGCATATGTATTTAGACCGAGTTTTCTTCTTTATTCTTGATGGCTGTGTTATGTCGTTGCATATGTCGTCATCTTTATGTCCCCCTCCACGTGGGAATGATCTGGTGTATACTCATTGGTGGGAAGGGACAGCTGGGCATATTCACCGCTCTCAATGGGAATGATCTGGTGTATACTCATTGATCGGTATGGGATATGTGGGTACTCGATGGGAATGATCTGGTGTATACTCATCGTGTTACCAAGGAAATGCTAGTGCTTGATGGGAATGATCTGGTGTATACTCATCATGTACTGAAGAAGGCATTTCCTCTAGCAGGAAAACATCGGATGTTGGTACGGTGAGATAGTGATACCACGTCGGTAAGATCACTGGTTTATTCGCCCCTAGTGATGCCACATAGGCAATATCATTAGGTCCTCACCGGTGGGCTGGTACAATCATGGTGACGTGGTTGTACTAGCAACATCATACTTGTGTGTTGTTTATGTGTATAATGATATCTCATTGGTTAGCCACGGGACTTCCATTGGTGATACTGTCCTTGTTGTGTATTTGTACCTGGCCGTGAGGAAAACCACGGATCCATGGCGGATCCGTTTGATTGTATGTTCCCTTTAGATCCGAGCGGACTAATAGGATAGGCGGACTCACTGAGATTTAGTAATCTCATCCCATTCCAATTATATTTTTTTTCAGGTGGTTCGAGACAAGATCGCGGTAAGGGAAAGATGGATTAGATCTCTTGGCGATGCTTGGATGTTTCTTTTAGTTCTTATCGTGCTTGCTAGTTTATGTATTTTGGACATGTACTATTATGATGTACTTGTATTTTGGCCATGATACATTCGGCTTTGTATTCGTACACTTCTACTTTCCGCTGCAAAACATTATGTATTTGTCGTCTTATGAACCATTTATAATACTTTATGCATATTATTCTAGACAAATATGTGTGAGGTGTTACAGAATCAAACATGTCAAGAAATGATAAATGTTTTATTAATGCATTCTGAATTGTCATTTAATTTGTGGGGTGAAGCATTACTATTTGCATGTCATATAATGAATATGATTCATTTGAAGATAACGGGTATTTCTCCATAGAAGATATAGAAAGGTAGATCACCAAATATCGATTATTTTAGAGTGAGGGAGTATATAGCATATTACAAGAACATGGATCTTAAAAGAACTAAATTGGGTCCTCGAGGGATCAGATGTGCTTTCATAGGATATGCATCCAACTACAAAATGTACTTTTAAATATGGAGTCTAATGTAATTGCTGAGTCCCGAGATGTGGAATACTTTGAAAACCTTATCACAAATAATATAGAACCTGAGATTCCCACGAACGAAGAATCTTGTGATAAAAATTCCCCACGGATTTTTGAAATACAACCCGAAAGTCTTTCACGGATTGTTGAAACACAACTCGAGCCTAAGATAAGCAAAAAAGTCCGAAAAGCTAAGAATCTAGGACCAAATGAAATGGATTCTCAACTCATTTCCTTTTGCCTAGTTGAAGGAAATTGCGAGAATGATGTTTATAAGACCTCGTGCTTAAGAAATTGCCTACTGCTATTTCTTAAATAGCCCAAAGACAAGAAGAAACGATCGTTAATTGTCAAAGATGTCACTGACAATGAGACAAAATTGTGAATGGCCATAATAACTGAACACGGAAAAAAAATCATTAAAAATAATAAAACAACCAACTAACCAACCATTGATAATAGTCATTAATGATCATAAAACAACCAACCATCATTATACATGAAAGATGATTAGAATAATTATTAATCTGCGTTAAATTGTCGAATATATAATTATTAGAGTATTGTAAGTTTTAAAAATATAAATATATAATAATATGATATTTAATGATCACATTTATTTTTAATACACATAGAACTCTTCAAAATTATAGTAGTGGAGTGAAAAAATGAGAAGATACTAATAACTTATTAGGCACCCCACACTATGATTGAAGTTTGGAAAGTACAATCCAAGTGCACTACAGTTATTTAGTCTTAAGATTGAAAAAATGACTTGTGATTCTGTGAATGAACTTAATTCATGCCATCATGCTAGACAGAAAACAGTTGCCATAGCACCCGCGTAACTCTTTAATCTTATGTTAATAGACCTATCAAGTGCAAATTGACAATTTTCTGTCCATTCCAATGGTATAAATTGTATTTCTTCTTACTTTACTTAATGAGGTAGGCCAAAACAACTTCCCCCACCTTTCTTTTCTTCCTTTATTTGTCATCAGAATTCACTCAATAAAAAAAGGGTTAAGAACAAATTAAAAAGTCAATTAACTAGGGTGTGATCAATGATTGAGATGGATTAATTTAAGTGATATTCAAACTGCCATCACTTGGTCTCTAATGCATGGACCCCTCTTTTGTCTCCCTATACCTAAGAAATTTGCTACCCCCTATATACCCTATACCTCATCCTAACACTCAAATCATCTTATATTCTTCTTGCTTAACTTTTATAAATTCCTCGTCACCTCTCCCAAATTAGACTCACCTTTTTTTCTTCTCCACATCCACAAGATTGAGTATAGCCTTAGTTAACTAGACCAAGAATTTCAACCAATTATCATCATCTTCATTACTAGATCCATGCATCCACCCATGATCCATGTTACCAAAATCATACCAAACTCCTATCTCTTTCCTTTTGACCACATGCCATGAATTCTAAAATCAATCATTTTTTTCAAACCACCGATTTTTTCCTTCTCTCATCCAGCTAGCTAGCTTTAGACAAATCCCAACCAAACCCACCTGAATAACACTACCTTTTCAACATCAAATATCTCAAACCACTATAAAACCTATATATACACACATATATACATGTATCTCAACTTATACAAAAAACAAAATAAAAACATCTTGTGCTCAAGCTCAATAACACACACATATATATCCTAGCTCAAAACTTTGATATGTCAGCTGCCGTGGCTGCCGCCGCCTCCGCCGCTATCTCCGGCTATCAAAACTCCTCCTCAAGCAGCAGCAACCATAGTGAAGAGTTAATAACTTCACAAAGAATGCAAGTTTCTGTTGCTCCACCATTAAGCAGATACGAGTCACAAAAGCGACGTGACTGGAACACTTTCGGTCAATACCTAAAAAACCATCGTCCACCATTAACACTCTCACGTTGCAGTGGTGCACATGTTCTTGAGTTTCTTCGTTACTTGGATCAGTTTGGAAAAACCAAAGTTCACTCTGAAAACTGTGCTTATTATGGAATCTCACATCCACCAGGTCCATGTCCTTGTCCTTTGAAACAAGCTTGGGGGAGTCTTGATGCTCTTATTGGTAGGTTACGTGCTGCTTTTGAAGAGAACGGTGGTTTATCGGAGATGAACCCTTTTGGAGCACGTGCTGTGAGATTGTATCTTAGGGAAGTTAGAGATGCTCAAGCTAAAGCTAGAGGGATAGCTTATGAGAAGAAGAAAAGGAAGAAGGTGAATGTTCAAAATCAACAAAATAATGGGTCAATGATGGTGGATCAGGATCATGGTATAGTGCATTCAGGGTATGGTCATGGTGGTGGCTATGTTGATCAGTACTCGGTTTTAAATGGGATAGCTTCTAGGAATGCCGCTGCAGTTTCTTACTTCTCAAATTAGTGTATTTAAGATATATATACTTGAATTATTATATATATTACGCATAAGTTACGCATAAGTTTTCATGCATGTGTTGGTAGAATTTGTAGAATCATAAGGGTGTGGTCATTATTAAAGGCTATTATATGAGTTCTGTAGTGTAATAATTAACAGTGAAATTTCGTTCTATCTTATGGTTTGGTTTTTAGGGTAAGGAAAGTTGTAATTTGATTAATGATATTCACTTATTAATCTATTCATTTGGAGCAGCTTGCATTATATGATTCATCTATTATTCGACTTTATTCTTTTCGGCTTGATTTTTAAATACACAAGATATACATGAAAACAAAGGGCATAAAGATTTGATATCTTGTTAATTGAGAAGTTTTTATATTTAAGGAAGGAGTTGGTAGTATTTTTTTTAAGAATTAATGAAGTTTTTTTTGTTGGAAAAAATCAAGGCAAAGTTTTTTTTGTCAAATGATGATTATTTGTTTACGTGAATATGTGTTGAGTCTAATTCAACCTCTACTTAGATTTTAAAGACAGTCATCACTTATAAACTTGTTTTTAAATTTTATCTTGTGGGACTCTTTAAATAAAAACTTACAAATAGTTGTTAAAATTAGTTATTTATTTGTATGATGAAAGTAGATTGTAAGTTAACAAGAGATTTATAAAGTAGTAATAAAAAATTGTAAACTAGAACTGTAAAGTGATAACTAAAACTTGAACTCGTTTAAAGATCTCATTAAATTTAGCAAATATTAGTTACATTAGGTAAGCGCATGAGAATATTTTCAAAACAATAATTAAAGCTCAAGAGAAATATCCAAAATTTCTTTGCATTAGACTTTGAATGGATAACATTTAACAATGAGAGGTCTTAGTTTGTGGTGTTAAGAATCAATCCATCCCATCTGTTGAATGGTGGGGAATATATTTTTACGGTATTCATTCTGCAGAATCAAAGTTTGAATGACCTGCATTAATGAAAAGCTCCCACTGCTTTTCATGGAGAAGATGGTGAAGTGGAGGCTATGCTTCAAGCTTGCTCATTCTACTGTTTTTTTTTCCTTATAAAAAAAATAGAGTGGTTTGCAAAAATTCATTCAGAACTTTGGTTTTTGTAATTTCCAAATAATTAGTGCACAAAGCATATAAGCATAGTGGTGGTGATCACCGCCACGGTGGTGATCATTTTAAAACTACAGCAATTATTGGCAACCATGCATCAATTGTATTTTATTATATTAAAAAATACTTTGGGATACTTCACTCGTACATTTGAATAAGCAGATAAAATCAACTTACAGACAAGAATGTATCAAGTATGTCAAATTTACATGCTCCATGCCAGTAGGAGTAACCATTTGTTCTACAACCACCATTCAGCAATATCTATTAATATTATACATCAAGCAAACAGGAATTTGCTGGTTGCATTGTATTGAGACTAAGGCAAACAAAAAACTAATAGAGAATATAATCACACTCAAGCTGAATATAAAAAAAAAAATCTGTAAGAACCAATAAATAAATATTACTCGGTTCAAAGCATTGAAGATAATATAGCAAGGATAACACACATTTCTGAGCCAAAAACCCAAAACTGCTACACATGATATAGACACCTCTTCCATGAAGCCAGGAACTCAAGGGACAAATTTAATGTCTTTGAAGTATTCATGCTCAAGAGCGCCCCTGGCAGTAATTCTTCTGCTTGGATCCAAGCGAAGCATACTCTGGAATACAACACACAACACATTCATATACTAATGTAAGAACCAATTAAAATCAGTGAAAACAATCATTAGGGAGGGCATAAAACATGTATGTTAATATTTTTTAATTGAAGAACATAAAGCAGAGGACAGTCACTTTCCTTCTCCCTATCCTTTCAGTTCCAAACTTAATCAATTTGAACATTCCTAATGGTAAAATCATGACTGATGAAGTTTGTTATATATGGCCAAACAGAAATGTTTGTGACCTCATATCACCATTTTGCATGGTTAACCTTTTTTCCCAAGTTTGAATAGTGAGAAATGACCTCTAATCGGTCATTGTTTTAACAACTAAAGGTCTACAACATTATGAGAAACATTACCATCTGATACTTGAGCTTTTCTAACTGCTTTGAATGTGGATCTTTAGTTTTATCCTAGTTCTAAAATAACAGTTGGTACTTCCTCTTCATTGATAACAAAATATGCATAACATTTGGTTTCAATTTATCACCGTGATTTTCTTCATTATTTAAAAAAAGTATATCATATTTGATGCTGTCACAGTTAGTACTTCCTCTTCGTTGATAACAAAATATGTAAAACATTTGGTTACATTTTATCACCGTAATAGACACATTTACTTTCTTCATTATTTAAAAAAGTATCATATTTGATGCTGTCACTTACAGATAACAGATCAAGACCAGATGGCTCAAGATTTGGGACTAGAGTTGCTAGGTCCTGCAAAACAAAAAATAAGGTTAAACATGGCAATGGAATCCTAACATTATTTAATGTGAGTTAAAGATACATTGTATTACCTTAGATGGCCATTTCGGAAAGGCTGATTTAAAATCAGGCAATGAAGTCACTCCAGGCCATGTATCTTCATTTGGTGTACCCGTGATTCTTCATATAAGGAACAATGTACAAAATTATAAGCAGACATTATGTACTGTTAATTTGTTAGTTACATGCTTGTTTGAAAGGAAAAATATATTGGCCGAATTATATTAGATTGCATATTTGCAATACTGGCGGTATAAAAGTCCCTGAGCTATATTTTGAAACAAAACTATACACTTTGATCACAAAACATTAACAGAAGATTCTAGTAAAATATGTTACAAATCTCTAAAAGGATCCTTTCGGTTTGCCCATTTTTTTGTCATAAAGCCCTAAACTAGATTACAAAACATAGCCCAAACTCCAATTTTATCCTCATAACTACCAACCAAATCCAAATGGTCTTAAATCTATGACAAATGTCAATGTAAAATACAGGCATCAGAGAGTTCATACCACTTATTATTTGCATTCATCTATCAAAGTAATACATACAGTATTCAGGTCCTTTCATCTGAATCCCTATCTAGACTATTCTAAACAATCATTAAGATTAATCGAAAGTTGGAAAATCACAGTATACATCTGAGCCATAATTCCAATTTAAGTTTGGAGCCTTTTAATGGATTTAGGAGGCATTCTTTGTCCAATTTGCATCTGACAGAATTTTCTATGATATCTAATTAACTGTAAAACTTATGGCAAAAAGCTACATACCTGAATATTTTAAACAATTCATCAATCTCAGAATCCCCAGGAAAAAGTGGTCGCTGGTTTATCATCTCTGCAAAGATGCATCCCACTGACCAAACATCAACTGGGGTAGAATAATGACGGGACCCAAGCAATATTTCTGGAGCTCTGTACCATAGTGTCACCACCTAAAAACAATCGCCAAAACCACAGTATGAAAATAGGAATCAATATCAAGTTATAAAATTCCGTCCACCATTATAATTTATACCTGTTCAAAAGATTTTTATGTTCTTAAATAATCTACTTCTATAAATCTTTTAATTTAATAACTTCAAGCATCTGTGTTTGAAAGAAACATAGACTACCTGGCCCTTGCTTCCCATGTTTACTTGTAGAACTCACTAACTTAATTATTTCATGTATTTAAATTTTCAAATTTATAAGAATGGCAATAATCTCAAAATTAGTTAGATGGATAACATAAAACAGACCATATTATTTTATAGCTCTAATGAGACGATTTCCTTGTCAATAACCATTTCAGCAAAATCATCTAGAGAAGCTCTTTATAATTACTCCTTCTGGCCATTATTATAAGCAAAGATTCTCTTTTTAAGTTCATTGAGTAATGAATGTATCTGGTCTACATAAAAGACCAGATACATTCATTACTCAAAGAACCTAAAAAGAGAATTTTTGCTTATAATAATGGTGGGAGGAAGTATATTACTCTCTGCTAACTATGGAAGTCCCCCTTTACCACTTTTAATCAAACTATCCCTCATATGATAGACTTTTCTCACTAGCCAGTGGCCTACTATAGCCACAATGGTTGTTAAAATCGGGATCTTGATAAAGATCGTTAGGGTATAGAAAAAGCGTAAATCGTAGGATCGTAACACGGATCGTAAGATCCCAACAAATAGACAATTATAAAAATAACTAGGAAAAATTACTTTAACATAAAATTCTCATTAATTTAAATCATCAGTAGAAAATATTTTATACAAAAAAAACATAATAGAAGGTCATTTAAAACATTGCAAGTCCCAAAACCCTAAAATATGTGTGCACAACAGTCAGGATTAATTATGGGTCAGTTTATGGGCTGATTCCAATTGTTTAATGATCTGGTCGAAATAGGTCTAAAGCGGGTAAAAACAAATAATGGATTGTTGGGATCTCAAGATCCCACGATTTAAAGATCTTTCTCTAGGAGTTCAAAGCTCCAGCCAAATTCAAGATCTTTGTGCCACTTAAATCGGTGGCCGGTTGCTGGAGCATAAGATCGTAAGATTTTGGGAGTTAGAGCGAGATCCCGACAACCATGATCTTCTCAACTGACCAAACAATCCTGCATGAGTTTTCATCATTGTTTCCTCAATTTAATAATAATAATAATAAGATATCCAGGAGGAGGGTCCAACAGATAATAAATTATAGTCAAGGAGAAGAAATGATAAACTCACAAGATTTATTGCATTGCTTTAGCATTATAAAATCTTAGAATTTGTGTTGAGCTTAACTCAACCTTATAAAACAGACTTGTAAGGTGAGGATTGTCCCCACTTATAAACTCTTTTCAGGTCATATATCTAAGCAATGAAGGTGTTGGAGGATGCAATGAAGGCAAGCCAAATGCCAAAATTTAGATGGTTAGGGGGGTGCGGGAAGCCCAACAAGTGATCTAGGATATACTCTGATACCATCTCAGAATTTGATTTGGGCCTAAATCATCCCCACGTACCCGGTGATAATTGTCCCCACTTATAAACACAACACATGTCATAATTCTAAGTAATGTGGGACTAAATTCATCCCTTCAGACCCAACACAATAAAGGTGCTGGAAGCTGCAATGAAGGCAAGCGAAATGCCGCAATTTAGGCAGCTAGGGGAGGGCCACAACGAAGGTGGAAATTCCAACACACACTGTCACACTCTAATACCATCTTAGAATTTGAGTTGGGTCTCTCAACCTTACAAAACCGGCTTGTAAGGTGAGGATTATCTCCCACTTACAAACACAACATAGGCCATATTTCTAAGCAGTTTGGGACTAAATCCACCCCTTCAAACCCAACACAATGAAGGTGTTGGAGACTGCAATGAAGCCAAGCCAAATGCCGCAATTTAGGAGACTAGGGGCGGACTACAATGAAGGTGGAAATTCCAACATAGACCAATAAGGTTTCCGACTAAAGTTTGCATTTCAAAATTATTCAAACATTAAAGTTAAGCATGCGTACTTAATTGTCATCTTGTGCATCAGCCCATTAATTTCAAATTTTCAGTATCTCCGTAGATGACCGAATTCCAAAAGCCAACATAAGGTAGAAGCACACAAACCTCATGTGTAAATGTCCTAACAGGAATTCCAAATGCTCTAGCCAATCCAAAATCAGCAAGCTTTAGCGCATTAGAGCTGCGATCTATCAACAGATTTTGTGGTTTCAAGTCTCGGTGAAGAACTCTATGAGAATGACAGTAAGCAATGCCACAGAGAATTTGATAGAGGAACATCTGCAGAAATCATCATTAAACAATTCAAATTCCAAATTAATTGGCCCACTTTGTCACTATTATTAGATTGTCTCTTTTCCAATACGTGATAAAATACATTCATATTAGTGATGAGTGATAAGGTAGAAGTATTTAATCGTGATAAAAAATGCACAATTAAATGGGAAAGGAAACGAAAACACATGTGCTCCAGTGCAGATAATTCATTTCAAAGTTGAGGCAGGCAATGAAAAGGGGGGCAAAAACCTAATGAAAGACAAAAGATGCAAACTAATACATCATTTTTACAGTCATGTGATGCTTTGCACCAGCAAAGAAGACTGAAGTTCCTTCTAATGTAGAAAATATATACGTAATGATCAACAGAGCACGGACATGATGCGAGTATCGGATACGACGTGTATTCAATACGACGATACGTCACTAATTGAATAATATAGGATACAATACATTTAAAATACATTTATAAAACTAAAATTAGACATCTAGTTAATTCATAGTCGAACAAAATACAAACACTAACATAATTTTTAACATGTTACGTGAAAGATTTAAAGAAGGAAGAAAGGAACTTGCAGACAAATCTAAAACTTTCCTTTATAAATAATATTAATAAAACGTAAAAAGAAAGTAATTATTAATCTGAATTAAATTTCATATATCGGTAATTGATAGCAAGAAATTATAGAGAATAAAACCAATCTTAAAAAATGACAAGTATTAGGAAAAAATTAAAGGGAGGGTATTAAAGAAAACGACCGTTAAAAAGTGAGTGAATGACTATGATAAAAATGAAGAGTCATGTATCCGCATCATATGGGAGCCGTTTCGCCGTCGTATCGGAATTTTTTTTTATTTTTTAAAATAAATAAATTCAGATACTCTTTCGATATGTATCGGCGTCGTATCGCAGTGTATCGGCGTATCAAAACGATTCAACTGAGATTTTGACATTCGTGCTTCGTTGGTTATGATTAGTTCATAGACCAAGTTTACTTTTTGTCAAAAACAAAAATACTAATCAATGCCTGATTAGTATTTCTTGCTACTTCGTTACTTTCATAGTCACAAAAAAGCTCAAAATTTCTAAAGAAAACAGAAGTAGAAAAGTCACACACTTTTACTTGTCGTTGATCTTTGGAAAATTCCGGAGATGAATCCATATGCTTCTTTAGATCTAAGTCAAGGTACTCAAAAACAAGATACAATCGCTTCTCACTGTGCACAACATCCTGCAACCTGCCATCCACATAACCATCAACCATAACTCAGTAAGCAAATAGTTAAAGAAGTAGAATAACATTAGGACACCCATGTATGAACTATGAACTAATTGAAACATCATATCCAACAAGACTTAAATCAACAACAGGTTTTCCAGTGCCACCCAATCCTAATTTTAACAGTAAAAATGGAACTAGACTATCACATTGGCCACAAGACAGGGGCAGAATCATGAAGAGCACGGATCACATGATAATGTAGGTAGCATTGCAGCAGCACATATGCAGCATTGGGCTGACCAGGATAATACATATTCAATTCGTAAAGGCATTAACTATCAGCAACATCATCATACACTAGTTTAGCCATGTCAGAATAATCACACAGCTAGACAGCATTTCTCATACGCAGCATCGGATTGACCAGGAAAACACAAATACATATTCAATTCATAAAGGCATAAACTATAGCAGCAACATCATCATACACTAGTTTAGCCATGCCAGAATAATCACACAGACAGAATTGTCCATACGCAGCATCGGATTGACCAGGAAAATTAGACACCAAACACTGTTGTTCTGTGCAGATCTATAACTGTAACACCAATGTACCAAAAACAGCACAAGAGAAACACACACCGAGACTCTATACCTCGCATTAAACACTAATCGTCCAAATTTGAAACATAATATCATTACTCAGAGCATCAATTACAACATCAGCATCCAACACATTACTAATCAGAATACCTAACAATGTTCCGGTGCTGCATTTCTTTCAAAAGCGAAATCTCTCTTATGGCAGTGCTAGGAACCCCCTCATCTTCCTGTTCGAGTCGAATCTTCTTCAAAGCAATCGTCTCATTGGTAACACGGTCCCTAGCCTTGTACACTACACCGTATGTACCTTCTCCTATTTTCTCAACCTTCTCATACTGCAAGAACTCACAAAATCAGCAAAAACAATCGGAGCATATTTTCATATTCGCAAAATGAAATTAAGACTAGAAGCGCGTTTCGCTAACCTGCTCCATCGGAGAAACTCTCAAAGTTCAAAGCGAAGTTCTTGTTCTACGTAACATCAAAGAAAGAGAAAAAAAAATGGAGTGAAATTAGAGAGAATAGTAAACGATTGAAGATGAAGACGATGAAGAAGATCTAAGCAGTTACCAGAGCGAGAAACGGTTACACAGACAGCGCGCCGTATAGTCCTCCCAGTCTCATAGTCTAGTCTCAGTCTCAGTCTCCGCCTCTCTTAAATGTTCAGTCTTTTTCTATTCCTCTTATTCTTACCCTCATTTCTTTTACTCTTTTCTCTTTTACTCTTTTGAATAATAAAAATCAATATTGAATTTTAATTTTAATTTTTTTTCTTTCTACCAATGAATTTTTTTTTATGGCTCTACCAATGAATTTATTGTTACTATTATTTGATTTTTTTTTCCTTTCTACCAATGAATTTATTGTTACTAGTTAAAACTACTTAAAAATCCGCGCAAATATACGGATAATTAAGATTAGGTAAAAATCCGCGCGAATGTACCAATAATTTTATTAGTAGTAGTGATAAAGTTAGTTAAAAATCGCGCGAATACATATAAACATTATAGTTATTAGTAGAAAATTAGATTGAAATTCGCGCAAATACATTTTAAATGATACAATTAATAATATTAAATTAAAGAAAATTATTAATCAATTTAAATTGATTAATTTATTAATGTGTTTGAGATAAAACATTAATATCAATTTTACTCATTAATAATGTATTATATTTATTTATCACTCATTGAGGTATCAAGTATTTATTTATTAAACTCCTCAAATTATTTTTTACTGTTCATAAAATTTACATTAAAAGCAATTTTTTTATAATTAACAAATATTGAAATTTGATCTTACTCAACAAAAAATAGGTTTTTGAAATATTGACAAAAACTTCTCTATTTCATGAATGAAAAGGGTTTGCAAATTTCAAAGAAGAATATAGCAAAGTCAGTGTGAGAGGGTGAAGTTACAACGGTGGCAAATTTGTTCGTTGATCCTTATAATAGTGATTACTGATAAGAATTCTAAAGTTTAATGTTTGATTTGGTTTTACCGACTACTTTGTTTATGTTTTGTTTTTTTCTCTATCTTTCTTCTTCTTATGATTCTTAATTTTTTTAATATATTTTGATTGGATTAAATGATGGAGCGAGTCATGAAGTGCCAGTTTTCTCATTTCATGAAGTAAATATACATTTTACTCTAGCAACCCTTGAAATTCTTCGTTCAGGGGAAGGGCGTAAAGTGTCCCGAATACCGGAGGATATTTCAACTTATTTTTTGGATTAAATGATGAAGTGGTGAGTCCCTTCTCCCGATGTTTTTTTTAATCGCAATCATGTTAGCCACAGATTGTGGGTCTTTGGAGTTATGAATTGTTCTTCTTCTTGGAGTTACCATTTCTAATGTTGGAGTAAATGGTTTAAACGTTATCTTCGTCAGTGCAAACAACCTAAATGTTACTTCATGTAAGGAAGGGTATCTTGATGGTGTATGTGACAAGAAATGATCAATATCAGCATTGAAGATCTCTCATACCTGGTAGTTATGAATAGATAAAAGGTGATACCTATAAATAGTTTAACACCCAAGTTAGTGACAATTAGATATGAGAGGTATCAATTTTTAGGCTTTGTTTGGAACTTTGGAGTTTGAAAATAGGAAAGATGATGAAAAGAATAGAAACACCGGTTAAAAGAGTTTTGGAGGGTTTGTTTTTTTTCATAACACAAAAAACTCCTTGTACCTCCGGGATGCCAGAATAACTTAAAGCACATCGCCCTTCACAAGCCTCGTGCTTGGGGGGGATTATATACCTATGGGATGTCAGAACGACTTAAAGCACCTCACCCTTGAAGGTAGAGAAAAACACAAGAAAGGGGGAACTTGTTGGTATTGTGTTGCTGCTACTACTACTGACGTGGTTATGTGCATGATGTCTTACCAGATGTTTTAACATCCTGCCTGTTGAGGTTTATGGAGAACCTTGGTTTTTGTGCTCTGAGTTATGAGTGAGGCTTCTGCTATATGTGCCTCTGTTGTGTGTTTTTGGATATCTCAGGCTGAACTTTTCTGTAAATTGGGTTTTCCCCTAGAGGGGAGAAATGGTTGGTTTTCTTGTGCTTTGAGTTTTCTCTTTAATGGGGATAATTGGTATTGAGAATGGGAGTAGTTGTACCTGTCTGATCTGTAACTGTATTGTATATCTGATATATTTATATGATTGCAGAATTTACAAAATTTACATGTTCTCATGTAGCTCGTGTTTTTGTTTGTGGTTTTATTCCTCTCTCCAGGTTTATTGTGCAAAAGGTTATTTAGCCAAAATTTGCCAAAGGGGGAGATTTTTAGTACATGGTTTTAGGATTGGCAACAATTTTGCTAAAACATAGTTCACATCAAGATGTTATGGAAGATGTTCTAACATGCCCATGGATTGCTGAGTAGCATTTAAAGAGGAACCTAAACCTAATGTAACCAAGTCCTTTTTCACAATTGTAAAATTAGGGGAAGTTTGAAGTCTTAGGTTTTGAGAGTATCTTGTGTTTTTGTAAGTCACCCATGTATCTTTTGATACAGTGAGGTAGACTGATTGTTATTTGATTGTGTGTCAAGTTATTGTTCTCACTCTTACAACTTTTAAGCATAGAGGTGAGTATTGTTCTCAATAGAAAGCTTTTAAGCAAATCTGAGTTATTTTTATATTGGAAGTGTAATTTCTCTTTTGATTAAAGTAATTGGGATTGGGATTGTTTTATCACTCAGGTGATTGGTTGTATGAAGTGAAAGGGGATCTCATATCTAGAGGGTTCTAGGTAGAAGTTACACAAGGTAGGGATTAGGAAAATAGTTATAAACTGAGATTATTTAGGCTTTGAACTAATACTATCATAATGAATTTCCTTCTTGGCTTGGTATCCTCTCGAGTAGGTGAAGTTACACTGAAATGGGTTAACAATTATCAATGTTATTTAACATTATGCAATTTATTTATGCATAAATTACATTTTTGATATATGGTTCTGTTTGTCAACAGATGCTGTAACATCCGTCTTCACATTATGTTCTGATATTGGGACATTAGTATAAACATATTTTAAAAGTGCCAGAATTTCATGCAGCATTTGTTGGCAGCTGGAATGGCTTTCTATCTTTGGTTACATGTTGTTTCTTAGCTAAGTGAGCTATCATCGGAGTTGGATAGTACATTTAGATAAATACTATAATTTAGAAGCTAACATTGGGTCTTCTACTAAGTTTGAAATGTGCTCTACAAATAGAATTACATATTTAATTAATTTTTGTTGGATAGGGCGAGCTATGATCTTTTCCATTTGTAAGTATCTTAAAAAACTCTTTAGGACTTAACTTAAGCAAAAAGTGTTGTTAGATAGGGCGCTCTTTCCCCTACGTGTGCGGGAGGCACCTCCACTTTCCCTGACTCGTAAGAAATATATTTGTAGGATATCGGAAGGACCCATGCATTTCCAAAGAGAACGACCAATGAGCACTATGATCAAAAGAAACCAAGGATTTCACAAACCAAAATTGAAAGAAGACAAGTCAATTGATACGAAAAAATCAATTTATCTCATATGAGAAAGAATCTGACACAAAAACTGGACAATATCTTAAAATTACTACTAACTAATTGAACTCTCTTAGTTTGTATATAAATTTTGCAGGGAAGAAACACGAATGCGCCCCACGACAAAGCAAACCAATCTGGAATCATCAAACTCCGGCCAATGGATAACTCTCGGGTAGATGTGTTTCACTATCGGCCATAGTGGTAACTCCCATCCGAACAGGAAAATACGGGTAACTCCCCGATCAGATTAGTGTTCACTCTTGGCCATAATGGTAACTTCCCGTCAAATAGGCAAATACAAGTATCTCCCTAGTTGGATGAGTTTTCACTCTTGGCCATAGTGGTAACTCCCCGCTGAATAGGCAAAAATAGTTAACTCCTCGGTCAGATGAAATTTCACTCTCGGCCATAGTGGCAATTCCCCACCGAATAGGATAATATGGGTAATTCCCCTGTCAGATGAGTTTTCACTTACGTCCATAGTGATAACTCCCCGGAGAACGGGCAACCAGTCCCCAGGAAAACTGGGTAACTACCTGGCCCCGTGGAAAATTACTCCAGGCCAAAATGGGTAACCCCCAACCGAATGGATAACCACTCCCCAGGCCATAAATCTAGTTGGTTTCCAACATCATTCACTTGCAGCATGGTAGAAATTCGCAGAAGTGGTCGGGATGAGTCTTACTTAAGCATTTCACCCCTCCAGGCCTCGTGCTTGGGAGGCATATGGGCATACCAGTTAGATCATAACAATCTCGGAGCAAATTGATTAAAGTCTATCCCGTACCAAGCCACATAGACTATGGGAAATACCAATTACGAGAAATAACAATTTCAATCGCCAGTGTAACACCCGATTTTCGTTATTCAATAATTTAGTGTTATTTTGATGTTTTGTTGATTTATTGGATAATTTGCCTTGATGTTATATGATGATTGTGGTATTGGAGGGTACGTATCTTTAGAATAGAGGATAGTTCCTTTGATTTAGAAGTTGTAGAATCGAATAAATATAATTAGTTGTAATTACTTATTTGATTGGATTTATTAGAAGATTAGATGATTTAATATGATTGAAATAAGAATTATTATTGAGATTTAATAATAACAATAGAATAATTGATTAAATAGTAATTGGGCCATAAAATGTGTTAGTATGAGTATTGAGGGGATGTGTGATGTTAAGCCCATTAAAGAGATGGAAATTAGTAAGGAATTAATAAAATAAGAGAATTAGAAGAAATTAGGGAAGTTACAGAATTTTGGAAGAGAACGTGAAATATAGAAAAGCTGAGTTAGGACAAAGGGAGAACCTTCATTGGTATAGCGACTTTTGAAGAAAATTGCTAAGGTAAGGGTGAGGTTCTTACTCTCTAAGGGTTGGCATGATGATGAGTATGGTAGAGATTAGGCTTCATAATTGTATATCCATGAATGTGTGAAGAATTTGAGTCTTGATGTGTTTATAATTGTTGTGAATGCTTTGTAATGTTTATGCAAATCATGGAATTGATGTTTGTATGTCAATAATGGTATGATATTGGTATTTGCATTGAAAAACTATGATTATTGGTGATTTTTCGTATGGGGAAAGTATGGGTTTTGTTGGTATTGAAGGGTTGAGGTTCGTAGCAGCAAAACAATAAATTTTTAGGTCTGCTACAGTAGAAACCGGGTCCCCAAATAAGGGAACCGAGTTCCCAATGTCTCTGGAACGTAAAAATGTGAATTTTAACGAGGGAAACCGGGTTCTCAAATAGGGGAACCGGGTTCCTATAAACAGAGAGTTAGGGGAACCGGGCTCCCAAATAGGGGAACCGGGTTCCACGGTACTGAAATGTTTTAAAACTTCAAAAAGCCATAACTTTTGACTCGGATGTCCGTTTGACGTGCCGTTTGGCCCGTTGGAAAGCTAAAATAAATTCCTATCTTATAAAAATGAATTGGGAACCAGTAGATAATTATTTAATATAATTTATACTCGTTGTACATATTCGATCTGTATAAGTTGATAATGATGTGGTATGCTTGATGCAATTGGTTGTACGTATTCGATCCGTATGAGCTGATAATGATGCCTTGTGATGAATTAACGATAAATATGCTTTTATTAAGAAGTTGAATTAACCATGTCATGTCGTTACTTAACTTGTGTACTATGATGTTTGTTATTATTATGATGAAAAAGATGAATTGATGATGTTATGATTATGTGTGTAATATGAAGTCTGTGATGAGGTATGAATAACACGATGGATTGATGTTGTTATGACGATGAAGTGATGGCCTATATTAGCGTTTGTTGAAGGCTTATGCCTTGTGGTTGTGATTGTCGTCGTTGTTATGTTGTGGTTATTGAAAAATTGTTGTTGTTGTTTTGCCCCTATTAATTGGAAAATTCAAGTCGTAGGCTTATGCTAAAGTCGACTTGTTGTTGTGTAGTTGTTGCATTCATACGTGGTCGTATTCATAGTATAAAAGTTGGGAGCTCACGCTCTGTAAGTTAGCCTGGATTGGCAAAAGTTTAAAGTTTAAGGCTTATGCCTTGTTGATGCCTATATTAATTGACAGTTATTAAATTGGGAGTTCTGCTCCGTTATTAAGTTGGGAGTTATGCTCCATTGGTACCATATGCATGTGCATGTGCATTGTAATGAGTCGCGTTTCGAGTTGCATCTTTTGAGTCGTTACGATGATAAATAAGTGGTTATATCATATTGATGATTTTGTTATGTTATTAAGTGGATGATTTTGTTGTAATAAAATGTTGATGAATTAGTTGTTATTGAATGATGAACGATGCTAATGTTGTTTGAAGTGGTGAAATTATGTATGATCTATATCTCCTATATTATTTATCATGCATTCCTCTATATTGTAAGATATCTCACCCCTTCTGTTTGAATGTTACCCCTATATAGGTAACATGCAGGTAATCAGTAATGAAGGCTAGTTACCTTCAAGTAGATTGAGTTTGGATTGTCCCTGATACGTAACACTCGGGGGGGGGGGGAGGTGAACGTTATTATTTGCTATTTGTTGATCTTAATTGTTTATTGAAGTATGTTTACAACTTGAAGTTGATTTTGTTGAATTAAGATGCCATGACATTTCTAAGACTGAATATGTTGAATTCCGCTGCGTAATTGAAAGTTGTTTCTTTTGAAGACTATATCGTTTTGATTGCGTTTATACCTGTTATGTATCTATTATGATTATGAGCAACTGTTTTTGTTATGAAGTAAATGTGACATCCTGATTGTGATTAATTGTTTTCGAATGAAGAATTTTATACTCTGATCTTTATTAATATTATGCGGGGTAAATTGGGGTGTTACAACCAGTGTATATGAACCCGACCTCAATGGCTTAGAGCTGATTAAATGTTTTTTTAAATCAGGATACTATGAGAGATGCTAGCAATAAAGCAGCCTTAGTGATCATAATGCTAAAAAACCACCATGGTTTATGCCCTAGCTAACTATATTTGCTTGGGGCTTAATAATCAGTTTTTACAAACAAAATTGACAAAGTAACAAGGTTCATCAAGAAACGTGGAACACTAGGAGTACGTTTCTACAAAACTAAAGTTTAACTAAGGGTTGTCATTTAAAACTCTTATTTGCAGTTCAGTGAATAAGATGAAAGTAAATATATTTCTGATTTGTGTTAATTGAACCTCTGACTTATATTGAGTTCAGATGGGATATGTCTTCGATATGGGCATAATAGATACCTACAATATACTAAGTCCATCTAAGTATATGCATGGGGCTATAAGTGAATAGCTATGAGGAAACAAAAAGCATTCAAAACAATAAAAAGCCTCACGTGAGCATAAAATATTGCATTCAAAAGAAAGAAGTTTTCCGAACATTATGAAATGCATCCTCCAAGACTGAAAATGACAAAACAATTGTGAATCAATAAAAAAAACTATGACTTTAATCATATCAAATGTCCTTCGGGGTCATGTGAAAAATAAAGCAAGATCTACGCAGAAGTTTCCAGCTAGTGAAAACCTCTAAGGCCTTCCTTAATTTGGCTATTATCAACTGGTCGAGAAATCACTGGGGCTCTCTGACCCCTACGCATCTAGAACCTATCGGGTTCAACAAATCAATAAAAGGGTCAAGACATCGTCGGGGTTCTCTGACCTCTATATCACTAAAAGCTCGTCAGCTTGCAAAACTTCAACGGGCCGAGATCCCACCAGGGCTCTCCGACTTCCCTAGGCTTAGATCTTACCGAGTTCTACAACAACCATAGGTCAAGAACCAACTAGGATTCTCTGATTTTCGTCACAACCACCAATATTCTTTGACTTCTCTATTGAAAGTTAGGCACTTTTCTCTGAATATGACAAGGAGAGAAAGAAAATATCATAAAGATATCCATGATCATTATTCTTAAATAACCCGCTATCACTCGCCATCAAGTCATGAAAAGACACCTAGATGAATCTTAGCCAGGTAGGAGAGCAGAGAATTTCAGGATTCTTTGTTCGAACACTTCAACCTATCAAGTATCATGATTGGGGGGCTTATGTACACCCTATAATTCTCAGAGCCTAGTTATTAAAGCCGAGAATGTAAGTCAAGATATGTCGAGCAACAGGAGCCGAGTTGATGCTTATGTATCAGAGATAAAAATGTCACCGGAGCCATAATGACCAAATCGGTTACAAAAGGCCAATGATCATAAATCAGTTACAAGTGTTTGACGAGGCCTATTATGAAAGGTTAATGGTCACTAACCACTCACTAAAGCCATACCCCTTGAAGCCCCATTGAAGGACAGTGTTGACACTATAAAAAGGTTCTTGAGACCAAGGAATGAGGGTGACAGAGCGCATGAATAACACAAAAAGGAGTGAGAACCTGGAGGCTGCCAACAATGGTGACCCCCATCCTTCTCCTAAAAGCCCCCTAAACATAGAACAATTGCTACATTGCCTGGTTCACTTCGGAAAGGCTCTCCAAAAATGTTCTGCATGAACAATTAATGATCAATATTATTTTATCATTCTAAACAAAATATTTTTTTCAAACGTTAAAAATTTCTCTATATTTAAAAAAAACATTTTTCGAAGCTCTTCATTCTCTTCCTTTCTAAACTCGCAAGCAAAACCTAGATAAATTTTGCGTGAACTTTGATTTGATATTTGTAGTCATATAGATAGAGTTTTATTAGTTTTAAGAGACCTATAATTTTTTGTATGATCATCACAATCCAAACAAACAAATATTGATATATCATTTGTCTGGATTATAAACTTTTTTTGAACATATCCATGTTTGTTCCCGAAGTTTTAGAATGTTCTTTCGGATAATAGTTATGAGAGTGATTTTTCATTATTTGATGTCATTGATCTGATGTTACGACAAAATTCCATCAAAAAATACCTTTACCATATTGTATCCTTAAACATTACATGTTCTTAAACAAAGATGTGAGGTTCTTGAACTCTTCCCTTTAAAAAACTCTTACGTCAACGTATAAGTTACTTAAAACTAACATTTCTACTAATAAAAATTCAAAAAATACTATTAAAATTAAAAAAGTATTTTTAAAATATTAATTAACAATCAGTTTTAGTAACAGATGAAAATTTTCTTCTGTTTGTATATGAAATAAATGGTAAATGGATTACTAATACAATAAAGAAAAGTAGGGCTGTTAATGGTATGGTTCTCTAAGAAAACTGAACCGAACTATACCAAACCATTTCATAAGGTTATTCAAACTGAACCGAACCGTTTCAATTTTTTTAGAACCGAACTGAACCAAAAATTTTGGTATGGTATAACGGTTCTTAATTCCGAACCGTACCAAACTATTAGAAAACAAAATTTTATAAACTAAACCATTTGTTAAAGAACCAAACCGTTATATCTAGTTTTGAATTATTTTTTAAAAAATATATATTAAATTTTCTATCAATTTTTGTATTAAAAAAAACCTGATTTTGTTATTTTAAAAAAAAATCGTTTTTTTTTTTTGAAAAAAATTGGCTTTTTTATTTTTGCAAAAATTTATTTTTTTTGGGAAAAAATTGAATTTTCAAATTTACGAAAAAAATGACTTTTTTTTATTTTTTTGAAAAAACTGAAATTTTTTTATTTTCGAAAAAAAATTAACTTTTCTAGTTTAAGGAAAATATGAATTTTTTATTTTCGAAAAAAATCGACATTTCTAATTTGTATTTTTTTTAAAAAATTAATAAAAATACAGTAAAGAAATATTATATTTTCAAATTAACTATAGAATTGGATTTCAAATTAATTATAGAATTAGTTATGTATTAAACTAATTATATTTTCAAATTAATTATAGAATTGAATTTATATTAAAACTAATTGTATTTCAAACTAGTTATAAAATTATATTTATATTAAAATTGATTTTAAAACAATACAGGACATATTATAAATTTTAATTAGCATTTGTATTTATAAAAAACATATAATTTTTTTTTTGATAATAAATTTTTCATTTCAATAAAATTAGCCAACATAAATTTCAAATTATAAGAATCAGTAAGTAGGAATTTAAATTAACAGTTAATAGCAATACTAGGAAGTAGGGGTGTGCAAAAAAACCGGTTTTTCATAACCAAATTAGTATCCAAATTGTTCCACTTTTTAAAACCCAATCCAAATGTTAAAATATAAAATTGGGTATCCATTTTGTTGTCCAATTATAAACCGGAACCCACAATAATAATGTGGTTTAGTTATTGGGTACCCAAATTTTATTATGTATTAAATTTATATTTTTGTCTCTTTTCATGGTTAACCACATACATATATGATGATAAAAGTTAAATTTCTCTAATAACACATTAATAAATTCTGAATAAAAAATTTAATTTTAAACAATTATTTTATTAAATTAAAATAAAATTATTTATAATATTATGTTCATTTTTAATATACTATCGTGTGGTAGTAGTTATCAATTGCTAATAGCCCATGCTTGCAATATTTTTAGAAAAAAATTGTTATTTTTAATATAATATATGATGATGAGACTCAATTAAAAATTAATTTATTGTCAATCCAAATTAGATGCTAAGTTGAAAATAAAATTTACGGAAGACAAATATTCTAACTCTCACCTATTTAATATATAGTCCTAAGTTGAAAATGAAAATACACTGTGCAAACTATTCACGTCTCGTAATTATGTTTTTTTTATGATATTCACATCTCTTAGTTACTAGTCCTGCGCTATTAGCAATTTAATTTTAAACAATTAATCATAAAGTAATTGATAACTACGTACTGCTACATAAAAATAATATCTTCAAATAATTTATTTTATCCAACTACCACTTAAACTAGCTTAAGTTATGTTACGTGTTAGTATTGAATTGATTTTAAAAAAGTTGGTATTAGTTTAAAATGAATAAAATAGTTTAAGTGAAAAATTGATTTAAAAAATTGGTATTAATTCAAAGTAAATAAAATTAATTTTAAATATTGAATTGGTTTTGAGAGAAACCGGTTTAAAACTAACTTTTTTGAAAATTGTTTTTTTTTTTGAGAAACCGGTTTTAAACCGAACCGATCCACATGTAAACCGGTTTTAAAAAAATAAACTGGTTTTATGAAAATGGTTTTAAAATCCAAACCAAACCATATATATGGTTCAATTTGGTTTGGTTTTTGATCCATGCACACCCCTACTAGGAAGTGTAAATTAACGGTATGTAGCAACACGCTAACTCCATATACTATGTGATTTGGTTTTAAATGGTTCAGTTTGGTTATTAACGGTTCAGTTTCAATTTGATAACTATAGTTAAAGTCACGGTTCGGTTTGCGAACTGTTATAATAAGTTCAGTTATTTTTGGTTCAGTACAGTTCGGTTTGACAGTTCGGTAAAATTTGCGGTTTTTTTGAACACCCCTAAAGAAAAGTGTCATATCCAAACTAATTTGCTGGTTACCATGTAAATAACCCCAATAGTATCAGTTTTTACCTTATGCATCGTTTATATATTTTTTGTGGTGCCAGTGAGTCCAACAAGCACTGTTATCACTTATCTCCACCCATTATTATGTTGACAATGGCATTAAGGTAGTGTTTAGTACTACCATATTAACGTGTGAGTTGACTTGAAGCATGCAATATTTGACAATAAAATATACTCTTTCAAACGAGCTGTCACAAAAGCTATTTAGTAACCAAAGCTGTTATCCTCATCGCCATATCCATAACTACTTCATATACAAGCCTATATATATTCCAGTTATAGCAGTAGCAACCAGCAACTGAAACAAAGAAGAAGAGCAACACTGTCATTAACCATGTACTTCTCCTCATGCACGTTACTTCTCTTCCTTATCCTAACCACACATCACTTTACAGTACCTTCACACTCAGAAAATTGCAACCCAGAGGACAAAAAAGAACTTCTCCAAATCAAAAAACAGTTTGGCAACCCAACCGAACTCTCTTCATGGGATCCAACCACCGACTGCTGTAACAGTACATGGCTAGGTGTAGATTGCGATAACTTCACTCCAACCTACCGCGTCACAGACCTCGATTTCTCCGACCTCGACCTCCCCAAACCCGTCCCAATTCCACCCTCTATCACTAACCTCCCTTCCCTCGTCTCACTCTCTGTCACCCGCGTCCCCAACCTCGTCGGCCCTATTCCGCAGTCAATCGTCAACCTCACCAAACTCCGGTACCTCTCTATCATCCAAACCAACATCACCGGCGAGATACCTGAGATACTCTCACAGATCAAAACCCTTGTAACCATCACCCTCACTAACAACAAACTCACCGGTCCCCTCCCCGCCTCACTCTCCTCTATCCCCAGCCTCGTAGGAATTGGATTCGAAGGCAACCAACTCACCGGAACAATACCTGAATCGTACGGCTTCTTCCCTAAACTCTTTACAGGGTTGCTTCTCTCGCGAAACCGGCTCTCTGGGAAGATTCCGGCGTCGCTGGGAAATCTTGACCTTTCGGATGTGGGCTTGTCACGGAACGCTTTCGAGGGTGATGCTTCAATGTTTTTTAAGTCGAATATAAGTACACTCACGATATCTTTGGCGATGAACTCGTTTTCTTTTGATATTGGGAAAGTTGGATTGTCCAAAGATTTGAATACTTTGGATTTGAGGAACAATAAAATCTATGGTGTGCTACCTCAGGGACTTGCAGAGCTTCGGTTTTTGCATAAATTGAATGTGAGTTATAATAACCTGTGTGGTCAGATTCCACAACTGCGGTTTGATCAAACTTGTTACGCTCATAATAAGTGTTTGTGTGGTTCTCCTCTTCCCGCTTGCAAGTCTTGAAATGAATTAATGGATACCATAAAATTATACTATATGAGTTTTGAATAAAGAAGATGGTGGTCTTCATTTACATTATGATCTATACGAATAAGTTTATTAAGAAATAAATTAATTTTGATATATTGTAATAAGTTTGCATTAAGGACAATTACTCCTACTTATATGAGTGACATTAGAAGTAGTGTCAAACATTTTCAATAATTGAATGATTATGACTGTGTAAAACACTTTTACACAACAAATATAAATTAGATATTTTATATGGATTCAAGAGAGTATATATGTTTATATTATTTTTTCGAAAGCAAAAGAGAATTAGGGTTGTGTTTACCTCTGGATTTTGTAAACTACGTTAGTCTCTTTTTAAATGTTACTCGCGAGGTCGATCAGGGAATCTCAAGACAATGCTTTTGTTTCTAAAGTATTTTAATAAGAGTTTTGAGTATTGTCGTTTGAAATAAAGGGCGTTCAACACGGTGCCAAACACTCTTGATGTTGAAATTGCCGTTTCTGTGACTAATTGGGCAGAGTTTAAACAATGAACAAGTAAAGAAAACAACAAAGTTTGAATGTAAATGACATAATATTAAAAATTTGCAGAAAATTAGGTGATTCAAACATACATAGCCCTTGTTTGACTCATTTCGCTCGTCGTTTGGGTACTCTGAGTGTTACCGTGTAAGCGTTTGTAAGTTGTGAACCCCTAAAACTATGTACAAAGTTCTTTATTTATAATGCAGAAAAATAACTACTTCGTGGAGGTTTTCGACTCATTAGCACTCCACGTTCTTCATTCTAACTTCCTCTAGCAGAACCCCACGTTCTTCATTCATACTCTATTTCCCTCCAAAAACTCAACATTTGCGTGCTACGAACAGTTTGTTTGATTGTTTTGGGCCTTCATTTAATCTTTGGGTCTTTGGCGCTTCTGGGCCCAATGGACTATTGCTCCTCTTGTTTCTTGGTCGGCCAGGTGCTGTTCGACCCAGGTGTTTTTCCATCTAAAGGATTTTTTTCCAGATTCTATCTCTCTTTGGCTGGATTTTAGTTTCTGTCGAAAATCCTAGCCAACAGGATCACAATGAATCGAACCAACTCGAAAATAATGTGGAACTCGGTTCAACAATTAAATTTCTGAATTAGATTCACGAACCAAATTAAGTTCATTAATTAAATGAGGTGAATTTTAACTACACATAATTCGACTCATTAAATTTATAAGTCAACTTGGTTATATATAAGATGAATTATATATATAAAAAAAGATGAATTGTTTTAATATAAAAAAAAAAGAATGAGAAAATTTTCACCTCAGTTGAATTTAACAACAGTAGAGAAATTGTGTTCTTAAGAGATATTTTCCCACGGTTGTTAAATTCAACCAAAGTAAAAAGTTGTTAATTAAGTTAAATTTAAAAATAAAAATAAAGAGATCATGCCCATTTTGTAATGAATAAGACACAAAATTGCTAGTGATGAGATTCGAAGCGTGTCCCTCATGCATTTTTCATCACAATTGTTAGTTTTGACTGAGGGAAAAATTGTTGAAATTTGAAGCATGCCTCTAATGAATAAATATTATCTCAGTGAAATAAATGGTTGAGGTAAGAGTCTGATACAAAATGTACAACTTGTTATAGTAATGTCAAGTGGTAATGCCAAACTTGTAGAAATTTCGGGTGCACTTTCCCAACCTCTTCTCTCTTTTATTTCTGTTTATGTTATTTGTTTTGCACATCTCTCTTCATCTCCAAATTCTTTTTTCTATTTTTGCTGCCTTACCTCTATGTGTTTATTAGGGTTTAAGTAATTCCTTTAAATATAAAAAAGTTTCAATTAATTAGTTTTGATTTTTAATCAACACAATTTACCACTCTCTCGTATTTAGAGTCACTTGACTAACAATTTAATCACGTCTTCCTTACAACCTTGTCCTTGAGGGACTTTGGATGGACATATCTATATTTATCATCAATAGACTATAGTCCATTTGCTCTAGGACACACCATCCTTCAAAAAATACTTAAAGTGATATAGGTGAGGTGAAGCCGATCCCAAGTCACATTGATTAACTCGCCACAAATATATTTATGGGCGAAATCATCAAACTAAAAGTTGACACAACTTTGAGTCATGCAACAAATTTTAAAAAAAAGACTGACACAGTAAAATTCTAGACAGAAGAATATACTTTTTTTTTATAAACAATGATATATATATATATATATATATATATATATATATATATATATATATATATATATATATATATATATATATATATATATATATATATATATATATATATATATATATATATAGAAGAGGGTACCAACAGTACTCAAAATTACAGAAAAAGGAGTTTGTCTCCAAACAGCACCAGCCCTATATAAGACAAAATATAATCCTAGATGAAATCTATAGGACTATGATTCCATTCATAAAAATTACAGAGTACACTTTATGTTTTGTTCCCAAAGCTAGCCACCACCAAGAGTGCATCTTCACACCATGCACAATTTCCTCAATATCTCCAACAACACTATTGAAAATAATATTACTCCTCTGTTTCCAAACACTCCATCATAAAGCCATCCAAAAGACTGCTGCTCTCTGAATTGAACATGAGCTCCTCATGTTTTCCATCATCTGCATAAAATGACCAGGACAGTACCTGTGCCTGTTACAACATTCATACCAAGCCACACCGGAATTTTCTCCCACACTTTTCTTACAATTGGGTAGTTTAGGAACAAATGCGTAGAGTCTTTTATTTGTCCACACCCAAAAGCACACCAACTTTCATCATTAGGCTCTATTATGCCTCTTTTGATCAGCTGTTGTTTCGTTGCTAGTCTATCTTTCAACATTCTCCAACCGAAGATTTTGACTTTCGACGGCATCCATGACCTCCATAACACATTCAGCGCTTCCTTTACGTCTGGCTGACCCTCCTCCTCCGAAACCTCCCTCAGAAGTTTGTTATAATACTCTCCCACCACATACACACTCGAATTCCCACCAGGCCAAACAAACTTATCCTCGCCTATGAAGCACGGACACCCTTAAAACGACCCCGACACCGACACGGCGACACCGTTAATAATTTTAAAAAATAAATAAATTAAACGTAATTGCAAGTGTCGGTGCAGGTGTCCGTCATCGACACGGACACGGACACAGACACGCCTGATTTTAGAGGTGTCGGTGTTTCATAGATCCTCGTCGTTTCTAAGCGGTCCAACTTCTGTTAGAATACAACATAGTTCCTGCAACTCCCCCTCTGCCTCTTGGTCCTGTTGTATGTTATACTCGTGCAGCCCCCAAAACCAATTGCTTGCCTCCCACAGAAGAATATACATGAATGACTGTAATGGTGTATCGACAAGTAAAACAACCATGAAAATTGGTTGTGCATTCAAGTCTTAGACAAGAGAGGAACAGGACAATGAAGACCAGTAACAACATAATGTTCATAACGGTGCAAGTCTTGACAACTGAATTAAAATTAGGAGACAACTTCTCTACCCATCACAAAAAGATGGGTAGTGTACATTCCGTCAATCAGATGACACCATTTAATTTTTATGTATTTAATTATTTATCATATAGAACAAGTGTTTGATATTTTCAATGCATTTTACACTAAAGATAATCATACCCACCTTTTTGAGGTGGGTAAATAAGAATTCACCTTGAAATTATAACGATTATAAGTAGTTCAGAGAAAGGCAAAAGGTAAGGTCAAAGATAGTATTTACTTATCTTGTAGGTTACCTGTACAAATACACAAATAGTACCAGTTTTTACCGTATATATCTAATATCTTTGTGGTGCGAGTGAGTCCAACAAGCATTGTTACCTCCTCCCATTATTATGTCGACAATGGCATTAGGGTAGTGTTTTTAGTATCATATTAACGTGTGAGTTGACTTGAAGCATGCTGCATGCAATATTTGACAATAAAATATACTCTTTCAAACGAGTTGTCACAAAAGCTATTAGTAACGCAAGCTGCTATCCCCATCGCCACATCTATAACTACTTCACATACAATCCTATATATATTCCAGTTCTAGCAACTGAAAAGAAAAAGAAGAACAATTATCATCAAACATGTACTTCCCCTCATGCACATTAGTTCTCTTACTTGTCCTAACCACACATCACTTTATACCTTCACGCACCGAAAACTGCAATCCAGATGACAAAAAAACACTTCTCCAAATCAAAAAACAATTTGGCAACCCAACCAAGCTCTCTTCATGGGATCCAACCACCGATTGTTGTAACAGTACATGGCTAGGTGTAGATTGCGATAATTTCACCCCAACCTACCGCGTTACCGATCTCGATCTCTCCGACCTCGACCTCCCAAAACCTGTATCTTTTCCACCCTCCATCACTAACCTACCTTCCCTCAATTTGCTCTTTCTCACTCGCATCCCCAACCTCGTCGGCCCTATACCGCAGTCCATCTCCGACCTCACCAACCTCCGGTTCCTCTCTATCACCCAAACCAACATCTCCGGCGAGATACCTAACATACTCTCAAAGATCAAAACCCTTGTTACCATCACTCTCAGTAACAATAAACACACCGGTCCCCTCCCCGCCTCACTCTCCACTATCCCCAGCCTCGGAGGGATCGCATTCGACGGCAACCAACTCACCGGTACAATACCTGAATCGTACGGGTCGTTTCCGAAACTCTTTACGGGGTTGATTCTCTCGCGAAACCGGCTCTCTGGCAAGATTCCAGCGTCGCTGGGTAATCTTAACCTTTCGGATGTGGGCTTGTCACGGAACGCTTTCAAGGGTGATGCTTCAATGTTTTTTAAGTCGAATATAAGTACACTCACGATATCTTTGGCGATGAACTCGTTTGCTTTTGATATTGGGAAAGTTGGATTGTCCAAGGATTTAAATGCTTTGGATTTGAGGAACAATAAAATCTATGGTGTGCTACCTGAGGGACTCTCAAAGCTTCGATTTTTGCACAAGTTGAATGTGAGCTATAATAACCTGTGTGGTCAGATTCCAACAAACTCACGGTTTGATGAGTATTGTTATGCTCATAATAAGTGTTTGTGTGGTTCTCCTCTTCCCGCTTGCAAGACTTGAATCAAATGGATCCCACGTAATTATATATGAGTTTTGAATAAAGAAGACGTGGTCTTCATTTAAATTACCCTCGTTTAAATAAAGAAGTGTATTAAAGTATAGACTAATTTTAAGACGTAATAAAAATTTACATTAAGCACAATCTGTTATCATTTTATATTGGTATGTATATACACTATCTATCTCTGTATGCGCACCCCACATGAAGCTGAAGAATACTTAAAGTTGTAGCGAGCTCTGGCTGAGCATAAACGAGTTCAGGAGATTAGACCGACTTTGCCGACTCAGGAATAACTCGTATCTATTAGTATTTGACTATATACATGCAACACATTGTCATTTATTTTTGCTAAAATGTTCTAAAAATATGCATCAATTTCAACAATATTATACACTAGCAAACAAACATACATGGAGATTAATGACAATGAAAGCAATTATGTCTTTTCCAAACAAGACAAAGTTATTATGGTCATAAAGATTTCGCTCTGATAAGGGAGACATGACCGTTAAATAGCTATAATCCGACAATAATTAGCCATGTTATGTATACACACACAAAGAATGAAGAAGCTCACTCTGAGGAACTGTTTGTTGTCTCCGCACCCTTAACGCTATTATTAAAGCCTAATGGTAGGATAAATCAATTGTTGTAGCTTAACAACTAGAGTGATTGCAAATGAGAGATTTCTAGACACAACAAAACTTTCTCCACACAGTACCACTACAAGAAAAACATGAGTTTTCAAAGGGTTAAACCCTTCACTATGCCAAAAAAAATCCTTCTCCACACTGCAACTATGAGCCTTTCACTTTCTCAGTCCGACCATTTCTCTTCCCAAGCAAAATTCTACGTGCCATTATTTGCCATTATTTCTTCCTGGGGCAACCCCTTGTAACGCCTTATATCAAAATTCAAATTTCCGAACTACGCGGGGTTACCCTTTCAAACGCACAACTGGAATTCAATGTTTTCCTGCCTTAACTTTTGCGAGGGGTAGCCCCTCGTAACATTTTTTTTATTACGTTTCTTGCATTGCAAGCGGTTTAACCCATGGCTACATCATTTATTTTGCGAGGGGTTTTACCCCTGGCAGAAATTCATTGCAAAATCAACATTTTCTTGTAGTGTACATCCAATAAATATTGTGTTCACAAACCATGTCTACCACATGAAGTCCCTTTGAGAAATAATTTAATGTACCAGAAAATATTATCAACTTCAGCTACTAGAGGAGCTTCATAGAACAAGGCGGTTTGCATGGATGGAGGTGGTTTATACGGGTTTTTAGCCTCCAAAGTTTTTATAGTTTGTGCATTATAGTGGACTGCACCGGATGACCCAACACTTTCACAGCAACTATGAAGTGACCATCTGCAACCTTACGAAGGCATTGCCTGACGTTAGATCTCACCTTTGCATCTTTCTCCTCAACATGAACTTCCTCATAACTCAACTTATCTTGCTTAGTATTGCCTAACTCACAAAACAACTTATAATTTAACACGGATGGAGTAATAACATTTCTCACAAACAACTCCACATGATCAATAAATTAGATTACATAATAAAATGCAATTACACTTCAACAATCTTGTTGTAGTATGCAATATATGCCACTATGTAGTATATTTGTCTGAAAAGTAATTCTTGCATGTTTAGGACATTTCTTTAGATAAGTAAGAGATTTTCAATGGAGGTTGCTTAATACACATGCAAATTTTAAGTTCCGAAGCTTAATATTTTTATTACCTGAGTAGATATACCAGGTGTTCTCGTTATTTAAATTTTTGTATAAATTGCTTCACGAAAATGTGCAAAAATATATTGTTTTTCATTAAATAATATTAATCTTAATAATTGATGGACCAAATATAAATTTATTGAAATCACCCTTAAAATAAAATTGATTTTACTTAGATCAATTGATCCCACACAAAATTTCTCAAATAATAAAAACTAGTTCTCCATGCTGTAAGTACTGGTAAGAAAAATTGACCGGAAATTTTGAGATTTGATAGTTTTGCTCTAGTGATGAATTTCTAGATGACAAAAACATTAGTGAGTTGACTTCAAGCACGCAATATTTGACAATGGAAAATATTTTTCAAATGAGCTGTCACAAAAACCAGTTATTGAATAATGCAAGATCTTATCCTATTCTACTATGCTAGTAGCTACTACATCCACACATACAAGCCTATAAATATATGCCTGCAACAAGCCGCTCAAAAAAAGAAGTAGAACAAGATGATATCTTCAAGCCTGCATCAATTTCTTTCATACATATCACTTCTCTTTTTAGTTCTAACCACAAACCACTTCATATCTTCACTCTCAGAAAAATGTCACCCAGATGACAAAAATGCCCTCCTCCAAATCAAGAAACAACTTGGCAACCCAACTAAACTCTCTTCATGGGATCCAACCATCGACTGCTGCAACCGCACTTGGTGGGAAGGCGTCTCATGCGACACCGACACACTAACCTACCGCGTCAACTACCTCGATCTCTCCAACCTCGACCTACCTCAACCTGTCTCTTTTCCACCCTCCATCATCAACCTCCCTTTCCTCTCCTTCCTCTATATCTCCCGCATCCCCAATCTCGTCGGTCCTATCCCACCATCAATCTCCAACCTCTCCAAACTTCAATACCTCTATATCACCCAGTGCAATATTTCCGGTGAGATACCCAACACCTTCTCACAGATCAAAACCCTCATAACCATCGACTTCTCCTACAACAATCTCTCAGGTCCTCTCCCTGACATCCTCTCGTCTCTCCCTAACTTCGTTGGAATAGCATTCGACGGGAACAAACTCACCGGAACAATACCGGAATCATACGGATCGTTTACAAAGTCTTTTACCGTGTTGACTATGTCGCAAAACCGTCTCTCCGGGAAGATACCTACGTCTCTGGGGAAACTGAACCTTGCGTATGTGGACTTGTCACGGAACGCGTTGGAAGGTGACGCTTCGATGTTATTTGGATCGGAGAAAGAGATTCAGGCTAAGATATTGCTTGGTTGGAACAAGTTGGCTTTTGATATTGGGAAAGTTGGGTTGTCGAAGAATTTGCAGGCGTTGGATCTGAGGAACAATAAAATATACGGTAGGCTGCCGGAGGAGCTGACGAAGCTTCAGCGGTTGCATAAGTTGAATGTGAGCTATAATAACTTGTGTGGTCCTATTCCATACAACAGGTTTGATGAGTATTGTTATGCTCATAATAAGTGCTTGTGTGGTCCACCTCTTCCCGCTTGCAAGAATTGAATCAATCCAGCAAAAATGTTATGTGCTCTTCATGTTTTTCTTATGCTATTTTTTTTTAAAGGCCAAAAGAAATATTTAAATATCAGTCTGAAGTTTAAGTCATAAGTCATGATTGATCATTATAATACAATACAACTAAATGTAAAGTAATGCAGTACCACAAGTATTAAGCTAATAATGAGGTTATCCAAAAAGTAAAACTCATAATAGAAATTTGTTATACAGATAACAGAACCAGAGCAAAAATAAAAGACTTCAAAATTACAGAACAAGATTTCCACTGAAATCGACTCAGACAGAAAAAATTAAAATGCATAGTATAGCAGTTACTTCCAAACTCACTGATGCAATTCTCCACATCTGTCAATTAAACTTCCTGTCACCTCGCCTTAATTAGAACCAACCACAATCAAAATAACTTTGAATAAAAAACTGAAACACCAAATCAAGTACCAATGTCTTCGAAAGCACACTGTAACACAGGCGGTATTTTGTGGGCCTTAGGATTAAAATTGAACGGTCTAACTGTAAAGTTTAATAAACATATATAAACATATATAAACAATCATAACAATCAAATGGTTGAGATAATGTTTAAAAATTCTAGAGTTTATCAGTAGAAGATTGAAAAATTGTAACTCAGCGATCTTAGCACGGATCAACGATCCTACTACTGATAGAAAAAAATATATTTATTTGTGTACAATTATATACACATCCCAAAAATCATCATGTATAAAGAATGAAATTTTAAAAAATTTGCAGTAGAGAAAAAATTAATGGAGTAATAAGCAGTAACAGGTATCTAGGCTAACGTTAGGCTCTATTTTAAGAAGGGGTGAATGTGAATTAGTATTTTAGTAAACTTTTCATTATTATTACGCCATCCGTCTCATAATAAATGTCTTATTTGAGCAATGCGCGGTTTTTAAGAAAATGATTGGATGTATTGGTTTATTAATAGTAGTTGAATAACTTGAAAGTTAATAAATAGAGGTATAATAGTGGAAAAATAATAATGATTGATGCATTGGAATTGTAAATAGACAATTAATTTGAGACAAGAAAAAAAATGCAAATGAGACACTTATTATGAGACGGAGGGAGTAATAAATATTGATTATGGATATTAAGTGAACCCGACCCAAATCCAGTTAATTTTGAAAATTTAGACTTTTTATTAACAAGTTGCCAAGAAAAGCGCCGCCTAGTGTTTTTCCCCCAACGAGTTTGTTGCATAACTCGTTCGAGTTTACCGCGATAGACACATTTGATTCCACCTGAATCGCAGGACGGCAATGGGAGTTTGAGACGTTGACTCGTTTGATTCTACGAGTCAACTCGCGAGTTTGCATAAACTGGTTGAGATTACCCTGTAGTTACTATTTGACTGCAGGAAATCTATTTCTCGAGGATTTACAATCCATTGATTGATGGCGTAAATGAAACATGTTAATCTGCATTTTAACAAGATCAAATGACGATAAATCTTTTCATTGCGCCTTTTTCTTATGGTCCAGATGCAAGCAAATCAAGTGACGATAAATCTTTTCATCTTTACTCTTTTACTGCCGAACATACCTGCAAATTGTTGAAAATGTGTCAAAGCATAATCATGCATAAGAGTAATTGTTTTCAACCATGACATAATCATTTACCAAATATCTGATATCATTGGATACTCAAAAAACAAGTGTTGAATTTTCTCTAAGATCCTTTGTTTAAATAAGTTTTCTTTTGTTGGTATCCTGTTTAAATTTTCTCTTTTAAATGTGTTTCCTTAACTGACACGACTCACAATATAAATTAGATAATTTTAATAAACTTTGCACTAACTTTTGTAGTTTGTGAAAATTTAAATGACTTAACTGAGCATGGGTAGTGAGTGGAGAATATGCGACATATCATCTTAGAAGACACAAAGACGTAGTAAAGGCCTTGAGACTCACATTTGAGGCCAATTGTCCGTCTTGAACTCGTATCCTGCAGAGTAGCATAACTATTAGTAAATGAGACCAATTATGTCACTCCCACTCTTTTCGATATCAGTGTTATAAAGATGAGCTAGATGGTGGACCCGAATTTAAAGGTAATGATTTTGTAAGAACAGGAGGTGACTTCCTCTCGTTAATGAATTTATCTACAAAAGAGTGACTTTGCCTTTCAACAACCTTTTCTTCTCTTAATACACCAATAGTGCATGTCTTAAAGCATCTCCAATGCATGTTGCTTAGTTCCTACCTAAATGTATTAGTTTTGTTGCTTAACTTTCTTTAGCACTGAAACATATACACTTGGAGATCTAGTTGCTTAAAATTTTGTGTCAGTTGCTTGCTAAAGCAATATATGTAACTATGAGATGCAACCTAAGAGAGGGTGAATTAAGGTGCTCGATTTTTCTTGATTTTACTCAACAATTCTTAACATGTTATTTTTGACCGTTTTCATTTATGGAGGATATTTGACTAGATAAAATTTGGTCAAGCTTCTTTTTTCCTTGGGTAAATTTTCCTAGGGTTTCAAGTAAATCAATTACTTCTTTTATAAGAGACTCACAGTGCTTACATTCTTCTTTCGAAGTTCTAAGCTTAATTATCTCTATCTTGAAAGAACTATTGATTTCCTTAAGATATCTTAAGGATTCCTTAAGACAAAGGGTACACTCTCCCAGTTTAGCATTTTCTTCCTCTAATTGACCACTCATTCAAAATAGTTGAGCATAAGATGGTTTGATACCTGGAATAATATCTCCATCGTAGGATTCTTTTAAGCAAATTTCACCTTCTTCGTTGGAAGAGGATTCCTTCATATTTCTCCCCGAGATTAAATTCTCTTCTCCTCTTCTTTGTTTGAGTGTTAAAGAAACTTCTTCATCTTCTTTGTTATTCCTTGAATAAGATGGTCCTTCATTGGATGATGAATCTTTTGAGGATCGTTTAACTACTGAGTATGTTCTTTCGAAGGATTGCATATGAGTTGTATGATAAGAGTGCGCTGAGGATGATGATTCTTCATATTAGATTCCTTCATCTTTAAGTAATTGAACTAGATTTTTCAACTTTTCTACAATTTCCTTCTTTCTTGATTTTTCCTGAAATTCACGAAGGCTCCTATCTTTTGATTTAAGAATTGGATTAAATTTTCAATTATTAATTCTTAGATATTTGTTGGTAATACAATTTCTAACAAAATTTCCAATATTTATAAATTTAGAAAAAACATCCATGATTGGATCTTCATCATCTTTGCCTTGCATGTTCATATTCTCTTGTTCGATACTTGGAGAAACTCCATATATTATTTCAAGAGTATCTCATATTTCTATGGCGGTATTGCAATGATAACATGGTAAAATTTGCTATCATCTAGAGACGTTGTTATATCGCTCTTAGTTTTAAAATTTATCTCAAATTTTCTCTTTTCCTCTTCGACCCAAAGGGAATCGGGTTTATCTATTACTTCATCATTTACTTGACGAGTAGGGATAAACGGATCACTGACTATTATTTTCCACAATTCATGATTTATGCTTTAAAGAAAAATTATAAATCTAGCTTGCCAAATATCAAATCTACTATCATTAAAAAGAGGTGGTGTATTTAGAAAAGATTTGTCCAAAGTCATCTTCCTCCTGAGACGATTAGCCCTTAAATAAGAGTTAGACTTGAGACTTCACACACAAGAGGGAGTGAATTGTGTGGTCCAGAAAAAGTGGTTTTGAAAAACTTTGCGAAGTAAAATCAATGTTTAAAATATTTTAAATAATTAGCAGCGAAAAATAACTTTGTAGAAAATAAATGGTGGAAAATTAATGTGTTAAGAAAAAGAGAAGACACCGAGAGTTATAGAGGTTCAGTCAAAGATAAAATGACTTACTCCTCTCCGCAAGAACTGGTCTTGAGAGTTTCCACTAAACTTGAGAGCTTTTAATAGGTTGTACTCACTAACCCCCTTATTCAAGGAAATATGATTGACCTCCCACCAAACAACAAAAGACTTCAGAATATGGTCATATTAGTCTTCTATTCCAAATAGCATATCGAAGCGGTTAGTCTCTTTTTCATACGGTAGATTGAAGTGGTTAATCTTTTCTCCACAAACAAGAATCTTGGAGTTGTTAGTCTTCAAATTCTTAAATGTTGCAAGCTTTTATCACGTGTTGATCTCATGAACTTCAAACCTTTGTTTTACACGGGCTAACCAATAGCCTGTGAGATTTTAATACCGAGCTAATCCACGACCTTATCCAAACTTTTACCACGGGCTAAGCTTTAACCTAATCTTGGTTTTACCACGAGCTGACCAATAACCTAAAGAGATTTTACCATAGGTTAATCTTGAACCTAAACACGGGCTTGATTGCACAATCCCGAAATCAATGATTTTACGTGTTTAGCTTCTTTCCCAAACGAATAATTTTTAATTGGACAATATTCAACCAAGGTATAAAACAAACTCTTGATGAATTTTACAATTCTACCCTTCTAGAATTACACTTTATTCTCACTCACAAAATGACTTTTCTCACAAAGGCAGTAAGACTAAAGTATTTAGTGAGAGAAAGTAAAAAAATAGTTTAGAGAGAGATAAGGAGAGAGAGAGAGAGAGGGAGAGAGAGAGAGGGAGGGAGTTATGTCAAAATATGATTCTAGATAAAATGAAATGGGGAAAATGAAGCTTTATTTATAGGCTAGAGGTTGGCTCAAAAAGGAATTTCAAATAAATGCATTTTATGACAATCTAATCGATTGACACATGTTTACAGTCGATTAGAAGTTTTAAATATAATCGATTGTAAGTTCAAAAAAGAAGGAAAAGATATCTAGTCGTTGCACATCATTAAGGCGTTGTCCTAATCGCTTGAGACTCAATTTTGATCTTAGCTAATCGATTAGAAAAACTTGCTAATCGATTAGATATGTCAAAATTTTATCCGTCGCTATATTGACAGTTTCCAATTCATCTGGCACAATTTCATGATGTTTTTGAAAATATTTTCTTTGATAAAAACAATTTGAAAATGTATTTTAGAGTGTGTGTGTGTTTTCTCACCCCCGTACTGAGTACACGTATCGTACTCGTGATACTTTATTTTTTTAACATTATTCGTTTTCGAGTGAAATTTATGATTTTCTCAAATATAAATATAGTATATTCATGTATTTAGTTTCTTCCTTAATGTATCTTAACATTATTTGTTATTTTTTAAACTTATAATAGTGATATTTTATTGTGAACCTAACGTTTACATTTTATAAAAATACTTTATTTATTTATTAACGTATCAGTACCTCTCTCTCTCTCTCTATATATATATATATATATATATATATATATATATATATATATATATATATATATATATATATATATATATATATATATATATATATATATATATATATATATATATATATATATATATAGGGGACGACTCAAGTGAGAACACTTAGTTATTATGAGAAATGAAAACAATGAATCACGACCATTAAATTTGATTTTAATGGACTGGATTGGTTTCTCTTTCTAAGATCCTTAATATTTAATGGACTGGATCTTAGAAAGAGAAACCAATCCAGTCCATTAAAATCAAATTTAATGGTCGTGATTCATTGTTCTCATTTCTCATAATAACCAAGTGTTCTCACTTGAGTCGTCCCCATATATATATATATATATATATATATATATATATAAAAGGAGGGTTACATTGACTTCAAGAGTAAGTGCTGAACACTTACTCCAAATCTTAACCATTGATTTTCATTAATCTAACAGCTTTAATTAATTTTTTATGTTGAAAAATATTTCCAAATATAATTAAATTAAATGATCAATTAAAACCGTTAGATTAATGAAAATCAATGGTTAAGATTTGGAGTAAGTGTTCAACACTTACTCTTGGAGTCAATATAACCCTCCTCTATATATATATATATATATATATATATATATATATATATATATATATATATATATATATATATATATATATATATATATATATATATATATATATATATATATATATATATATATATATATATATATATATGAGGAGGGATCAAATTACACCCGAAGAGTTACACCACGAGTTACACTCGTTCAATAACCACATCTCGAATTAATATTTTTTAAATTCAACCGTTCGATTGAAACATAATATCATATAGATCATACCTATAAAGTTTGAGCTTAATCTATAATGATTTACTATATCATCAAGATATCCAAAGATTAACGTCAAAATGAACTTTCATATAACGTTAATTTTGATGTAATTCAATGACATAGTAAATCGTTATAGATTAAACTCAAACTTTATAGGTATGATCTATATGATATTATGTTTCAATCTAACGGTTAAATTTAAAAAATAGTAATTCGAGATGTAGTTATTGAACGAGTGTAACTCGTGGTGTAACTCTTGGGTGTAATTTGATCCCTCATCTATATATATATATATATATATATATATATATATATATATATATATATATATATATATATATATATATATATATATATATATATATTTTTTTTTTTTTTGAGGTGAGTTGACGGTAAGCTAGCATGCAATATTAGACATATTTGACAATGAAATGAAATATTTTTCAAATGAGTTGTCACTAAGACTATTATTCATGCCTCTTAATTACTGAGAAAATGGAAAAGGTTATGCATAAAAAGGATCACGGTGCTTCGATCTTAAATCTTGAAAACATGGTGCGGAGAGAAGTTTCAAAAAAGAAGATAGAGTTTTATAATATGACTTCACTAACCATTAAATACTATCTCTATCTGTTATGATGAAAGCAATGACATTAACATTAATATTTAGGTGAACAAAGACCATTATTTAGCGAAACAACGACTATTAATTAATTGATGTAATGTTTTTTATACTAAACAAAATTTAAGAGATCATAAAATTCTCATATTTATTAATGTGTAAAATAACGTGAATTCTCTAGAGAAATCTTCTAACTGGAACAAGAAATGTGCATAATGAGAGAATGAATGGTGCAAGAGTGAGAGCTTCTAATACGATAGAGTAAGGAGGACCTGCAAATTTAGCACTCTAACATTCAAGTCTGTGAAATTTCGTAGATATAATTTTAGGGTGAAAATGAGATAATACTTGTATTCAACGCGTGGAAAGGTTTATCTAAGTCATTTGATTGTAACTAATTGGCTTCGTCTCAATGAAGCTCTCTCCGTCCCTTTGTGTTTCTTGGAAAAGTTTTGGACTTAGCATTTGTGATTGAATTTGTTGCTCCGGGCCTCTGTCCGACCCAATACAATTGTCCCCAAGTTCTTGCAGTTGTTTGGAAACACTGGAATTGAGGTTCTCGGGCCACTCTCTATTTCACCTTGTGCTCCACAGGAGAATCCTTGCACTACAACGGTGGAAGTGAAAAAGTTCGGTGAGTTAGATTAGGTAGTCTACATGTATGGTGAGTGAGATTAGGTAGTCTTGAAAAAATGACAGACTCATCATTAAAACGTTTTGTACCGTAATTCTTACTTGTGGCTTCAGGTCACTAGGCTAGGGAGTGGTGATAATGCTTAGAGTGCATTAGAGTGCCTTTGAGTGTCGTTGTGATCTCAAGGTTGGTTTTCCATATCTTCTAAGAATTTTTTCATTATGGGTCGTAGATTTGTCTCCCCCCTCCCTCTCTCTCTCTCTCTCTCTCTCTCTCTCTCTCTCTCTCTCTCTCTCTCTCTCTCTCTCTCTCTCTCTCTCTCTCTCTCTCTCTCTCTCTCTCTCTCTCTCTCTCTCTCTCTCTCTCCTTCTTATATAAGGTAGCCCATTATTGCGAATGATTTTTTCACCTTCTTGCTCAAATCTAGGAAATTTCAATTTTTTCTTCTTTGGATTCAAGTTATACTTGTTTGATCGGTTCATCTCTCTCTCTCTCTCTCTCTCTCTCTCTCTCTCTCTCTTTCAGTTTCCTTCACCATTCTTGAGTCTCTAAGTGGTTTCTTATCATCTTATTTGCTTCTTCCCTCAAAGCCTGTCTAAGGTAATATTTCATTCTCTATTTATCTCACTCTTGTTGCTCTTATTATCTCTTTAGTCATGTCCAACCCAAGAATCCTAAACATGAATTCTGTGGACTTGTCTAACAAGGATGAAATAAGTGATGTCTCTTCGGGAACCGTAGTGATTCACCCAATGGTACTAGACACAGTTCCTCTGACGATTACACCATCTGCCAACATTATACTGAATAATGATGGTTAAGATTCTAGAAGGAGTTATTATGGTAATGATGAATCCTTTGGTCCTCAGGGAGACAAAGATCTAGAGGATCCCAGGTAGGATAACCTATTTAGACTTTACATTAGGGAGGTTGGACACGATTTATCTTTCCCCGAAGTGCCTGTGGTGAACTCATAGGATTACCAAAGTGACTTAAGGGTTTGCGTTATTTTAAGTCTTTTAGAGAAGTTAACTACTGAGATCTGTTGAAGCAGGCATAGCCACAAGCAATAAAATATTTGGAAATATTACTCTGGGATTTATCGTGTCCACAGAGATGGTGGAATGCCATTCAACAGTTTATATAGTTTCGAGCTTGGGTTTGAATGAATAAAAGTATAAAAATAGAAAATTAAATATGAACATACAAATAATTCATTCTTCGGAAAGATAAGATTTATCAAGCATTGCATATGATCTACTTCTCACAAACTTAAACTTATCGAACAGTTATACTCAACCTACGATACTCGTCTATGTCATCACGTATCTCTCACATCACTGTCCATCTCTAGAGCACCTACGAGATCAACTCACAACCAAGGTTATCTTTAACGCAAAGTTGCGAGAACATCTGTATTCTCGCATCAGTGATCTCTCGCGTCCCACTCAAACACGAAAGCATTAAGGATAGATACCCACAGTGAATGTTAGCTCTAAATCTATCTTCAGAGTTCAGAAACTAACAGATAATCATCTTAGATAAGGATTCAAGAAGTTTATCTCTAAAGTAACCCAAATCCCGAGCACAGAGAAAAAATCCAGGACAACAATCAACACAGATTTGTAAAGCAAGTTTTATATAACGCCATGGGCGACAAATATACATGAGTTTAAAGTAAATACATACATAAAACCCAACTATAAGAGAAAACACAAAGAGGAAGAGAAATGAACCGAAAATCTCCCGATTTATCAGCTCCGTTCGACGCTCAATCCACCTCTAATCATCCAAATGCAAGCTCCATATTTATTTTCTAACCTAAATCTACCAAAGAATGAAGTTGATGGAGTTTAGGACAAAAAAACCCAAAAACCATAACCTAGAAATGTCTCAAATGAAAGAATATAAACAAAATTATGCGCAGGTTCACTTAGCAAGCTCAGTTGGCTAAGCGAGCTACACTTTACTCCTAAATATCTAGTACAGTAACAGTAATCTCGCTTAGCGAGCTGACTTCGCTAAGCAAGCTCAGGAAAACTCTGCATCTCTGATTCTTGCCCGTGGAAGCGCGTTGGGAGTCTGCTTAGCGAGTTTCTCCAGAATTTCCATTTTATTGCTCCAAAATTGCATAATCAAAGTCGTGCCTTCGAAACTTTATTCCTCGAGACTCCGATATGCATAAATACCTATAAAACAAAGGAAAAACTACTAAACAATACATAAAACGAATGAAAACTCAAGTATACGAATATTTACACAAAAGTTGGGATTTTATTACAAAAACTATAAGAATAGAATCGATAAGTGTCACAATTATATACTCAAAATAACGATATTTCGGTATATATCAAGATCCCAGTGACGACGAGATCAAGAAGTATCTTGAATATCGTGGCCAGTCTAGAACTCATGGTCGTGATTTTTTGTGTTGTCAATGATTCGGAGAAGGAAACAAAATCTCTAACTTCTCGTCGATGTTGATCAATATCCCTGTATGGGAGGAGAGGTATTGAGCACGACCACCATCTTTAATGAGGCGTGTAGGTTGGAAAATGCTTAACGAGATGTGGGTCTATCTTATGACTGGTCCGTTTCTCATATGAATCCCAATAAGAGGTTATGCAGCTCCTTTGATGGATGTTCATTGCCTCTTCTCGAGTGCTTCCTGGATGGGTTTCAAACTTCCCTTTAACAACTTTAAAGTGGGGGTTCTGAATCATCTCAAATTTCCCCATCTCAACTAAATCTGGTAACTTGGCCATATATAATGGTATTTCAATACTACTACGAGGACATGGGATGACTTCTGACTCTGAAGTTATTATTTCACTTGTTCCACGTGCAACACACTTTTTCCCAGGAAGAGCGAGGGAAAGTAGTGCTTTCATTTTGTCAAGCAAAGACAAATTTTGACTTTTTTATAGCTTGGAGAACTTCAAATACCGGTATATTTTAGTCATCCCTTAGAGTCGTGATGCATACTCAAGTTTGTTTGTTCTCCTTAAATGCTACTTTCCTGCCCTCTGGATCAAGTTTCCCATATGTGAGGACAAATTTCTCAAGTATTTAAATTATAATCATTCTTAGAGACTCCAAACAATTATGTGATTCCACCATAGGAGTTGAAGTCGAAAGAAGAAGGCTTGAAGGTCGACCTTGTTGCTTTATGGGAGAGAAGTGGTCAAACCTTTAGATGTATCTGTGTCCTGACAAAAGAGACGATATGTGGAAGTGCAATTGCTAGTAGAGGCGGTCAGTAGTCAAGAAAGAAGAGAGATTTTTGGTAAGGAGTTGGAGTTAATTTATTATTGTATTCCGTTGTCGTCTTAGTATATGGATTAATTGTTTTTACATTATGTTTTACTGATATCATGGGTGTCATCCAAGATATAATCAAAATGAAGAAGGCATTAGCCAAGATTAAGCCTACTCATCCCTCTGATTTGACCGAAGGTGCTTCCGCACCGGAAAAAGATGTGGGTCTAGGAAAGAGTAATACGTCGAACCCGAAAGAAGCATATCCGTGTCTTGATAAAGAAGGCACAAGTGTCATCACCAATAAGGGTGGTAAAACGGGTCCAACCCATTTGGCATGCCAGTTTTTCCTGCATTTTAGTGTGGAGCGGGCCAAGGGTTTAGGCCCACACCCTCTAATATATATGTCCCACCCTGCCCCTTTTCAGACGCTGGAGGCTACCGTGTCCAACACTACAAGGAAAATTCTTCCAAGATGCAATTGTAAACACTTTCACAACGTACCACTAAGAAACAAACCTTCACTGTCCTATTGTTTCTTCCTTCTCTAATGGAAACAGACAACTCTTTAGTACTACAAGTATGAGTAATGAAGTCATTGAACGCCTCAAGACTCCTTCCTCCATATGGTAAGAGGACTTTTGTGCCCAACCCTAATCTTAAAAATAAGCTGGCATACATGATGTTGCAAAAACTTCTGTTATTTGTAACGATACTTGATAATGTGTAATGGTCCATGCCAGCGGTCACCACTAACGGAACCTTCGTTTAGAGATCCCTTCAAACTTCACATTATCTCAAAACCCTAGGATAAACTTTTCTTTCTTCAATTTTACTTCTAGTGTCCGAGGATTCGAGGAACTCTCTACTAAATGTTTCTTGTTCGACTCTTCCTTACCAAACAATCCTCCACTAACGGGGGAAACAAAGAGGTTTTTTGATGACATCAAGGTAGGTGCTCAGGAGGTGACTATGATATCGCAAAGTGTGTGAGATCGTTGCTGGTGAAATGCGACATTCAAACGAGATGAATCTGATGTAGAATTTTGTGAAAATCATGAGTTCGATACCCACATATAACACCATGATCTGAGGTAGAAAATAAATATGTGTGACGAGGGATTGAGTTCTCTAATGCGACAGTGAGAGCTTCTGATGCGATAGAGCGGAATGAAACTACAAGATTAACACATCAACATCCAAGTATGTCTCATTCGGCATGCGATGCACGGTCTGATCATATTTGACTGAAAAAATATTTAAAAGGGTTAAGATCAAATATGAATATAGACCCTCAGCAGAAAATACAATAGCAGCCATGTATGCAGAGTGACCCTTGATTGATTAATTGAAATGAATTTAAAATTCTATTTTTAAAAAGGAAATAATTACGATAATTATTCTTAAATCCTATTCTCAATAATTTATTGTACATTGTCTATTCTATTTATTTTAGCCTTTAGTAATTGATTATGTCGTAACTTTTACTTACAAGTCACAATTTATAGACATTATATTTTTGATATTTTAATTTTATATTTTGAATTAAATATTACTTTGTTCTTTTAAATAGACTAATTTTTATTTTTAGTACATCTAATTTATTTAAAAATTTTAGCCTTTCGAAATTTTTGCTATTAATTTATATTTTGGATTAAATATTGATTGTTCTTTTAAATAGATTGATTTTTATTTTTAGTATGTATCTTAATTTAAAAAATTTGACCTCTCTAAATTTTTGTTACTAATTTTAGTTTTTATCATTTAGCAAAATTTTATATTATATGTTCGAAAAATTAGAGATTAAATTGAAAGATGTAATATAACATGTATTTTAATTATATAATTTTAATTTTAATTATATATGTTCCAATTATAAAATTAAAATAATTACAATGGAACATATAAAATTTTAAATTTATGTATAATTAAATTATAATTTGGAATATATAATGTTTAAAATATTATTATAATTGGAACATATAACATAAAATTTAATAATTAAAATTATGAGATTATTTATAATAGTGTATATAAAATTATAAATTTAAAATTAAAAAAATGGATAAATAAAATTAAATAAATAAATTGTTTACGTGATTAAAATTAAATAATTAACATAAATTTTATATTATATGTTACAATTTAATCTTAAATATTAACATTTGAAACATATAATATAAAACTTGGTAAAAAGATAAAAATTAAAATTATTAGTAAAGATTTAGAGAGGCCAAATTTTTAATAAAATTTTGATACACTAAAATCATAATTAGTTTATTTAAAAGAAAAAAACACATATAATCCAAAATATAAAATTAAAATATCAAAAATAATTTACGAATGCAAATAAAAGTTACAACATAATTAATTATTAAAGAGTAAATTAAATAGACAATGTGAAATAAATTGTTGAAAATATCATATTTGAATGAAAATATAATTATTGTAATAGATTTTTTTTTAAATAGAATTTTCAATTCATTTTAATTAATCAGTCCAAGGGCCACTTTTTGGCTGCACACATGACTGCTAATGTTTTGGCCGCCGAGGGTATCAATATCCCGTATCTCCCTGAAGCTATCCTTGTCCATGTTTCCAAACGAATATCATACCGCACAAAAGTGTTTCAATTTCATAGATTTCTCATCTTGAGTTGATTGCAAGCTAGCCGAGCAACAATATTTGACAATAAAGTTAAATGCAAGCTAGCCAACAGTATTTGACCATAAAATGAAATGCTTTCAAACGAGCAGTCACAAAGACAATATTCATGCCTCTTAAAAATATAAAAACTATTATATTTAATTTAATAATGCAACATCTTATCTTCATATGACACATATAAACCTATATATATACCCCATCAACAAGCAACAGAAAGGAAGAAACATAACAAGATGATATCTTCAACCATGCAGAACTTCCCCTCATGCATACTACTTCTACTTCTAACCCTAACCGCAAATCTCTTCCTTCCATCACTCTCAGAAAGATGCAATCCAGATGACAAAAAAGCCCTTCTCCAAATCAAGAAAGAATTCGGCAACCCAACCAAACTCTCTTCATGGGATCCAACCACCGACTGCTGTAACGGCACATGGTCCGGTGTTTCATGCGACACCGACACACAAACCTACCGCGTTAACGACCTCGATCTCTCCGACCTCGACCTCCCTCAACCCGTCTCCATTCCACCCTCCATCACAAATCTCCCTTTCCTCTTCTTACTATCTCTCTCCCGCATACCAAACCTCGTCGGTACTATCCCGTCGTCAATCTCCAGCCTTACCAAACTCCGGTACCTCTACCTCAGCCACAACAACCTCACCGGCGTGATACCCAACACCCTCTCACAAATCAAAAGCCTCTTAACTCTGGACTTCTCTTACAACAAACTCAGCGGTCCCCTCCCTGACACTCTCTCCTCTCTCCCTAACCTCGTCGGAATCACCTTCGACGGAAACCAACTCTCCGGCTCTATACCGGAATCCTACGGCTCGTTTCCAGATACATTTACAGTCCTAACTCTTTCGAGAAACAGTCTCTCCGGCAACATTCCAGCATCCCTTGCGAAACTGAACCTTTCATTTGTGGACTTGTCACGGAACTCATTGGCGGGTGATGCTTCGGTGTTGTTTGGTTCAAACAAAAACACTCAGAAGATAGTGCTGGCAAGGAACTCGCTGGCTTTTGATATTGGGAAAGTTGGGTTGTCAGCGAACTTGAATTCTCTGGATTTGAGGAACAATAAAATCTATGGTACACTGCCGGAGGCACTGACGGGACTGAAGTTTCTGCATAATTTCAACGTGAGCTACAATAATTTGTGTGGTCAAATTCCACAAGGTGATAACTTGAGAAGGTTTGATGAGTATTGTTATGCTCATAACAAGTGTTTGTGTGGTTCTCCTCTTCCAGCTTGCAAGACTTGAATTGAATAATGGATCTCACATAACTATATACATAAATAAAGATGGTTGAAAGTTTAAATTTCAATTCTTAAGAATAAATGTATTGAGACGTGCAACTTAGATGTTTGAAATTGCACCACTTCTAGAATGTAAGCTTCTGTAAGCTATCTACAATAAAATAAAAATGTATTGAAAAGATATGTTGTATTATGTTTTAGATAGCGTGTTTGAACAAAATTTCATAACTAGTATTTTCTGTCACATTTAATATTTAATTTTTGAAATTTGTTCACTTTTAAAGTAATTATTAATTTAGATGACTTAAATGATAACATTGTTATACTAGTACTTAGACCCGTGCGAGGCACGGATTAAATATTTTTTAAGTAAAAAAATATTTTATAAACACTTATAATTTAAAAATTTTACTTATAGTAAGATTACTATTGAATAGATATAAAATGTCATTATTAAATAAAAAATACCACAAAAACATATAAAATTATTTAATTTATTAATAATTTATTCATATAAAAATTACACACGGTAAATCATATTATAATTTTAAAAAAATAATTAAAAATATATTGATATAAATGATTTTGATATAAGTTGCATTTGTAATTTAAAATATAAGTTAATTATTTTGATCTTTTATAATATTATTTAACTGTTTAAAATAAATTTAAATAAAAATAATAAATACCAAAATATTATTTATTTATTTATAACATCATTAATAATTAAAGTAAAAAATAAGTATAAATGTGAAATTAAAATAGATAAATCATAAATTTTATAAATGGTAGAAGATAAATAAATTTAATTATCAAACTATATAAATTAGAGAGTGGAGGGGACAAATACTTTAATTCATCTTTTAAACTCCTATCTTATACTATTCAAGTTCTTCAACATTTTTTTAACCCAAAAAAAGTAATTAAAATTTATATATTTAAAAATGAAAATATTTCTTTTAAACCATCCTCTTCTACAACTCAAATTCTTCAATATTAATCTGTAATGGTTATAAAGTATACACCTAAAAAAACATACTTAAGAATTAGAAAACAATAAAATTAGAAACACAAAAATATAGCCAAAAATTTAAAAAACAAAACTAAAGATTGAAAGAAAAAGAAAAACTATAAGTTTAAAGAGGAAGATGATTCTAACATACCACTTAATATTATTTTGTGATGATTAATCTATGGAAGAAAATATAACTAAAATTGAGTGAGAGAATTAAAATCATAAATTTAAAATACACTAACATTCTTATTATTGTTGAAGTTTATACATGAAAATTTACAATTTCTAACCAGTTTCTTTACTATATCGGTCCAGTGGAAGTGAAACAAAGGCATGTGGTATTTTATAGTATTTGTTATATCATCTTTAATGCATAACCCCTAAATTTATGATAAATCTTGGAAAAACCTTGAGTTGCACTCCCCATTTTCCCCGTGAAGCAGCATGATCCTAAAACTCACCCAAATGGGCCTTGACTTGAATAATGTTTATCGGAGCAAACCTTCAAAAATGAAGTTGCTTGTTGATAAAAATACTACACATCCAATTGTATATTATATAATGATTCTTGTGTTCTCCAGTAAGACAGCTGAAAATGAACTTTCTTGTTTAACTTCAACACATAATCTTCCCAAGCAGCAATAGCAGCCATAATTCCTGTCTAATTAGAGTAAATGGATCCATTTTCTTCCAAATTGGAAAGCCTTCAACAGAAAATTCTGGATGCGAGATCAACATCATTCAGAAGTACATAATTAAGACCATTGATTTTCTCTCTTTGCGTATATGACAGTTTTACGACCTTGTAATCTATATCTGACATGTTGGTCTGCAAGGCATATCCTTTCCAACGGAAAAATTGGACAACCTGCAACCGGAAAATAGAAATCAGAGAAATAGCAGAGATCTTTGAACATTTGAGCCAAAAACTAATCCAATCCAGTGAAAAGATTAAGTTTTTTCTGTTTGTTCAATTTATGGTTTGAATGTGATTGAATTATGAATATCCCCAATGTAAAGCATGTTCCATAGTCCATACATTAAATTTAAAGAATTCTCAAATATATGGAGGGATGACCAGATTGTTCTACGCATCTATGCCTTTTAGTAATTAAATCTACTACTTTTTGCATTGATCTTAATGAATTTACTCTTCTATCAATCCTGGAAAAAAATTAAGCTTACGATGAGAAAGGGATTGTCTGCATTGGGAAAACTACAATCCCAGCCAGTTGCATTCCTAGGCCTATTTTTGTAGATGGCGAGAAAGAAGAAAAAAGTCACGGTCACTTCTCATAAGCTTTTGATGTACATATTGAATACGAAACACTTGATCTCTAAATATTACAGAAAATGTAACTTAGAATTCCTTAAACTACCTGAAGCGCGTGCAAAATATTTGCAAATTCCTTGTCTAGCAACTCAGCTCCTATCACCAAGTGCACTGGCTTAATTTGTCAGTAACAGAGTGTTGCTCAATCCTAAGAGAGCCATCTCACAACTCTTTCCAGTCAACCAACCCATGTTCAATATTATATGGAATTCCCTGAATTGAGAACATCATTAGCCAAATACACTATTATTTTATCCTACAACAAATGAAAACTCAAGTATACGAATATTACACAAAAGTTGGGATTTTATTACAAAAACTATAAGAATAGAATCGATAAGTGCCACAATTATATACTCAAAATAACGATATTTCGGCACATATCAAGATCCCAGTGACGACGAGATCAAGAGGTATCTTGAATATCGTGCCTACTCTAGAACTCATGGTCGTGATTTTTTGTGTTGTCAATGATTAGGAGATGGTATGGAGAAGCAAACAAAATCTCTAACTTCTCGTCGATGTTGATCAATATCCCTGTGTAGGAGGAGAGGTATTGAGCACGACCACCATTTTTAAGGAGGCGCGTAGGTTGGAAAATGCTTAACGAGATGTGGGTCTATCTTATGACTGATCCATTTCTCATATGAATCCTAATAAGAGGTTATGCAGCTCCTTTGATGGATGTTCATTGCCTCTTCTCGAGTGCTTCCTGGATGGGGTTCAGACTTCCCTTTAACAACTTTAAAGTGGGGGTTCTGAATCATCTCAAGTTTCCCCATCTCAACTGCATCTGGTAACTTGGCCATATATAATGGTATTTCAATACTACTACGAGGACATGGGATGACTTCTGACTCTAAAGTTATTATTTCACTTCTTCCACGTGCAACACATTTTTCCCAAGAAGAGCGAGGGAAAGTAGTGCTTTCATTTTGTCAAGCAAAGACAAATTTTGACTTTTTTTATAGCTTGGAGAATTTCAAATACCGATATATTTTAGTCATTCCTTAGAGTCGTGATGCATACTCAAGTTTGTTTGTTCTCCTTAAATGCTACTTTCATGCCCTCTGGATCAAGTTTCCCATATGTGAGGACAAATTTCCCAAGTATTTGAATTATAATCATTCTTAGAGACTCCAAAAAACTATGTGATTCCACCACAGGAGTTGACGTTGAAAGAAGAAGGCTTGAAGGTCGACCTTGTTGCTTTATGGGAGAGAGGTGGTTAAACCTTCAGATGTATCGGTGTCCTGACAAAAGAGACGATATATTGAAGTGCAATTGCTAGTAGAGGCGGTCAGTAGTCAAGAAAGAAGAGAGATTTTTGGTAAGGAGTTGGAGTTAATTTATTATTGTATCCAGTTGTCGTCTTATTATATGGCTTAATTGTTTTTTCATTATGTTTTACTAATATCGTGGGTGTCATCCAAGATATAATCAAAATGAAGAAGGCATTAGCCAAGATTAAGCCTACTCATCCCTCTGATTTGACCGGAGGTGCTTCCGCATCGGAAAAAGATGTGGGTCTAGGAAAGAGTAATACGTCGAACCCGAAAGAAGCATATCAGTGTCTTGATAAAGAAGACACATGTGTCATCACCAATAAGGGTGGTAAAACGGGCTCAACCCATTTGGCATGCCAGTTTTTCCTGCACTTTAGTGTGGAGCGGGCGAATGGTTTAGGCCTACACCCTCTAATATAAAGGTCCCGCCCTGCCCCTTTTCAGACGTTGGAGGCTACCGTGTCCAACACTACAAGGAAAATTCTTCCAAGATACAATTGTAAACACTTTCACAACGTACCACTAAGAAACACACCTTCATTGTTCTATTGTTTCTTCCTTCTCCAATGGAAACTGGCAACTCTTTAGTACTACAAGTATGAGTAACGAAGTCATTGAACGCCTCAAGACTCCTTCCTCCATATGGTAAGAGGACTTTTGTGCCCAACCCCAATCTTACAAATAAGCAAGCATACATGATGTTGCAAAAACTTTTGTTATCTGTAACGATACTTGATAATGTGTAGTGGTCCATGCCAGCGGTCACCACTAACGGAACCTTCGTGTTAGAGATCCCTTCAAACTTCACATTGTCTCAAAACCCTAGGATAAACTTCTCTTTCTTCAATTTTCCTTCTAGTGTCCAAGGATTCGAGGAACTCTCTACTGAATGTTTCTTGTTCGACTCTTCCTTACAAAACAATCCTCCACTAACGGGGTAAACAAAGAGTTTTTTTTGTGACATCAAAGTAGGTGCTCAGGAGGTGACTATGATATCGCAAAGTGTGTGAGATCGTTGCCGGTGAAATGCGACATTCAAACGAGATGAATCTGATGTAGAATTTTGTGAAAATCATGAGTTCGATACCCACATATAACACCATGATTTGAGTTCGAACATAAATATGTGTGAAGAGGGAATGAGTTCTCTAATGCGACGGTGAGAGCTTCTGATGCGATAGAGCGGAATGAAACTACAAGATTAACACATCAACATCCAAGTATGTCTCATTTGGCATGCGATGCAAGGTCCGATCATATTTGACTGAAAAAAATGTTTGAAAGGGTTAAGATCAAATATGAATACAGACCCTCAGTAGAAAATACAATAGCAGCCATGTATGCAGCCAAAATAGTGACCCTTGATTGATTAAATGAAATGAATTTAAAATTCTATTTTTAAAAAGAAAATAATTACAATAATATTCTTAAATCCAAATTTTGTATTCTCAATAATTTATTTTACATTGTCTATTGTTTTTATTTTACCCTTTAGTAATTAATTATGTCGTAACTTTTACTTACAAGTCACAATTTATAGACATTTTTTATATTTTAATTTTATATTTTGAATTAAATATTACTTTGTTCTTTTAAATAGACTAATTTTTATTTTTAGTACATCTAATTTATTTAAAAATTTCATCCTTTTGAAATTTTTGCTATTAATTTATATTTTGGATTAAATATTGATTGTTCTTTTAAATAGATTGATTTTTATTTTTAGTATGTATCTTTATATAAAAAATTCGACCTCTCTAAATTTTTGTTACTAATTTTAGTTTTTATCGTTTAGCAAAATTTTATATTATATGTTCTAAAAATTAGAGATTAAATTGTTAAATTAAATTGAAAGATGTAATATAACATGTATTTTAATTATATAATTTTAATTTTAATTATATATGTTCCAATTATAAAATTAAAATAATTACATTGGAACATATAAAATTTTAAATTTATGTATAATTAAACTATAAAATGGAATATATAATGTTTAAAAGATTATTTTAATTGGAACATATAACATAAAATTCAAGAATTAAAATTATAAGATTATTTATAATACTGTATATAAAATTATAAATTATAAATTAAAAAATTGGATAAATAATATAACTAAATAAATAAATTGTTTACGAAATTAAAATTAAATAATTAACATAAATTTTATATTATATGTTACAATTTAATCTTTAATATTAACATTTGAAACATATAATATAAAACTTGGTAAAAAGATAAAAATTAAAATTATTAGTAAAGATTTAGAGAGGCCAAATTTTTAATAAATTTTTGATACATTAAAATCATAATTAGTCTATTTAAAAGAAAAAAAACACATATAATCCAAAATATAAAATTAAAATATCAAAAATAATTTAGGAACGCAAATAAAAGTTACAACATAATTAATTATTAAAGAGTAAATTAAATAGACAATGTGAAATAAATTGTTGAAAATATGATATTTGAATGTAAAAATAATTATTGTAATAGATTTCTTTTTTAAAAATATAATTTTCAATTCATTTTAATTAATCAGTCCAAGGGTATTTGGCTGCATACATGACTGCTAATGTTTTGGCCGCCGAGGATATCAATATCCCGTATCTCCCTGAAGCTATCCTTGTCCATGTTTCCAAACGAATATCATACCGCACAAAAGTGTTTCAATTTCATAGATTTCTCATATTGAGTTGATTGCAAGCTAGCCGAGCAACAATTTTTGAGAGCAACAATTTTTGACAATAAAGTTAAATGCAAGCTAGCCAACAATATTTGACCATAAAATGAAATGCTTTTCAAACGAGCAGTCACAAAGACAATATTCATGCCTCTTAAAATTACAAAAACTATTATATTTAATTTAATAATGCAACATCTTATATTCATATGACACATATAAACCTATATATATATACCCCATCAACAAGCAACAGAAAGGAAGAAACATAACAAGATGATATCTTCAACCATGCACAACTTTCCCTCATGCATACTACTTCTCCTTCTAACCTTAACCGCAAATCTCTTCCTTCCATCACTCTCAGAAAGATGCAACCCAGATGACAAAAAAGCCCTTCTCCAAATCAAGAAAGAATTTGGCAACCCAACCAAACTCTCTTCATGGGATCCAACCACCGACTGCTGTAACGGCACATGGTCCGGTGTTTCATGCGACACCGACACACAAACCTACCGAGTGAACGACCTCGATCTCTCCGACCTCGACCTACCTCAACCCGTCTCCATTCCACCCTCGATCACAAACCTCCCTTTCCTCTTCTATCTATCTCTCTCCCGCATACCAAACCTCGTCGGTACTATCCCGTCGTCAATCTCCAGCCTCACCAAACTCCGGTACCTCTACCTCAGCCACAACAACCTCACCGGCGTGATACCCAACACCCTCTCACAAATCAAAAGCCTCTTAACTCTGGACTTCTCTTACAACAAACTCAGCGGTCCCCTCCCTGACACTCTCTCCTCTCTCCCTAACCTCGGCGGAATCACCTTCGACGGAAACCAACTCTCCGGCTCTATACCAGAATCCTACGGCTTGTTTCCAGATACATTTACAGTCCTAACTCTTTCGAGAAACAGTCTCTCCGGCAACATTCCAGCATCCCTTGCGAAACTGAACCTTTCATTTGTGGACTTGTCACGGAACTCATTGGCGGGTGATGCTTCGGTGTTGTTTGGTTCAAACAAAAACACTCAGAAGATAGTGCTGGCAAGGAACTCGCTGGCTTTTGATATTGGGAAAGTTGGGTTGTCAGCGAACTTGAATTCTCTGGATTTGAGGAACAATAAAATCTACGGTACACTGCCGGAGGCACTGACGGGACTGAAGTTTCTGCATAATTTCAACGTGAGCTACAACAATTTGTGTGGTCAAATTCCACAAGGTGATAACTTGAGAAGGTTTGATGAATATTGTTATGCTCATAACAAGTGTTTGTGTGGTTCTCCTCTTCCCGCATGCAAGACTTGAATTAAATAATGGATCCCACAGAATTATATACCTAAATAAAGATGGTTGTAAGTTTAAATTTCAATTCTTAAGAATAAATGTATTGAGTCGTGCAACTTGGATGTTTGAAATTGCACCTCTTCTAGAATATGTCAGCTTCGTAAGCTATCTACAATAAATAAAAATGGGTGAATTCTTAAAAGTTGATTGGTCCAACTGTACTTCATTAATTATTGTTATTAAAAATTATAATTTTTAATATTAGTCATATAATTTCTATATTTACAATTTAATCCTTTTGCATTAATTATTATTAGACATCTCATTTAATTTGAAGTTACTTTTTTTTTTTTTTGATAAGCAAATATGAATATATGGAGTACAAGGGGTACTCAACCCGTCAACAAGAAGCGAGTCAAGCAAAGTTACAACGAAGCCGCACGAATGCAAGCCAACGGATCTAGGAACCAAAGCAAACTATTACAACCAGCACCCCCCTCAATCCTAGCACAAAACCAATCCCAAGCTAATGATTTAGTCATCTCCACAATTTCCCGGACCCCTTTGGTACCACCCTCGAAGAGAGAATCATTTCGCACAAGCCAAATCGCCCACACCACGGCAAACCAAAAGATAGCACCGAAGAATTTGCTCACCTTGGTACTGAGAAGATGCATCATTTCCTCAAAATGATTCGAAACCGACACAAAGGGCGCAACAAAACCAAGCCCAATCCACCTCGAAACCAGCTGCCACACCTGAACCGCTACCGAGCAATTGAAAAAAAAAGATGAACGAGATTTTCTTCCGAACCTACGCAAAAAGGGCACGCCAAATTTTGCAAACCCAATATGATTCCTCTTTCCGCTAATTGATCCCGAGTTTGCAACCTATTGTGAAACAGTCTCTAGGCAAAAACTTTGATTTTACTAGGGACATGACACTTCCATAACAAACTAAAAACAGACTCCACATGAGGAAAAGAAATCGAACCAACAGATGAAAGGACATAAAGCCTATCCGCGGCTGCTTTCACAGAAAAACTGCCTGCGTCTCTCCACCATATAAAAGAATCCCGCCGCTGGGGAGTGGGTGTACAAGACAGCAAACAGTTTTGCAAATCCTGTAAATCCGATTCAGCCTGCACCGACAGTAACCTATTCTCACGATTCATGTTCCAAATCCACACACCGTTGAACCAGCATCCCATATCCGAAATTAAAGACCTGCTATGCTGCAACATCCCAAATAATGCTGGAAATTGTACTCCTAATGGGACTGGCCCGAACCATTTATGCCGCCAAAAATCGATTAAGGAACCATCCCCTAGCCTGCCCGAAATACTGTTTTCGAACCAATTCATATCAGCCCCACACGAACCTAAAGTCACTCTAAGATCCCTCCACCAAATAGATGATTTTTTATCATTGACACTCTTCGAAGCATCCAAACTGAGGTCCCTAATATCACCATATTTAAACGCCAGCAACTCGCACCAATTTGCCCCTTCATCTGTTAAAATACGCCACCCCCATTTACTCAACAAAGAACGATTAAACATCCCTACCTCTCTCACCCCCAAACCACCCTCCAATTTTGGCTTACAAACCGTCTCCCACACCATCCAATTAATCCTCCTCTTGTTTTCCTTACCGCACCATAAAAACGACCTCTGAATGTTCACCACCTCTTGCAACACCATCTTCAGGGCTCTGTAAAAAGAAAACTGGAACAGCGGAATAGATGACAAAACGGAGTTAATTAAATCAACTTTGTGAAGTTACTTTTTCTAAAAGTATTTCCTATTCCCATAAGACTTTCTCTTTCTGATTATCGTGTAAACTTGCTATGCATTTAATTTTATAGAACTAGTTCTATGGCCCGTGCGTTGCACGGGTTTAATTAGAATTTTGATCTTAATAATTTATATATATATATATATATATATATATATATATATATATATATATATATATATATATATATATATATATATATATATATATATATATATATATATATATATATATATATATATATATATATATAAATGATATCATATACTTAAACGTATTTTTAAATTATATTAAATATAAACAAAATTTAAAATATATGAGAATTCCTAATATATATATATATATATATATATATATATATATATATATATATATATATATATATATATATATATATATATATATATATATATATATATATATATAAATGATATCATATACTTAAACGTATTTTTAAATTATATTAAATATAAACAAAATTTAAAATATATGAGAATTCCTAATATATATATATATATATATATATATATATATATATATATATATATATATATATAAATTTGAAAGATTTCACATATTTACGTGAATAATGCAATATTATAAAAAGTGTTATATTAAATTATTTGTAGATAAATATTTATGATTAATCATTAAATTCATAATACATATAAGAGTATATCAATCTAAATTTCAGTTATTCTTTTAGGGGTGCAGTTACCGTGCATAGATAAAAATCTATGCACCATGCATAGATTATTATGGACCCTTAGATCATTGGATCAAATTCTAGACATCAACTGTTATTACTCAATACTCAATACTCATCACTCAATACTCAATACTAGATTAAAAACATGATCCAATGGCTTATGTAGGCTTATGCATGGTGCATAAGTAAAATCCTTATGCATATTAGCCAAAGCCTTCTTTTAGTATTATTCTATAACTTATAAAACCTAAAATTTTTTTATTCAATGTCATGTCCAAAAAAAGTTTTAAATCGTATATTCTATACATATTTTTTAAAAATAAATCATATTATATCTTATCATATTGATTTTTTATTTGGTGTTCCTATATTAATCAAGTAAGTATACATATTTTTATGATTTTTTTGTTTGTTTATTATTGTGGAAGAGATATGTTCTTACGGTTAATGGATTGTTTATTATAACTATTATTTATTATATGTTAACCATCTTAATAAATTAATTATTTTCATTTTAATATTAAAATTAAAGAAAAAAAATTTTGTAAATCAAAATGAAACTTTAAAGAGTTTTTTTTAATTTTATAGGCATTAATGATTTTAAAACTTATTAATTTTAGTTATTAATTTTTTAGTGAAGTTTTCTTAGTTTTTTATTAAATAGTGATATTTTGATTCTTAAATATACTTTTATGATAAAAAAAAATGTAGATTAGTCCTCATATTTCTCATTCGTTAAATAAAATAAAGTAATTATTCATAATACATATTATTTATATAGGTATATTATGATAAATCAAATACTTTATCATTACATAATTTTTAAAGTAATATTCAGAGTTTAGTAAGTGACAACTAAATCGATTATAACTTACCACTACAATTTATTTTGCAATTTTATTTTCCATAAATAATTATGCATTTTAAAAGAATATATAGAGATAATTAATAATTATTATCATATTAATAACATTAATTATAATAATTTAATAATAATAATAATGTAATTACTACATTAACATTTTTCTATAATACATTTTTTTTTGGAAAGACTCCGTAATACACTTAGTACAACATGTATGAGTCATGACTATATCAAAATATATCATTATTATCATTCTAATTTATTACACAATAAAATATATCGACAAATGGGACACATTTTTTATGCATATATTATTTTTGAAGTCCTTTGAAGATCTTAAAAAATTAAATAAATAAATTAAATCAAACATATATTTCTCTAAAATATTTTGGTTAAAGACATATATTTACATGAGTTTTCATTTTTCACATAATTTTCAAATAGTAAAAAAACAAATGTAGCAACAATATAAATTTTCTTTCTTCTTTTCATTCACTAAAAAGTTGTTACATTCAAATTAATCAATGTAAAGAAGAGAAATATGCAGAAGTAGATAGCGTAATAATATATTTATTTTCAAGAAAGTTATTACAAAATAGTATAACTAAAGTATTTACATAACTAATATATCAGAGTAAAGTTGAGTCTTAAACCTGTCACATAAATCAAAGAACAATTAGCATATATGTTCAAAAATAACAAAATAAAAATAAAAATATAGATACAAAATAAAATAGTAGGTACCTTGTGAACTTTGTTTGAATAGAAGGATAAAAATCTACAATAAAAAATACAAAATAAAGTAGAGTTAAAATATAGATAATTGTTATAATAAAATAAGTTGAGTCACCTACAATATAAAACAAATCATAGTTAAAACTTAGGTGAGAATAAGAAAAATAATCGAAAGTACCAATTGTTTGAAGAGAATGATGAAGACTTAGCCAAAATATATAGTATAAATATGTCAAATTCATTCACCAAATACGCATTCATATATACAATATACAATAATGGTTACTAAAAACAAAATAAATCTTATTAAAAACTGTAACTCCAAATTTTACTAATTAAAACTTATTATTCATTAATATTATTTTAATTGAGATTAAAAATGGTAACTTACAGTTTAGCTAATTATAATTTATCGTTAATTAATATTATTGTAAGTGAGTGATAAAGAATGAGAAATATTATAATTTATTATTAATTAATATTAGGCTTAAATGCAATTTTGGTCCCTCTATTTATCATTTTTTCCGATTTTAGTCCCCTCATTTTAAAATTCATGTTTTTAGTCCCTTTTTAAAGATTTTAGTCCCCCTTCCAATTTGAGAGTAAAATTTAATGACATGACACTAAAATGATGATATGTCATTGCCACATTTACCAAATTTAAATCCATATCATTTTTATTAATAATAATAATTATGTTATTTATTAAAAATAATTTATTATTATTAAAACTCCAAAAATCAATTAAAGATATAAAATAATAATAGTAATTATTATTATAATATTTAAAAAATTTAATTTAAACTCCAAATTGAAAAAAAATTGAAAAAAAAAATATGATTAACAAATTATTAAAATTATTCCTTCCAATCCCTAAATTACAACCAAAAAACCAGAAAAATATAATCACTAAAATCATAAATTTATTCATTACAATCCCTAAATTAAAACCAATTAACCCAAACAAATATGATCAATGAAATCTATCCAGAACTTAATATTAAAGTTTCAGATGGAAGAAAAAAGCACTCAATTTCTTCCTCTCTCCTTTATGCTACTGTGTGGTATTGTCGTTCTTGCCATGAAGCTGCGTCGGTTTTGACAGTTACTGAGTTGTTGAATCGCGAATCGTTGGTGATATTGAATCGGTAAGAGATGCGAGTTGCTAAGATTGCAGATCTGAGGGAGATCGATTGATGAAGATGTTGTAAGTTATGATTGGAGATGAATCGAAGAAGATGCTTGGATGTTGCTGATGCGGTGGCCGCGGTTTGCAAGTCTGTGGGTTGATAAGGTTCAGATTGTGAATTTTGTGATTTGTTGAAGGTATAAGCTGCGATGAAGATGATGATATTGCAGTTTATGCGGATTTTGTGGGGTTGTAGGATGGGATTCAATTTTCTTAGTATTGGTGATGCGGATGGTTTGGAGGATTTCAATGGGATTCAATTTTTTGCAGATTTATTTGATGGAGATTGAAGAGAACTTCTGATTTTTATTTTGGCAACATAACTTCATCTAAGCTATATTTTTCTGGGTTAATTGATTTTAATTTAAGGATTGGAATAAATAAATTTATGATTTTGGTGATTATATTTTCTGGGAGTTTTGGTTGTAATTTAAGGATTGGAATGGATAACTTTAATAATTTGTTAATAAAATTTTTTTGTTTTCTTTTCCTTCAGTTTAGGGATTAAATTAAATTTTTTAAATATTATAATAATAATAATAATTATTACTTAATTTTTTTAATTGATTTTTGGAGTTTTAATAATAATAAATTATTTTTAATAAATAACATAATTATTATTATTATTAATGAAAATGACATGGATTTAAATTAGGTAAATGTGGCAATGACATATTATTATTTTAGTGCCATGTAATTAAATTTTACCCTCAAATTGGAAGGGGGACTAAAATTCTTAAAAAAATCTTTAAAAAGGGACTAAAAACATGGATTTTAAAATGAGGGGATTAAAATCGAAAAAAATAATAAATAGAGGGACTAAAATTGCATTTAAGCCTTAATATTATTGTAAGTGAGTAATTTATTTTTTAAACATAGAAATTTCTAAAAGAGATGAAAAAAAAAGAATGAAAAATAGCAAAGTAAAATATGAAAAAAAATATTTAAAATCTGGTGCAATAAAGAATAAAAATTACTATTCATATAAAATTGATATTTGTCTTAAATGATTATATTTAAAAAATAATTTTTTAACTGTAATAATTTTTTAATGTTACAAATAGTGAATATTTGTAGAAATTTTATTTCTATATAAAAATTAATATTACAAAGTAAGGGAAAAAGAATTATTGATAGGATTTTTATTTTTTAATTAATTTTGATTATTATAATGATTTATTAAAATTTTTGTATAATAACACTTCATAAATGTTGTAACTGATAATTTTAATATATAAACGTTTTTATTAATATAATGGATGAGTTAAAGGTTTCATTTTATTTAGAAAATGAGTGGTTAAAATTAAGTTGAAAAATAATATAAAATATTTTAATTTAAATAAATTTAGTATATATCTAAAGTAATTATAATCAACATGAGAAGAAATAATGATTTACAAAATTAAATAATTATTGATAGGATTTTTAATTTTAATTAATTTTGATTATCATAATGATTTATTAAAGTTTTTGTATAATAACACTTCATAAATGTTGTAACTGATAATTTTAATATATAAACGTTTTTATTAATATAATTGATGAGTTAAAGGTTTAATTTTATTTAGAAAATGAGTGGTTAAAGTTAAATTGAAAAATAATATAAAATATTTTAATTTAAATAAATTTAGTATATATCTAAAGTGATTATAATCAATATGAGAAGAAATAATGATTTACAAAATTTTATTTTTATTTTCATAATGATTTATTAAAATTTCAGTACAATCAAACTCAATAATTATTATAACTGATAATTTTTATATTTAAATATTGTAAATTTTTTTATTAAGTTTTTATAATAATAAAAATTTGTGTAACTCATTTAGAAAACACTTTTTTTTTTTAAAACGACACTTTTATTTCATCTTTATTTTGAATTAAGTAAGTTATTTTTTAAACATAATTTTTTTTAAATAAATGAAAAAAAAGAAAAAAAATAGAAAAATAAAATTATAATTTAGGATGATTATCTATTTTATCGTAAAAATTGATTACCTAAAATATATTTAAAATTTACTTTTATATTTTTTAAACTTGAAATATAGGCTAGATTTCAAGATTTTATAAGTTTGAAAGATTTTTTTAATAATGACTTTTATTTGGATATTTTTAATAGTGGTAATAGAATATTATATTATTAATATTACTATTATTATTATTTTATATTAAGTAGAAGTAGATTATTATTATTATTATTATTATCATCATTATTATTATTATTAACTAAATATTATATTATTATTAATAATAGTGGTGGTTTAATATTATTATATTATTATTATTATTATTATTATTATTTATTTTAATATAAAGTTTGTATAATTAGAGTTTGTAATTAGAAATCTTACCAAAATGACATGTGGTTAGGATTGTTTTCAAGATGACATATGGCTAGGGTTGCCATCATGACTTCTTTATATTTATATTAAGTAGATACGTATGATCTTAGTTTAAAGAATAAATCGCACTTTATAAGTAATAAAAATAAGTAATAAAAAAAAAAAGATATGGAATTGAACTCGTGTGTTGGTAGCTATTATCAAGTCATTTTAGTGATTAAAACATGTGGTGAGATCATGTTTGAGAGTAGATAGTTTTAAACTCGTACACAATTTTTTTTGTCAAGCAAACTCTGTAATTATTTTCACATATTTATTTTAAGGAAATTTTAACAAGTTATTGTAGTCTATTAAATTTTTTGCAATGATGATAGTTTTTTATTTGACTTTGTATGTAGATCTTACAATTACAAATTATTTTTAATAATTATTTAATACAATATTAGTATATTTAATAAGCATTCAATTTTTTTAACTTAACATCTTAAAAAATAATAATTAAACGATCTTATTAATAATTTAATATTATAAAATTTCAAAAACACTTATATATTTTAGAATTTAATACATTTATTTATTTATTTCTAAGAACCTGATTTTTTTTTATAGAAAAATTCAATTTTCAAAGAAATTTTTTAATAACTGAAAATTGAAGTTGAAAAGGATATTTAAAAAAAACCAGGAACCTGATTTTCAAATAGGTCCACCCTCGTATTATCACATTGAAGACCTGCCCCATCACACAAGATATTAAGTTATTTAATAAAGCGTTGTTATCTAAGTGGCTATGGAGATTTTTAAATGAAGACAATGCTATTTGGAAGGGAGTTTTGGAGGAGAGATACAGATGTTTGATTGACAGAATCCTTTTCAAACATAAGAAAGTGAAACCAGTTTCTAAATCAATATGGTGGAGGGATCTTATGCAGCTGGTGGATGAAAGTATGGAAGATGGATTCTGTAATTTGTTGAAATGTAGATTAGGAGATGGTAGAAGGATTCCATTTTGGAGTGGAAATTGGTTGGGAGGAACAACTTGTTAGAACAAGATTTGTTCTGATCAATTATCTTAGTTTTGATGATAACAATAATATGAATTTTGCTTAAGATAATATGGTACTCTAATCCAATGCAATTTCCTTTTCAGGGAATATATAAAGAGTACGCATAATTCAGCGCTCAGAAGCTTTGTCTCAAGGGTTCAGCATGCAACATCAGAACATGGTCTGGCAAGACATCAGAAGATGGTCGAAGCAGAATCAGAACATGGGTCTATGGAAGCATCAGAAGAACAAGAGAACAGAAGCACTGAAGTTCTGATGGTATCACGCTCAGAAGCACTTCAAGGTCAGAAGATCAGAAGATGCTATGCACCAAGCTGTTTGACTCTGATGATATTCAAACGTTGTATTCACAAACATCAGATCAGAAGAAAGTACAAGTGGCAAGCTACGCTGACTGACAAAAGGAACGTTAAAAGCTATTCTAGGCTACGTCAGTAGACACAGCGTGAACAAGGCTCGAGGTAGTTGACAAAAGCGTATAACATTAAATGCGATGCTGTACGGAACACGCAAAGCATTAAATGCACTCAACGGTCATCTTCTCCAACGCCTATAAATATGAAGTTCTGATGAGAAGCAAGGTTAACGATTCTGCACCAAAACAACTCATATCAAACTTGCTCAAACGCTGTTCAAATCAAAACTCAGAATCTTCATCTTCATCAAAGATCACTACATTGCTGTTGTAATATATTAGTGAGATTAAGCTTAAACGATTAAGAGAAATATCACAGTTGTGATTATCGCTTTTTAGAAGCATTTGTAATACTCTTAGAATTACATTAAGTTGTAAGGAACTAGAGTGATCGTGTGGATCAGAATACTCTAGGAAGTCTTAGAGGTTATCTAAGCAGATTGTAACTAGAGTGATCGTGTGGATCAGTAGACTCTAGAAAAGTCTTAGAGGGTATCTAAGCAGTTGTTCCTGGAGTGATCAGTGTGTGATCAGAAGACTCTGGAAGACTTAGTTGCTGACTAAGTGGAGAACCATTGTAATCCGTGCGATTAGTGGATTAAATCCTCAGTTGAGGTAAATCATCTCTGCGGGGGTGGACTGGAGTAGTTTAGTTAACAACGAACCAGGATAAAAATAACTGTGCATTTATTTTTATCTGTCAAGTTTTTTAAAGCTACACTTATTCAAACCCCCCCTTTCTAAGTGTTTTTCTATCCTTCACAACTCTGCAGCTGGCTTTTCCAAATTTATATGCAGCAAGTGCTCTATCAGGTGGGAGTGTGGCTGGGATGGGTGTGAGGGAAGGCATGATATGGAAGTGGAACTTACAAGTGCAACAAGGATTGGAGAATGACTTGGTGTTAAAGGAAAATGAGGACTTGGAACTGATTCTAGAAGAAATTGAGCCAATTCAGAATATGCAAGATAGATTCATATGGTCTCTAAATGGTATGGAGGGTTTCAAAGTTTATGCATATTATTCAAGGCTTCTTGATGCTTCTGTGGTGGAGGATATAAAAGACGATATTAGGTTGGTGTCTAAAGCAATTTGGACTTTGAAAATGCCATCAAAGATCAAGATTTTTGCGTGGAGGCTTGTTCAGAACAGACTACCAACGAGACTGCTATTGAGGATAAGAGGTATTATTGTTGTTGATTATGATTCTTTATGTGTTTTTGGCTTCCAAGTCAGGGAAGATAATCATCATCTGTTTTCTGGGTGTCCTAAAACGCGTAAGCTGTGGGAAATGATACAGTCTTGGTTAGGAATTAATGTACAGTTTAATTCAAATTTTGTATCATTCTACTGTAATTTTGTTGAGGCTATGAAGGTTATATGCAAGGAAAAAGATGCAGGTGGAATTTGGGGAGCTGCTTGTTGGGCTATATGGAAACAAAGAAACAATATTATTTTTAATAATGCTGTTGAGGATTTTGATGAGATTTTTCATGATACAAAAATATTAAGCTGGCAGTGGCAGGTGTTAGGAACCAAAGAGGATAGAATGTGTGCATTCTATGATTGGTATCATCATCCTAATGAGGTTTTAGCTCTGTAAAATTACTGGGGCTGGTGTAAGAATAGGTTTTGGTAGGGCATTGTGTTAGGTTATGTGTAATTCAGCCTTGTACGATTTGTAATTGTATTTATGAAGCTTTATTTGAGCTTCTAATGGAATATAAAAGTTTGCTTATCAAAAAAAAAAAATCATTCCTTTTCAACTAGACTTGACTCTTTCCTTCACTAGAAGAACATCGACTAGAATTTTCATTATCAAACTGTATACATTGTGTAAAATGGACTGATAAACAAAAAAAATTCAAAAATGTCATCAATTGCACTCTCGAAGGTCCACCATCACAATCCATAAGTCTTCCACTAAAAATGGTCATTCTTAACTAAATATTTCCTTTACTAGAAGAACATCGACTAGACCTTTCAATATCAGACCGTCCACATCGTGAAAAATGGACTAGAAAACAAACAAATTAAAAAATTTCATGAATCAGACTCCCGAAGATCTGCCATCACCTTTCTAGATCACAATTCACATGTCTTCCACTAGAAAGAATCCTTATCAACTGAATTTTTCCATCATTAGGAGTACACATACTAGAATTTTTAATATTGGACAGTCCACATCATGTAAAATAGACTAACAAACAAATTAAATTTTTTTATCAATTGGACTCACAAAGGTCCACAATCTTCTTCATAGATCATAATTCACAAGTCATCCAACATAAATGGTCATTTTCATCTGAATATTTCCTTCACCAGATCATCTGAATTTTCAATATCGGATAGTCCACACCATGTAAAATGAACCAAGAAACAAACAAATTCAAAAATTTAATCAATCAGACTTCAAGATTCGCACCATCACCTTCTCATGTCACAATTCACATTGATCACGTCTTCTCTTTAAAAGGTGATTTTGGGCTCCCAGTCTCTGTCGGAGACACATAAAGCTTTTCTAGGTGTGATATTTGCTGTTAACATCAGTCAAGCATACCATCTCTATGGGGAGCTAGATTTTCTTCCCCGACAACCTTCAACAATGATATTGGTGTGTTATCCAAATTAATTTTATCAACAAAAGTACAAACAATTAAAAAATATTTTACCAATAATTTTTTTCTTATTAGTGTGTAATTAATTTTTTAAAAATACTCATTTATAATTCAAGAACATATATTATTTTAGAACATGTTAAAAATAATAATTATATGTAAAATAAATATGTCCGACTTACTAGTTTTTTGAAAGAAAATATTTTTAAAAAAAACAAAACAAAACAAAAATACCGTTACATGTACTTTTTTTTTTTTTTTTATATATATCTCATACTTTTTTGTTGTTGATATTATTATGTTGTTTTTAAAGATAAGGTACAATTTGAATTAAGTTTGCATTGGAAACTATCACATTAATGATAGAGATAAATTTGAAGTAGTCCCCATAAAAATGTATTGAAAAGATATGTCGTGTATGTTTTAGAAAGCGTGTTTAAATAACTTTTCTTTATAAGTTTTTTTTTTTGAAAAAATAAATATTTATTCTTTTTTTGGCTTCCTCCCGATCGGAGTTGCGGGGGATCGAACCGTGGTTCTCCCTACCAAGTATAGCGCCAATGACCACTGGACCAACTAACGATTGGTAATAAAATATTTATTCATTCCAATTGAAAGAGTACATTGTTGCAATACAAATTAAAAATCGCCAAAAACAAAAAGGATGAATCTGCAAACAAACTCACAGGATGTTAGTAGCATGAAACGGAAAATTGCATATGTCTATGAATATAACTATGACTATATTGAAATGTCTGAAATATTCATGCCTCCAGATCTGTAGCGTTAATGGCACCAAAGTCATAGATAGGATCTGCTCTAGATTGAAAGTCATCTTTCAACCTGAAACAAATGAACATTGCGCACAACGACAGAAAAACAAAATACATCGCACAAAGACGAGAAATAAAAACAAACAATGACGCACTAAAATAACGAAATCATTAAAAAAAACACTAAATATATGTGAAAACCACTTATTTAACTAATAGAGAAACAAGAACGATTTGCAGGGGTGATTTTGGATCAAAATCGATCATAAATCACTCCTCTCTAGGAGATACAGAAGAAGAAGATAATGGTTAAGCATTCTAAAACAAGAAAATATTTTATAGATAATTTAATCTTTCAAATTTTAAGGCATTAAATACGCATATTACCGAGATAATTTTATTATTTTAAAGTTTTAACCATTACGAGTGTCCAAGACACTTGTTAAGAGTTTAAAAAGGTAAACAATACTTATATTTAATGTGTTAGAAATGAAAATAATTGACTTTTTTAATGAATAACGTTTGTTTTATTGAAATTACTTGTATTCAATGCATTGAAAATTAAAATAAATAGTTTATTTGAGAAATATATTCTTATATGAAATGTTTAAAGAGATTATCCATTGAGCACTTGTTAGCATAATTCAAATATATTAAAATACATTATTAATAAAAGAGGATTCAAAACATAACATCATATCATATTTTAAATTATAATCTACAATTTGTCTACCAATTTTTTCCCTCTAAAATTTTCAAAGTTAAGGTAATTTCAATTCCTACCACTATTAATTTATTTTTTATTTTAATTTTCTACAAACCTCCTCTGTTAATAATATTAAATAAATATTTTATAACTTACATACAAAAATAGGAGACTACTAATAATAATAATTTTATTTATTTAGCAAAAACAATTTTAATAAATTAATATTTAATTATCTAAATTCTTAAACTATTAAATTAACAAATAATAAATAATAAATATGAGAAGTACGTGACTAATATTCTACAAGACTATGACCTTCTTTCCTTGCCAAATCTATTTTAAATAATATTAAATAACTCTACATATGAATTTTTCAAATAACTCTACTAATATTCCTCGTATGAATTTTTCAAATCATAACTACACACTAAATAGGACACTACTAATAATAACACTTTAATTAATTAATACAAACAAAACTATGGCATTCTTTTCTTTTTTTTAAAGCAAGAATATATTGATACAAGAATCCAAATTCATTGACTTGATACAAAAGTTTGAGAGAAAATTCGAGAAAAAATTACACGCCAATTGAAACCTATGATAAAGGGTTTTTATTAAACTCGTAAAAGTTACAATTGGATTGGTTAATTTTTTCTATAAAGGCTCATCTTCAATCCATAGCTTTAGCCCCCAACGATGTCAGAGATATTCCGCGAGTCACTTCTGAAAATGATGACATTTCTAACTGTCCAGAAGGTCTAACACAAAGCCAACCACACCACTCCCTCTCGTCCTTTCTTCACTTTTTCAGATTTACAAAACGAATACCACTTCAAAAAACTTTCCTTAAAACTCTTTGCTTTTTAATCTTCCAAACCAATCCAATCGGTCATATCCTTCCAAACCAAATTCTAGATATGACAAAGAAAAAAAATAGAGCGGAGATTCAACGGTACATCCACAAAAAACACAAGAGGAATTAGAAGAAGATATGATACCTCTAATAGCTAGTAAATCAAACGTTGGAAGTTTATTGATAAAACATTAAAACATCTCCACCGAAAGCTCTAATTTTTACGGGAACCTCCATCTTCCAAACTATCTCCAGAGCCGAATCAAACTGCTCCTTCGGACCATATAGAATACAGTGAGGGTTTATGATGTCGTGACAATTTTTGACTGAGAAACCGATAGCTTTATCAAGCTTCCAAGCCACTGTGTCCGCACTACCAACAGCCAACTGCTCTAACCGCAACAGATTGTAGAGTAGCAGTCAATCTACTACTGCACCATAGGGATTCATAAACCTACAATGGACCCCAAAATCTCCCCACCTCCAAACATAATTGCTCCAACCTCCCATAACGGCCACAGACACATCCTGCAATAATGAATCAGAAAAAAATGAAGGGAAAATATCCTTAAGAATGTCAATCTCCGTCCCAAACGAGTACCAATGAATCCAACATTTACAACTATGGATAAGCCTATGCTCTTAGGTGTCTTTAGTATACTTGCTACATTTATTAAAAATTGTTACAATTTCATTGTTGTGGCTTTTAGACAGATGCCTCGGCATAAAGAGCTCATTAGTCTCAAAATTATTCATAGTGGAGTTAGTGGTATTGTCAGTGACATTCTTCATCGTTTGGACTTTCTTGACTGTCCTCCAAGCCATACTATTCTCTCTCTTTTAAACATCTATTTTTTACGCAAGGAATTTTATATATTAGAGCTCGGGAAGTTTTCAAACATATTGAATAAACAATTATTATAAATTTTCTAAATATGTTTGATCACTTTCAAACAAGTTTGAAAGTGATAATTGGGTTGGGTATGATTGTTGTAATGATTCAAAGACTATGCTCAGTAAGAATAATGATGAGTAATGGAAAATATGATAAATTTTCTGGTTTTTGAATTTGCTGGTGATTAGTTACGAATTTGTCTATAGATTAGCTACAATTTTTTACGAACTCAAGTATGTTCTTGAACTTAGCCACGTGGCATGTCACATCAGCATCTTGCCATGTTGGCACTGCCGCATGGCGTGCCACATCAACTTCGGTTAACGGACGTTGTCAGGAGGGATCAAAAGTATGGATGAAAAACTTTAGGATGACCATTTTTTGAAAGAAATTTTTTGAGGGACTAAAAATGAAGTTTGAGATATTTATATGAAGCAAAAACTTATTTAACCCTTAATTTTTTAACCTTAAATTTTAATAAAATTTTGTTATTTTTTTTTTTCATTCTCAGATGTTTACGTGCTTTTAACAATAGAGTTTCGCTCATATTTACGATTTGTGTCACCTCTTTTCACTAATTCCATATCCAATAGGGGTGTGTGCGGGCCGGTTTCGTTCGGTTTTGAGAGAATCCGATACCCAAACCGATTAAAATTAAATGGATTGGATTTACAAATTTTTGCGATAAAGCCCAAACCGAATCGATCCGAGAAACAACGGATTGGTTTGGGTTGGATTGATCGGGTAGATAAAAAATGCAAAAATATTTTTAAAAAATAAGTTATTTACAAAAATTAATTTTTCATAATATTATAAAAAATATAATATTAATAGTGTTCAAATTTAAATATTATACTAGAAAATTTTCTCTAGTAGATTCAAAAATATCTAACAAGAAAAATATCTAAGATTAAGACTTTTGAATCTATAACTAGTCACTTGAATTAATATGATAATGAATGTGTTTCATAACTATATGTTCATTTATCATATTACCCTATCAATTTTCTAATCTATCATATAAGAAAAGTCTCCCTTTTCTTGATCATTGGGACTGTCCACATCAGATGCTGTCTCCACAATATTCCACATCAGCAGCCTCAACCTTTATTCTTCGATCCATAACTTCCAACCCTTCTGTCTTCCAAGCCCTCCACCTTCCACATTCCAAAACGGTTTTATCATTATTATATATAATCGATCATACTTTCACATTCTCTATCATGTTCATCAAACCTAATCGTGTAAATTTTGGTTTATACTATTTTTGCAATTCCAGCCATTCCCGCGACTATTCATGGACAGACCGATATTTAACATTTGTTCCTTTCTTTTCTCGATAGAAAATATATTTCATGTTATTTGCATGTTGAATTTGTAGTGTCTCATTTTGAAGTACCAATTGGCGTTTCATACGCAGGTTGAATTTGTAGTGTATCATTCTGAAGTACCAATTGGTGTTTCATGTTATTTGCAGGTTGAATTTGTAGTGTATCATTCTGAAGCGTCACTCCATAGTATATGGTTCGTTTTTTACCTGGATTGTTTCCAATCCCTATTTTCTATTTTTTTTGTAAGAATTTAAATATTGTCCTAATCCATGTGTTTTGGATTTTTTTTCTGGTGCAGACAGTAGCAAACATCGTCTATACGATTCGTTTGAAATAAATATTCTTCTTTGACTGTCCTGAAAGTTTGAGTAGTAAAGTAGAAATCAAGTTGGCTGGTGCAATATACAATGGAGAGTCTGCTTAAAATTATTCGGTTATGCTTGTGCAAGTTTTGTCGAAATTGTAGATATTATAATATGTAAATAACATGATATTTTATATTAATTCATAGAATGAACTTTAATTTTTTATATTTTAAGTGCAAATGTTAATAAATAAATCTCATAGATTGATTGATTGATATTATGTTTGAGTGATATTTATATTAAATATTAGTAATTATCGAAATTGTAGATATTATAATATGTAAATAAGATAATATTTTATATTAATTCATAGAACTAAATAATATTTTAGTTACGTCAAATTAAGAAATTAAGTTTATCAATATATATAAAGTTAGTTTTATAAAATATTATTGATATTTATTTATTGTAAGATCGAACAAAACAAAAAATAAAGATATAATATAATAAAATATTGCAAATTAAAAATGTATACATAATTTTGAAATGTATAAGAAAATAGAATCAAAGAATAAAGAAAAAAACAGTATATTTTTTTTAGGTGAATAAAGAGTTTTGAAATGAAAAGACATAAATCATTTACCTATAAAAAAATTAAATATCATAATCATCTTTAATTGATTGCAACTTTAATTTTTGATTTAATCTGATTGCAACTTTTGATTTATTATTTTGATTTTTGATTTAATGTGATTGCAATTTTTAACTTCTTATCCATAATAGTTCAAGCATTATGGTCGATTTGAACGTGATTTTAAAGAATGGTTTATTGAAATAATGAAGCAGCACACCTACTTTCTTGATATGGAAATAATTGGTATATTATTGCAAATTTTAATAAATAAATTTCATTGATTAATTGATTTTATGTTTGAGTGATATTTATATTAAATCTTAGTAATTATAAAAGTTATAGATATTATAATATATAAATAACATAATATTAATTCATAGAACTAAAGAATATTTTAGTTAGGTCAAATTAAAAAATTAAGTTTATATATATATATATATATATATATATATATATATATATATATATATATATATATATATATATATATATAAAATTTATAAAGTTAGTTTTATAAAATATTATTGATATTTATTTATTGTAAGGTCGAACAAAAAAAAAAGATAGAATATAATAAAATATTACAAATTAAAAATATATACATAATTTTGAAATGTATAAGAAAATAGAATCAAAGAATAAAGAAAAAAACAGTAAAATTTTTTAGGTAAATAAAGAGTTTAGAATGAAAAGACATAAATCATTTACCTATAAAAAAGTTAAATATCATAATTATCTTTAGTAACCATTGATTGATTGCAACTTTTAATTTATGATTTAATGTAACTTTTGATTTCTTATTCTTTTAGTACTTACAATATATATTTTTAAATTATTAAATTTGAGAAAATATTGTACTTTTATACTTACAAAATTATACTGTTTTTACAATATTGTATGATTTACCTAAAAAAAATATAATTTTGAGAAAATATTGTACTTTTGTATGATTTACCTAAAATTATCTAATTTTATAAGATATAAAAGCCTTTTTAACGACCCATACGTTAAAATCATTACGTTGGTAATAATTTAATTGATATAGAATCAATACATTAAAATCATATCAATTACTTACCAATATCTTAATTGGTATAGAATAAATACGTTGCAAGTATATTTAGTACTCCAATTATATTGATGTTGTATCACCAAATATTGAGTGAATCAAATTATCATTAAAAATTAATAAAAATAATTTATCTCACTCGATTTCTTTCAAAATTATTTAATAGAAACTTTCCAAAATAATGAATTTATCGACATAATTTTGAAACCAAATTTGATATGGTTAGAAGATTTCTAACCTCTCATTTAACAAAACGATAAATATTATTAGATACATATTTTAATAAAGTGTTTTAGGCATATCATTGCTTTTATATATTGTATGGATTTTTTTGATAAAAAATGCATAATTATTATTATAAAAATAAAGTATACTTTCAAAATATTTAAAATACAACATGTGCCATTGTCATTCTCTGTATAGAAAAACTAACAACTATTTTAACTTTAATAAGATTTCTTACTAATACTACTAAATAATTTAAAATATAAAATCTGAAAGTCACTACAACATGGAAGGCCTACGAAAGCGCTTATTTTGGGCTTTAAAAGCGCTTAAAAGCGCTGTGAAAGCCAGCGCTGGCGTAGGTAACAAAAGCGCTTTTGAAAGCGCTCTGGTAGACCCCCCTATAAGAGCGCTTTTTCCAGAAAAGCGCTCTTGTAGACCCCCCTATAAGAGCGTTTTTTCCAGAAAAAGCGCTCTCGTAGCCTCCCCTATAGCAGCGCTTTTTCCAGAAGCGCTTTCGTAGGTTGCGCTTTTTTTTAATATTTTGACATATCTCAAATTCTCACTAATATTTTGAGAAATACATTTATTATATTAAACAAATAAAATTTTAAAAAAAATACATTTAATATGAAACATTTTATGAATTAGTATTGCATATATTTATTATCAAAATACAAATTAAACATCACTAATTTTATAAGTGCTCTAGAAGCAAAGTTTACAATCAAATTCTCAAAACACAAAATACAATACAAATATATATATATATATATATATATATATATATATATATATATATATATATATATATATATATATATATATATATATATATATGTATACACTGATTTGCTCCTTAAAAACACTAGTTCTCTCCAGCCGAACGTGACTCCTCGATGGCCATAATTGACTTTCTCAAGCTCCATTGTCAATCTTTCTCAAGCTCCATGTTATCTATATAGATAGCATTGTGTAAAGAGGTTGGAATAACAAAAACATTAGGAGTCGTATAGCAATACCGATTATATTTGAATAGATGAAACTGAATCAATTATGTTAGTAAATCATGGAGCATATTGCATCATGTTAATAAAATAACTTATCTCATGGAACATAACAGTAAAGTGTGGACAATTGCACCACAACATGGAGAGTATCATCACACTATCAAAGTAGTATACACACTAAATGAGAATTACTTGATTGTATTAAACAATACCATAAGGTAAAATACAATCTTAGTCTTACTGGACAAATTTGTCTTCCTATCATGATAATCCTATTCCTGTTCCTAGTAAACCAACCAAAAAATTTATCATGGGGTACAACTTAGATCAGACTGAATCACTCAAATAAGAAAAAATTGTCCTTGTTAATTAATGAATTAATTAATTGAAAGAGCTTGATTTTGGCTTGACAAGAAACTTGTCTTTTTCTCTTAATTGTCTCTTCTTTTTATGTTTATTTTTTATTATATAGTTTTTGATACAATTGTTGTATGAGATATTGACTAAAAAATAAATAATCTATGACAACTAAACCTTTAAACCGACCCCATTACCAATTGTAATCAAAACAGAAGAGAATAGAGGACATAGTGAAGAATCATAAACATATCTAACACTCAGCCATACCACTTTTTTAGTACTCGTTATTACAGTGGCCATTCATGTCCTAATAAACTTTTTTATTTAACACATTAAATATATTACATTAGTTATAAATCTAAATTTGAAGAAGAAAAATTCTACTGTCACTTGTTGCTGATAAATCCTTTTTTAATCTCATCGTTCTTATTTTTACTCTCAAAAGAATCACTTCTCACTCATTAAAAATCCATTATGTTCCCAACTTCATATAAATTTCAACCAAATCTCTTCATAGATGAAAAACAAAGTTGTCTTCAAACATAAACAAAACAGAATCAAAACGAAATTCAAAGTTTTTTCAATGTATCCTTTGTTTCTTTCAACCAAGTTTCAATGCTCTAGTATTTATAAAGTATGATGCTGTTAATTAATATGCATGTTAATAGCATTAGCACTTACCGAAAATGAAGAAAAGAAGATGTTAGCACCACAACTGACACACTCACAGCAACACGGTAACACGACGACGAATTCCTGCCAACAATTTGATAAAACAGACCATAGGTAAACACTCTTTGAAGAATTAATACGAAACAGACTCATAGATGGTAAAGTACTAAACCTAATGCCCACACTCTCTTTCTCAACTAATCTTCTTCTACTTTGAAATTGAAATTGAATGATGAAACTCACCTAGCACAAAACGGTAATAACGACGATAAGTCTATGCTAATATGAAAACCAACCTGAGCATAATCATCAGTGGCAACTAAGAAACACAACAGCAACAAATCAAAAGTAAAATAGAAGCAGAAAGAGGAAAAAATTCCGGTGAGACATTTTATCGAACACCTTGTGAGCAAGATCGAAAGCTGCATTTTCTTTTCTTCATCGCTTTAACCAGTAAGCTCAGCGTTGGATTGTGCAGCCTCAGCCATATTCAAAGTGGATTCAATTTCAAAGACTCTGCAACATCATCAAAACTAATAATAGACAAAGATAATATTCAAAGTGGATTCAAAATCCTCACTAATTGACACTCATTGACAGGAAAAAATACCTTAAGGAAACTATGCAGAATTCCTTATGAAAACATCTAAAGATCCTCACACCCTAAATCACACTAAAATTCTCGTCCCTAATTGATAGAGCTTCATCCCCTGCATTTTCAACGATTCACAGCAACAACAACACACACAGAGTAGAAGAATAAAAGTAGAAGAGGAAAAGGAAAGTTAAATACCATTACTTGAGTCTCCTCGTCGTCGTCGGAACCTTGACGGAACCACCACTGTTTCCGATTTCGTATACTGGATAAACTTTCTTCTTGTTTATTGTTGTTTTAAGATTTGATTCTCTTTTCAAACATGCTGTAACTTGTAAAATCATCATCATCTGCTTCTGGAATCGCGTCACCATCACCAAAACCGATATGTGATCTTCATCATAACATCATCATCTCCACGAAATCGGAGAAAGCTTCGAATCGGAGAGAAGAAGAGGATGAACGGAGATTCACGTCAGAGAAAGAGAATGGAATCGAAAAAGGGTTTGAGCCACCGGTGATTGATCGGATAAGAAGAGGAAGACGATCGGAGGAAGAGAGAAGCCACCAGTTTTGTTGAAGATGAAGGGTGTCGTTCTTGTGTTGAGGAGGAAAAGAAAAGAACGTGTTTTGACCAACACAAACCCTAATCCCTTTTTCTATTTATTCTTCTTTTTATTATTTTTTTTATTCTGTTAGTTAATTAATTTTGTTTTAAAAATTTTAATTTTAAATTAGCTACGAGAGCGCTTTTCAAAAGCGCCTTTGTAACCAGCCTATACCAGCGCTTTTTAGAAAGCGCTTTCTTAAGGTAGCCTATAGCAGCGCTTTTTAAAAGCGCTTTCGTAGGATCACCTATACCAGTGCTTTTTTCCCTTGTTTTTTTGTTTTGTTTTTAGCGAACCCTATAGCAGCGCTTTTTCCTAAAAGCGCTTTCGTAGCTGTGCTGCTAAAAGCCAAATTTGGCGTAGTGAGTTATATATATGGGTGTTAATAAGCATAAGTAATCGAATGAAACATAAGTACTGTATGAATAAATAGTAATAGAATGAAACATAAGTTAATGTATGAATAAATAGTAATAGAATGAAACATAAGTAATATATGAATAAATAATATCAAAATTGTATGATATTTTTTATTAATCATACAATTTATTTGTCATTTATAAAATTTAAAATTTTAACTGGATAAGTTCATCAATAATCAATATATATTTTTTATATATAATATAATTGAAATATTACCATTAAAACTTTAATGGGGTCAATTCTATCCAAATACAAAATAATATATTACGGATACACACGGGTAATTATATGGTTCGTGCATATGGTACTGATATTAACACATTTTATAAAAAGTTGAATAATAACGATAATAAGTTTACAATTGATTTAAATATTTTATAAATAATTCCAAAACAAAAATATTTATATATAGGAATAATTAACTATTGATTCAAATATTTTTATATATGGAATAATATATTTGATTTGTAAATTGAGTTTAATCAATTATATTAAATATTTATTTTTAATTGTATTATATAATTTGATAGAATAATTGAGTTTAATCAATTATATTAAATATTTACTTTTAATTGTATTATAAAATATTTTAATTATCATCAAATATTTTTAAACAATGTTAAAATTAATTTATTTTTGTTTTAAAAATATCATCAACATATTGAATATTAATAGAAACATGAAGTTACTCATAAAAAAAATTGAATATTAACGGGAATATGTAGTTATTAATCAAAATATTGAATATTAATAAAATTATTTTTTAATATTAACGGGTACATGAAGTTACTAATCAAAATATTGAATATTAAAGGAAATATTAAATTACTGATCAAAATATTAAATGTATTGAATATTAACGGAAACATGAAGTTACTGATAAAAAATTGCATGTTAACGAGAGCATAAAGTTACTAGTCAAAATATTGAATATTAACGAGAACACGAAGTTATTGATCAAACTATTGAATATTAATGGGAAAAACAAAGTTATTGGTCAAACTATATTGAATATTAACAGGAACATGAAGTTATTAATCAAAATATTGAATATTAACGAGAACATGAAGTTAGTAATCAAAATATTGAATATTAACGTGAGTATTAAATTACAGAGCAAAGTATATAATATTAACGGGAACATGGAGTTACTGCTAAAAATATTAAATAATAACGGAAACATGGCGTTATTAATCAAACTATTGAATATTAACATGAACAAATTTGGAATATTAACGGAAACACGAAGTTAGTGATCAAAATAATGAATATTAACGGGAATATGAAGTTATTGATCAAAATATTGAATTTTAACGGGAACATGAAGTTACTGAACAAAATATTGAATATCAACGAGAACACGAAGTTAATGATCAAAATATTAAATATCAAGGGGAACATGAAGTTATTGGTCAAAATATTGAATATTAACGGGAAATGAAGTTTATTGATCAAAATATTGAATATTACTGGGAACACGGAGTTACTGATCAAAATATTGAATATTAACGGGAGCACGAAGTTATTGATTAAAATATTAAATATTAACGGGAGCACAAAGTTATTGATCAAAATTTTGAATATTATCGAAAACATTAAGTTACTGATCCAAATTTTAAAAATTAACGGGAACAAATTTTGAATATTAACGGGACCACGAAGTTACTGATCAAAATAATAAATGTTGACGGGAACACGGAGTTATTGACAAAATATTGAATATTAACAGGAACACGAAGTTACTGATAAATTTTTGAATATTAACAGAAACATTAAGTTACTGATACATTTTTTGAATATTAACGGAAACGAATTTGGAATATTAACGGGAACACGAACTTATTGATCAAAATAAAGAATATTAACGGGAACAAGGAGTTACTGATCAAAATAATGAATATTAACATGAACATGAAGTTACTGATCAAAATATTGAAAATTAACGGGAAGAAATTTGAAATATTAACGGAATACGAAGTTACTTATCAAAATAATGAATATTAACGGGAAGATGAAGTAACTAGTCAAAGTATTTTTAATATATTTTGAATGAATCATTATTATAAATGGAGTTTGTAGTGGTTTCTCATTGGCCTACAAGAGAGAGCTGATAGTATGAGATTAGGCTGATAGTTTGTAGTTATAATTGAACCAAAATAATTAATTTTCTCCTTAGCTAGCCAAAAATAATCGATTCTCCTTCGCTGATAGTTTGAGATTGGGCTAATAGTTTGTAGTTTAATCAATTATATTAAATAGTTATCACTAATTGAATTATATAATTTGATTGAATATTTCTTCATTATAATTTGTGAATTTGCGATTTTAAAACTTTCCCTTCATTATAATTTGTCAAATAAAAAATTACTATTTTTATAACTTTTTCAATTTTACCCAAAACTTAATCTTTTACTAATATATTTTATTATAATAGCTATCATTTCTAATTAATATAAAATCTCGATGAACTATTTTTGTCCATTTATCCAGAACAAATATATATATATTTTATAAAAGTTGTTGATTTATAAATCATCAACATCTTGTTTACAAATAAACGTTGTTGCCAGTAGTTGAACCCTAGACCAACAACACCCTTAACTCAACTAATAAGAGCCAACTGAAATACCTCACCCACCCTATCCATAACGGATATCATTACCACATAAAAATGTTTCAATTAGATAGAGTTCTCATGATATTTACTAGTGTGTAACATTGATTGCAAGCTAGCCAAGCAACCATACTTGACAATAAAATTAAATGCAATCTAGCCAACAATATTTGACGAAAAAAAATGAAATACTTTTCAAAGGAGTCACAAAGACGATTTTCATGGATTAAAGAAAACTAAAGACTAATACTCAATAATGCAAGATCTTATCCTCATCGGACACATAAACCTATATATATATACACCAACTAAAGCAACTAAAATGAAGAAACATAGCAAGATGATATCTTCAACCATGCATAACTTTCCCTCAAGCATGCTACTTCTCCTTGTAATCCTAACCGCAAATCTCTTCCTCCCTTCACACTCAGAAAATTGCAGCCCACATGACAAAAAAGCTCTTCTCCAAATCAAAAAAGAATTTGGCAATCCAACCAAACTCTCTTCATGGGATCCAAACACCGACTGCTGTAAGAGCGCATGGGCCGATGTCGGTGAGAGCACATGGTCAGGTGTCTCATGCGACACCGACGCACTACCTTACCGCATCGCCTACCTCGTTCTCTCCGACCTCGACCTCCCTCAACCCGTCTCCATTCCACCCTCCCTCGCTAATCTCCCTTTCCTCTTTTACCTATCTCTCTCTGGCATGCCCAACCTCGTCGGCGCTATCCCTCCGTCAATCACTAGCCTCACCAAACTCGGGTACCTCTACTTCAACAACAACAGCATCACCGGCACGATACCCAACACCATCTCACAGATCAAAAGCCTCTTATTCCTCGACCTCTCTCACAACAAACTCACCGGTCCCCTCCCGGACACTCTCTCCTCTCTCCCAAACCTTCATGGAATCACCTTAAACAACAACAAACTCTCCGGCTCTATACCAGAATCATACGGCTTGCTTTCGGATTCACTTTCAGTCCTATCTCTTTCGAGAAACCGTCTCTCCGGGAATATTCCTGCATCTTTTTCGAAACTGAACCTTTCGGTTGTGGAGTTGTCACATAACTCATTGACGGGTGATGCTTCGGTGTTGTTTGGTTCAAACAAAAACACTGGGAAGATATTGCTGGCCTCGAACTCGCTGGCTTTTGATATTGGGAAAGTTGGGTTGTCAGCGAGTTTGAATTTTCTGGATTTGAGGAACAATAAAATCTACGGTACGCTGCCGAAGGAATTGACGGGACTGAAGGAACTGCGTAATTTGAACGTGAGCCACAATAATTTGTGTGGTGAGATTCCACAAGGTGGCCACTTGAGAAGGTTTGATGAGTATTGTTATGCTCATAACAAGTGTTTGTGTGGTTCTCCTCTTCCCGCATGCAAGACTTGAATTAAATAATGGATCCCATAGAATTATATACCTAAATAAAGATGGTTGAAATTTCAATTTCAATTCTTAAGGATAAATGTACTGAGATGTGCAACTGAGATGTGCGTTGGTTTGAAATTGCACCACTTCTAGAAATACTTGATTGGATAATAAAGTGAATTGAAATAGAGAAAACAAAAACTAGTTTATAAAAATAGGCTTAATTGTAATTTTGGTCTCTATTTAAGATTTATGTTTAACATGTCATCAATGTGAGTTCCATTTTATTAAAAATTGCCTTCGAATTTACAGAGGGACCAAAATCCTCAAAAAACTAAAACAAAGGGACTAAAATTCCGGATTTTAAAATAGGGGGACCAAAATCCAAAAAAATGAATAATAAGAGGACCAAAATTGCAATTAAGTCAAATAAATATTGAATTGATATTATAAAGATATGGATAAATTAATATATATATATATATATATATATATATATATATATATATATATATATATATATATATATATATATATATATATATATATATATATATATATATATATATATATATATATATATATATATATATATATATATATATATATATATATATATATATATATATATATATATAAGTTGGGGACAACTTCTCTATCCATCACAAAAAGTTGGGTAGTGTACATTTCACCAATCACATTACATCATTTAGTTTTATCTTATTTAATTAATTATTAAATAATATATTTTTTGGTTGTTTCCAAAACATTTTACATTGAATGTAACTTTACCCAACTTTTTGAGTTGGGTATATAAGAATTCACCATATTTTAAAGAGTTAAAAGGTATTGCATTGACATTATAAAATAGTTTTACAATGTCATCCAATAAAAAGCCATCAATCTATCATGTCATTAAATTTTTTTAAAAATAAAAAATAGTTTAATTAGATACATGGTGATGATCGATTGAGAGTGTAAAAATATTTTACACTTGCATCACCCATTTTCTCTATTTCAAGATTGACACTTATCATAAAAAGAGAAAAAAAAGATATTCACTGAAAGTGTAAAATAATTGTACACTGTCAATTAATCACCACCATATATCATACCAAATCATTCTAATATTTTTAAGGGGTTAATATATTATTGGTCCCTATTAATATCTCAATTTTGATTTTTAGTCCCTATAAAAAAAATTGACTTTTAGTCCCTATAAAATTATTTTTGCACGCAGTTTTAGTCTCTTTCTCTTATTATTTTTGCGAACCCCATGCCTACATATACTTAGAGAAAGTCAGAGCAACTGTAGTTCGGGGAACTAGTAGACAAAGATGATTGAATTTGTGTCTTATTCAAACCTCAAGATTGAAGCTAAAAGTTGATCTCTGATGAGAAAGAGACAAGACGTCATCTTAACGGAGAGATATCTTACATTTTCATAATAAGAGATGGACCTTACTTGAATGACGCAAGTATGTCAGTTACAAACTCTTAAATGAAAGAATTGTTTTTCAACCATTCGGGAGGGACAACAACCTGGATTGAAATCAACAGAGCGTGCCTCTTACATCACCTAAATGGGAAAATGATTGGATAATATTTGTATTTTTTTATGTGGTGTAATAGAAAAAATGTCTCTTCCATAGAGATGAATCATGTCTCACCTCTTGAGAGAAAATTTGAATTTTTGAGTGTCTTGTACAAGACCCAAGATTGAGGCAATAAAAGAGTTTTTGAAAACTGACTCTATTGAAGATTACTCTGCTGAGTTTTGACAAAAGAGTTTTATCTGTTCTATACTAAGCTCAGAATTGAGGTTAACTCAGAGGAGAATGAAACTTCTGAGTGATGATTTGTTTATGTCTTGTACAATGCCCAAGATTGAGGCTGACTCTGCTGGGACACAGCTTTGGAAATGATTTATTTTTGTCTTGTATAAAACCCGAGATTGAGGTTGACTATGAGAGGAAACACTCTATTGAGTTTGAATTATTTCTGTCTTGTACAAAGCTCAAGATTGAGGCTGACTCTTCTAGGGAATAAATTATGAGATTTGAAATTTTTGTAGTTTTGAGACTACTTTGTGATTATATTTCTATCTCGTACAAAGCCCGAGATTGAGGCTGGCTCAATTAAGGATGACTGGGATATTGAGAATTGAGACTTCCCACATCTCTTTCTCTTAAGGGGAAAGACTTAATACATGGATTGAGTGAACACTTGAATGATTGTGATTGGGTTTTCTAAGAATTGAATTCTCACAGGTGTTGGCTAAAGGTAATCATGTCTTGTCCTATGCTTTTAGGAAGCCTGAGGGTCCTTGTATAAAAGCTTAAGAGGAAGCTGAAGGAAAACTTATAAAAAACTTGTGGGTCCTTGTATTTTGAGCCCAAGAGGAGGGTCATCGAGGGTCCTTGTTATAGCATAAGAGAAAGCTACGATGGTTTTCCTGATTTGGCTCTAAGCAAAAGGGAAAGAGGTTTCACTGAGAAATAATCCTTTGTAGGTGGATGTCCCTTATTGTTTGATCTAAGGGTTTTAAGAGGTTTCACCAAGAATAATTCCTCTTTGGGGATGAAAAACTATGTTGTCTAATTAGGAGAGGCTCTACCGGAAAGTAATCCTCAATCCTGGTCATAGTCCTATATATATATATATATATAGGTGTTTTTCTTAGGATTTTCTCTGACGGAGATCTAAGTAGGGTACATATATATGTGACAGGTATAATAGGTATAACATATATGATGAAGCATTATAACAAGTATAGTGATAAAATATGATAAATGCAATAGGTATAACAGATATGATGAAATATGATAGTTATAACAAGTATACAGTGAATGAATGATGAACAGTTATTTGATTATGAATGAATGCATAGAAATGTTTTTTTAGTTGTTTATGAATTATGAATTATGAAAGAAAAAGAAAGGTGTTGGGTCTTACACTCGGATCTAGGCTCAAGAAAACTGAAATTGAAAAGGTGTCGGGTCTTACACACTGATAGAGGCCCGGGAATACTGTTTATGAAAAACAGGTGAAAGATGTTTGGGACTTACAACTCAAGGAGAAGCCTATTGAAAACTGGTTATGAGAAACAGATGAAAGATGTTTGGGACTTACAACTCAATGAGAAGCCCAAAAGGTATTTACACAAAAGGTTTGAGACTTACAACTCAAGGAGAAGCTCATAGATTATTTTTGAAGTTGATTTGAAAGTTTTAGAGGGTTTTGTTGAATGAAAACCCTAGTCGTTTGTTTAATGGGGAGTTTTGTAAAACAATTTAATTAACAAAAACAGACTAAATTAAATTAAGAAATATTATCTATACTTAATTAAGACTTAAGAAATTAGGTTTTATTCACATGATTATTTGAAATTAATCAGGTTTTGAAAAAATCAAAGAAAAATCATTTTTTTAAGTATTTAAAATATACTAAAAAGGATTAACTTTAAACCTAATAAAAATATATTGAATAAATTATATTTTTGTGATTTTTTGGTGTAATCATAAAAGATATGTGATAAATAAGGTGTGTGAAAAATCATTTGAAAATAATTAATTTTGATTGGTTAATTAATTATGTGAAGTTTGAAAAGAAAATGATGGAAATTAGTGAAAAAAATAATGGTTTGGCCCTCCAAAGGGTTGAACCCACGCCCTTATGGTCCATAACTCAAAACTATATCAAATGTGCCACGCGCGTGGCTTTGTAGTAGAGTGAGCCCATTAGGTTTTATTTGAAAACAAGTGTTAAAAGAGTTTAGAAAAATGAAGGAAATAAAAAGGTCTGAGGGGGGATCGAACCCCAGTCCTGAGGCACAAAAGGACTATGGACGCGCGCTTTGGCCACTAGAGCAGACGATGAATTCATTTAGTTAACGCACTCTACTCAATATAATATAAACTATTTTCCAGAAATTAAAAAATGGCACCACTAGAGCTTTGAATTTTTGAATTTGCTAACTCTCTCATTTCTCAACTAATTGCAAAGATGTAAACACCAATTTTCCTCCATTTTCAACGAGGAACGTGATGGTGGTAATTAATTGCATTTATTTTAAGTGTAATTCAAGATTTTATGTATGAACAACTAAGAACCCTAAAAAGAAAATTCAGTCAGAAATGGTGTATGTGCATGGTTTCATCCAATTGATTGAGGGTAAACATTCCTTGTGCAGAAACATGATGGTAAATCATTTGAACATTTAAAACGCATGGATCATAGAGTTCAAAGTTTGACGCTTACCTTCAAAGTGAGAAATCAGATTCTGAGTTTGAGGAGTTACAGATGCTATGTGATGAGTTGGATATCTCCTATGATGATATTAGAAGGTGTTTGGATGCTCACATTGGCCTGGAACCTTCTGAATTGCTCCACACGACTCCAACTGCAGCATCTTTAAGTTGAAGATGGAGATGATGATTCTGATGTTTCAAAACTCCAACAAGGATTTGGTCACTTCTACATGATGTGTATGAAGTGTATGAATGCTCACTTTCAAAGGAAGAGCTCTGGTTTGAAGAATTCACTTCATCACTCCATGATAACTTTTGAAAAAAATGAGAAAAGAGAGAAGTTGGAGAAAGCAAGAATTGAAGTTGCTTTGATATGATTTTGAGTGAAGAGCAGCTAATTTATAGGAAAATGGAAGGAGGGAGTCTTTGAGCAAATGAGCTTGAAGCTTGAATAACTTAGTGAGTAAGTTATGGAATATTCCATTTATGCAATGATGAGTTGTTTTGGCTTGGTTATGATTCAATTCCACAACTTATCCTCCTTCAAATTACAAGTTAGAATCTGATTTTATGAGTCACCAATCTTGGCACTTGGAGATAGTTTGATGAATCACCAATTTTGTAATGATTTTCAAATTTGTAATGATTGCATTTTCACATGATAAGTGAAAAAAATGGTACTTTGATATTCTTGTGAAATGATTCCAAAATGATCCATTGCTCTTGATTGATGACAATGCATAGACATGTGTTAATTTGATGTAGAAGTTGTGAGAAATTGGTGAAGTGCAAGACTAGTTAAGCTTGAAACTAGTTTTATGAAGCCTTCTTTGAAAATCCATAACTTCTTGCTCAAGTAAAATCAAATGATGTTTTAGGACTTTTGGGAAATCTTAGATGATGTACTTCAATTCTCTTGTTGATGGCTTGGATGAATTCATCTTGGATGAATTCATCTTGGATGAATGTGAAAAATGGCTTGGAAGTTGGTGAAAAGTTGATAAAAATGACTTAGAAAAAATTTCTAAGTGTTGGAAAAATATTCATAAGCTTCTAACTTAAAAACCATTCACTTTTTGAGAAAATTTTCACCCTGGCAAAGTTGTAGATCTTGATTTTCTCTACAAAATGAGCTTTGGAACAAAATATTTGGCCAAAGGATGAAGAAGTTATAACCTTTCAAAGTTTGAATGAAGAATATGTAATCCTCCATTAAAAAGTCAAAACCCTATAATGTTGACTTTTTTATTCTTGATTAATTTTCTTGATTTCTCTTGATCAAATGGCTCTAATAACCATATATTCATGATTTTGATCCTTAAAAGTCCATAGTTTACCAAATTTCTCAAAAGTCAAAGGTGATCTTGAACAGTTGACTTTTCCAGATGAACTGAAATCTTCTAAGTATCTAATGAATCAAACTCTTCCAATCAAATAAATGATATAGTGGATCATAATGAGGCATTGGAGATTGTTGAACCATGATTTGAGTCATGGAACCATGTATTGACTAAAAGTCAATCTCTCAGGTGAATTAGGTCAAAAACCTTAATTGTGGACCAGATGAAATTTGGAAGTTGTTGATCTTGAATTGAAGCACACATCGGCTTAGACCGTTGAGAAGGACAAAACGTGACTATCATTGCCAGCTGGCATAACAGTAGCATGAGATCGTGGAAAACAAAGAGCACAACAATTCGTACATACGTTTACCATAGTGGGATGGGTATTGTAGTACTATTTCTTCTTGTGCAAGTTTCTGATCATATCTTCTAATGAAATACTTCTGATCTGAAGTATTGATGAGTTCAGAAGAGATCACGTTAGATGAGTGTTCCAAGAGTATCAAAGTCTTCAGAGTCAGAACCTTATCTTTAGAGCAGGAAGCAAAAGCTTATTTGAAAAAAATTCTTGATTTCTGAGCTGGAAGTAAAAGCTTATCTAAGTTGGAAATCTTGACTTCTAATGTGGAAGAAAAAGCTTACCTGAGAAACAATTCTTGATTTTTGAGCTGAAAACAAAAGCTTATCTGAGCTGGAAATCTTGACTTCTATCTAATGTGGAAGAAAAAGTTTATCTAAGAAACACATGAAGATCCTTTTCTAGTAAACATGCAACATTCATCAGAACTGTTGATGTTTCTTTAGAAGCGGATGCAATAGTTCTTCTGAGACGTGCTAGCAATGATTCTAGTGATCTTTCTTTCCAGAATCACATGAAATATTATATATGCCACACTTAAGAAACTATTAGAGTACAATTGTTACATATAAAATATATGTATTATTATCATCAAAATTAGAGATTATATGCATAACCAAATCTTATTTAAACCATCCCTCCCCTTTTTGATAGATTGTTATGTTTTATCTATCTCTTCATCTATGAATTTTAGGGTCTGTTTGGTTCAACGGAGGGGAGGGGAGGGGAGGGAATTTAATAAAGGGAAGGGGAAGGGAGGGGAGGGGAGGGGAGGTATTTTAATTAAAAGTATGTTTGGTTCAAATGAGGGGGAGGGAAGGGGAGGGAGAATTTCTAATTAAAAATATGTTTGGATCAGGAGGGGAGGGGAGGGATTTTAAAACTAATTTACCTTTTAACCCTTAAAATAGTATAACACTCATGCTAAATCAAATAAAAACAATGTGATATTCTTAATTTTTTTTTTGTCAATTCATAAATATAGATAATGAAACACAAAATATTTACTATTTCAAATACTTTAAAATATTTATCATCTTGATGATCCATCTAATTCCATAAAATATTTATAAAATTAAATTTTAGATAATATATATATATATAGCTCATATACTACAATTATATATAAAAATATGTAATACAACACAATAACTTATAAAACAATTAAGTTCTTACAAAATAATAAATCAAAATGTATATAATAAAACACATGAAAAAATGAAGAAAGTTGAGTCACTATATTAATATAAAATAATAGAGTTATCGTAAAAAATGGAGGAATTCTAATAAGACGATAAAAATTATCGTATAATATATATTAAAAACAATTTAAGATTTTAATTAAAAAGTTAGGGTAATTTTGTCAATATAGAAAAAATAGATTTTATCATAACTCTTCTCCCTCCCCTCCGATTTGGGGGGAACGAAAAGTTACTTCAGGAGGGAATCGGATTACCTCAAATCCCCTCCCCTCTCCTCATAAAAAATGAACCAAACATACTTAACTTAATGGAGATGTGCAAGAATTTATTGTTTTTTTAATAATAAACAACATACTTTTTATATTGTATCAGCATAGAATTGTCAACAATATTTAAACAATGAGACTTCACCTAAATCTATTCTAAGCTCGAAAACTAAAGAGACATTAACTAATGCATGCTCTAACACACCATGATTGTTTGTCAAAATTTAACATCAATATATTTGTAGTTCTTAGATAAAAATCAAATTATTTAAATTTCCAATAAGTAAATGATGTAAAATATTGAAACATAGGATCCTGTTTTATGTTAACATGTTGTACTTCTTATCTCATCCTAAAATCTATGGTCAGCATCTATTTCTTGGCCAAGACATTTGTCCTATAAATACCAACAGCAAGCAAATAAACTGAAGAACAAAGATGACATCTTCAACCATGCAATACTTCTCCTCATGCACTCTACTTTTCCTCCTAATCCTAACAACACATCACTTCATTCCTTCACTCTCAGAACAATGTAACCCAAATGACAAAAAAGCCCTTCTCCAAATCAAAAACGAACTCGGCAACCCAACAAAACTCTCCTCATGGAACCCAACCACTGACTGCTGTAACAGCAAATGGCTCGGTGTCGCATGCGACACCGACACACAAACCTACCGTGTTACCAATCTTGATCTCGATGAACTCGACCTTCTCAAACCCCTTCCAGTTCCACCCTCCATTCCTAACCTCTCTTTCCTCTCCTTCCTCACTGTCGCCCGCACGCCAAACCTCGTTGGCCCTATCCCTCCCTCCCTCGCCAACCTCACCAAACTCCAGTATCTCTATATCATCCACACTGGTATCTCCGGCGAGATACCTAACACTCTCTCACAGATCAAAACTCTCTTAACCATTGACTTAACCAACAACAAACTCACAGGTTCTCTCCCCGCCTCACTCTCGACTCTCCCCAAACTCATTGGAATCTCCTTCGATGGCAACCAACTCACCGGTACAATACCAGAATCATACGGCTCGTTTCCTAAGTCCTTTACAGTGCTAACTCTCTCGAAAAACCGCCTCTCTGGGAAAATCCCAGCTTCTCTTGCAAAACTAAACCTTGCGTTTGTTGACTTAGAACGAAACGCGTTGGAGGGTGATGCTTCTGTGTTTTTTGGATCAAAGAAAAGCACTCAGAAGATACTATTGGGGAAGAACTCTTTTGCTTTTGATATAGGGAAAGTTAGGCTTTCAAAGGATTTGAATGCTTTGGATTTGAGGAACAACAAAATCTATGGAACACTACCTGTGGGACTAACAAAGCTGAAGTTTTTGAGTAAGTTCAATGTGAGTAACAACAATTTATGTGGAAAGATTCCACAGGGAGGAAAGTTGCAGAGGTTTGATGAATCTTCTTATGCTCATAATAAGTGTTTGTGTGGATCTCCTCTTGAAGGTTGCAAAGCTTGAAATGAATCTAAAAACTATGGCAGATTTAAATAAAATAGATGGTGGTCTAGATTTAAATTTTAATCCATAAGAAAAACTGTATTGTATGGTGTTGATGTAATTTTGGATAATTAATTAATCACTCCATCTCATATATTATGTGTTTCTAAATTTATTTATTTATTTTGTCAAATTATTTGTTTACAGTTGAGCTACAAAGTGTAGCTTTTCCTGATTATCTGTGGAAAACTTTTTATGACAGTATAATATCTGAAATAAGTAACGACATCAAATTCATATTTATAAATATGATGACTATGTTAAAAATTGTTTACATACCTACCATTCATAATTTAAAAATCATGCTTAATTAGATTGCTTTAATTTACTTTGTAGTTAAGTTAATCAATTATATTAATTTCTACCTCAATTTTTTTTTTCTTTCGTACCGGTTTCGACCTACATAGTAGATCGACTAATCCGACTCGTGCTATGGAGGCACGTGCAGTGACCAAGCGTTGTTTCTGCCCGGAATCGAACTCGGTATTTCCCGAATATTTAAGATAAAACAATATTATTGAATGTTGATCATAAACCTTTTTATTATTTTTAAAATTTAACTATTTGATTTGTTTAAGAAATGTTACATAGTTAGAACTTGCATGTTTAACTACTCTTATGGTGAATCATTTCTTTTAAATATTTTTTAAAATTTCTTCATGTGTGTTTGGTTTGGTAAAAACTTGATTTAAAATAAAGTGATTTTATAAAATTGATGATGGCTAAAAGAGAGTTAAAGATAAAGTGATCTATATTTTTGATAAATTTTTGTAAATGTGAGTTTCCAGTAAATCTCAATATAAAAATCAAATTTCGATTCAAATGCTACAAAATTTAACTTCAAATATATAATCACTATAAAAAACATGATCAATTCTAATTAAGAGCAACCAAACATATCAAAATCAATTTTACACATTTAGAATCAATTCTAGATGTTTGAAAGGTGAAATCTCATACTCTCCATCTTCTTTCTTTTTTCATTCTTCATATTCATTATCATCTTCATAAAAATCCAAAAATTTATTTTATTTGTCATTTTTATTACAAAACACTCAAAATATTATAGATCAAACTAATCAAGTCATGAATCTTTATTTAAAAATTCAGTTTTTTTTTTTTTTTTAAATTTAACGCTTAAATTTTGGTCGCATAGTTGAATAATGCTTATGAGATTGGCAACAAGATCTATGGACAACACATCATTAAGATAAGGAAAACCAAAATAGTCCAACTGACCCTTTCCAATAATTTTTCCTCTAGCACCATCGCTAAAATAACAATTGAAATATAGTTTGATATTCTTCAGACAGTTTCTTTTACAAATCATGTGTCTTGAACAACTATTATCAAAGTATCAGTATTCTCTAGATGAACACACAAATACAAAAATTTCGAATTCCAAATGAATATGAGTCATCCTCGTGGATGATGCTCAACCATTTAGAATTATGATCATAGCACAACGCTGACAAAACTCACATACCGCATATACACAACATAGTATTGTTCACTTCATAGTATTTTACTAGCAAGGTGCACCCAATCTAACTTAACAAGAACAATTACATGCACCACTTTCAATCTTTAACCTATTACGCTTTGCATATATGGTAATTGTAAATTTATCAATACGCGGGATAAAAATAATTTAATAAATATTAATTCTTGTTTTATTCATATATTTTTTAATATTTATAAAAGTATTAATAAATCAATTATCATGAAATAAATAGAGTAATAATTGTATTTTTAAAAGAGAAGTCTCTCACATTTCTTTCTAGACTTTCTTAATCTAAATGTGTGTTTGATTGTCAATAAATAACTGGACTAAAGCAGTAGTAGTAGACATTTTTGTATGCTCAAGTACATTTGACAGTCAATGTGTAAGAGACAATTTTATATTGTACATGTATATAAAATAACCACTTAGAAACTTACTATAATGCCCTTTTTATTATACCTTGTTGAACACATGTATTAATAACAAGATACATAAAGAAAAATAGTTGAATAAAAAAGTTAAAAACATGTAGTAGTAGTACTACTACTACTAGTATGGGACCAAAGGAGAAGAAAAAAGTAGCATTGCATTAAAGAGGATCACGTGAATGAAGACACATAGAGAATGAAAAAGTAAAATAAATTGTGAAAAATGAGTCCGACAGAAAGAAAGACATAAAAGTAGAAACAAAAAGTAAAACAACAAATTAGAAAAAAAAGTAAAGAAAAAGTTACTTGTTGTCCAAAATTAAATGATGAAGACAAATAGGTCGCTAGACATGAAGTCACCCATTAACAACATATTACCCCCTCCTGCTCACAATAAGTGACTCAGTCCACTATTTTACACAAATTTAAAAAAGTTTATAAAAGTAAGAGAGAAGAGTGTTTTTACTATAATACAATTATCATGTATTGGAAATGGTGAAACTTTTATGAGGAGTGCTAGCAACACTCTCTTTTGAACACTCTCTCAAGCACTCACTTTCTTATTGGTTGAAACATGTGTGGGCCCCTCATTTTGAAAATAGGTCCCACATAAAGTAGTAGGACCCACACATGTTTCAACCAATAAGAAAGTGAGTGTTTGAGAGAGTGTTCAAAAGAGAGTGTTGCTAGCATTTCTCAACTTGTATTAATTAGATGGTAAAATTAAAAAAAAGTGTATTTAAAATTGAAATGACTCATTCATTTTGGGATATCATTTTATTCCAAATGGATCACTCATTGTGGGACGAAGGGAGTATGTAAGTAAACTATATATCCCTAATTTCTTTGAAATCAAATAAATTAATATACTGTTCAATAAATTAATATACTGTTCAATAAAATTTGTAGTTAAATTTGTAGTATGTAAGTAAACTATATATCCCTAATTTCTTTGAAATCAAATGAAAGCAGAAACAGTAAAATTTGTAGTTTCTGCTTTCAGAATTGATTCTGAATGATTTTCACAATAAAATATACTGTTCAATTCATTTATATATAAATGTATTCAAACATAAATCAAATCTGCTAAACTCAATTTTATAAAAATTAATTCTACTACACTCAATTATGCTAGAATCAATGTTGTTCACCGTTAATCCAAACACACAGTACGGACAGTTGATTCTTTGTTCTCATTGAATAATTAGGAATATTTAGAGCCAAAATTTCTCGTCATTAGGACTGAAAATGAGTCGAGTCAAGTCGAATTCACCTCAGCTCGACTCATTAAGAATGAGTGCAGCTCAAATATCAATTCGAATTCGTCACAAATTTTTTTTAACTCAAACTCAACTCGTTAGAAGTTCAAGAATAACTCAATTCTACTCGTTAGGTTTATCTCGTTGGTTCAACTCATTTGCTTCACAGACTTAAAAGTCTTTTTTTTATATGTCTATTCTTTTTATATATTTGACATTTTAAATTTATATTTTTTTAAAATAAAATAAAAGTTATAAAATAAATTTATTGATATAATTATTTTTAAAAATATTTTGAGTACTTGAGAATATAAATTATCAATTAAAACTGTTACATTAAAAGAAAATATAAGGCTAAGATTTGAAGCAAATCTTTAAACCTACTCTTAGAAATGTTGACTTATGAATCTAACGAGTCGAACTATATATAGTTTAAATTCAGCTCATTTAGTCAACAAACTTAATTTTTATTTGGTTCATGAACCTAATTCAACGATTTAATTATCGAACCGAATTTCAAACTATTTTTGATTTGGTTCAGTTCATTGTCATTCCTACTCGCCATAAACGTCACTTGCATCTCAACAAAACTATTTTTCTGTTATTCGAAATATACTTCCAAACAAAAATATGTTTCTTTTTTCTTTTGGGGCTGAGAAAGTATGCTTTAAGCTCTCTAACATTTATAATTAAAACTAAAAAAATTACAACATGAAGAAAATGGGGTTTTAACTTTTAACTGACATTCAAAACCCACAATAGAAGTAAATCACATGATTTTCCCAGGCCTATTAGATTGTGTTTTAGATCTAGTACGATGCACCTTCTTTGGAGCTTCTGTAGTTAATGCATACATCTTCACAGCGAATAATCCATCCGGGAATCCTTTCTGATCCTGATGGAACATAAAAATAAAATAAAAACAACAGCTTTAATATCAGAATCAATGAAACTGAAAAGGATTGGTAAACAGTATACAATGTCAAAAGAGATTCTCAATAATAATGGAGGGCCATGCCAATCAAGTACATTGTTCAGAAAATAAAAACATGCAGTACTACTCATAACGAAAGGACGTCAAAAATAAGCCATTCTGGTTAAAAGTAGTAAACACAACAACATCATCATGAGAAAGTATCGTTTCAAGTAGACAGCAACAACATGCTGCACAAACCACAGACAGTAAAAAATAACTTTCACTTTTGCCTTGTAAGAATTTGGTGTTAAATTTTCAACCTAACACAATACTTTTTTTATCACATCTGCCTAACTAAAAAATGGTGGCAAAATCATCTCCCCGCCCCTTCTACTCAAGAGAGCAATATTTACATCACGCGCAATAATGAAACAATAATAATAATTGTCTAGAAATTGTTTGTATTATTAGTATCCATTAAGATATTCTCCTTACATAATATACAAAAAATTCAGTCTTAAATTAGTATTCAGAGCGTGATTTAAAACTCTAATTTTTTTCTCTTTTGCTCTTGGGTGTTCAAGATACTATACGAGAAATTTACTCTTGAATTGGTATCTAGAATTGGTATCTAGAGCATGATTTAAAACCCTATTTTCTTTTTTCTCTTTAGCTATTGGGGGTTCAAATTTGTCGTCGCCTATAACAGTGACACGCAACTTTCTATGATGGCCAGAAGCCACCAATCCGCCTCCTGTCAAAACCGTGTCGCAAGAAACCTCGTCCCGCAACCCACGCGCCACCCTCTAGTCGTTTGTTACACCATACTCGGTTTTGCCCCCGACTCCATTGGAACCACTTTCAGTTTATGGGTAAGGCATGTTTTGGCTGGTTCTTTGCCTCTTAACATATTGGTTCATTGTTATTTTTATTTGTCCACATACAATCTATAGTTTGCTTATTGTTGCTGCGATCCAGACTTCTTTATTTGGTGAAGTTTTGTTTTCTTTCACCTTGCTGAAACATCATGACTGAAATAAAATTTCAAGTCTAAATAATGGTTGTTTGTTAGGGACAATCCTCCAAAAAAAGTTTTATTTCAGTTGTGTTTCAAAGAACACCCACTATTACCACAGAAAAATTGAATGGTGAATTGGTAATAAGAACTATTTGAATTACTATCCACATGTTGAATTATGGTTTTTGGGTCTGTCATACCATCTTATTAGGCGTATGGTTCTATGGTGAAAAAAATTATTTTGAGTGAATTGATTTTGGTTAAAAGTGTGTTAACGTAAAGTGATTTATGTTTAGATAACTTAATGCAAAATTGAGTTGAGCAATAAATTTCAATGTAAAAATCATGTTTACACTCAAGTTACAAATTCTAGCTTCAAGCATAATCAATTCTACTTTAGAAGAATCAAACACCTCAAAATCATTCCAAAATCAATTCTACACCTCTAGAATTGTTTTTGCCTCTTCCAAAAGGTAAATCAAACATACACTAAGAAGGTTTCAAAAATTGATGCAACAATGAAAGATGATTGGGAATCCGCTGATTATCAACTTGTAGCATTGTTGTGGAATTCTATTGAGCAAAAGCTAATGCCACACTTTTGGCTGTATATGACATGTTATGAGGTTTGCCAAAAGGCTAAAAGCTTTTATGTTAATCAAAGACTGTATGAATCAGTTTGCAACTTGCCTACTCTTCAAATGAATGATCAAGACTTATCAGAATACTTCACTCGTGCTCAATCCACTATTGATGGCCTCAAACTTATGCTAGTTAGTGATGATATTAAGAAGGTATAGGAAAAGTTTGATAATGTGTTCAGGGTGTTTATTTTTCATGGTCTCCCTAAAGAATATAGTTTTGTTAAAGACCAAGCGATAACAAATAATACCAATCCTACGGTAGAAGAGCTAATTAATCGCCTTGTCCAGATATCGTTACCAAGTGATGACACTTATACTGCTCCTGGGTTCTCTGCTTTTGTTTCTAACTCTAGTAGTGGAGTTGTGGTTGTGGTAGAGGGGGTAGAGGTAATTTCTATTGTACTTAGAGTAAGAAAGATGGGCACACTCATACTGAAAATTCTACGGTTTGTCATTCTTAGTCTACACCTATTGGATGGATTTTGGATTCTAGTGTTTCAGATCATGTGACTTTTTTCAGAATTATCGCCGCATAAATATCCACATTATATCATTGTTGTAGATGGATCTAAAGTTGAGGCACTAGATGTTGGACGAGTCACACCTATTCCCTCACTCTCTTTAAGCTCTGTTTTATTGATTCCTAATTGTCCTTTCAATTTGATTTTTATATGCAAATTAACCTGCTCTTTAAACTATGTTGCAACCTTTACTTCTAATTCCTTTTTGATACAGGACCGGAGTACGGGACAAATAATTGGAGTCGAAGTTGAATCTAGTGGTCTTTACTATCTTCATCCTTTCTGTTAGAACAAGATTTGTTCTGATCAATTATCTTAGTTTTGATGATAACAATAATATGAATTTTGCTTAAGATAATATGGTACTCTAATCCAATGCAATTTCCTTTTCAGGAAATATATAAAGAGTATGCATAATTCAGCGCTCAGAAGCTTTGTCTCAAAGGGTTCAGCATGCAACATCAGAACATGGTCTGGCAAGACATCAGAAGATGGTCGAAGCAGAATCAGAACATGGGTCTATGGAAGCATCAGAAGAACATGAGATCAGAAGCACTGAAGTTCTGATGGTATCACGCACAGAAGCACTTCAAGGTCAGAAGATCAGAAGATGCTTTGCACCAAGCTGTTTGACTCTGATGATATTCAAACGTTGTATTCACAAACATCAGATCAGAAGGAAGTACATGTGGCAGGCTACGCTGACTGACAAAAGGAACGTTAGAAGCTATTAAAGGCAACGTCAGTAGACACAGCGTGAACAAGGCTCGAGGTAGTTGACAAAAGCGTATAACATTAAATGCGATGCTGTACGGAACACGCAAAGCATTAAATGCACTCAACGGTCATCTTCTCCAACGCCTATAAATATGAAGTTCTGATGAGAAGCAAGGTTAACGAACTAACACAATTTCTGTGAATATTAACTTGCTGAAACACTGTTCTATTCAAAGCTCAGAATCTTCATCTTCATCAAAGCTCACTACATTGCTGTTGTAATATATTAGTGAGATTAAGCTTAAACGTTAAGAGAAATATCACAGTTTGTGATTATAGCTTTTAAGAAGCAATTGTAATACTCTTAGAATTGATTACATTAAGTTGTAAGGAACTAGAGTGATCGTGTGGATCAGAATACTCTAGGAAGTCTTAGAGGTTATCTAAGCAGGTTGTAACTAGAGTGATCGTGTGGATCAGAATACTCTAGAAAGTCTTAGAGGGTATCTAAGCAGTTGTTCCTGGAGTGATCAGTGTGTGATCAGAAGACTCTGGAAGACTTAGTTGCTGACTAAGTGGAGAACCATTGTAATCCGTGCGATTAGTGGATTAAATCCTCAGTTGAGGTAAATCATCTCTGCGGGGGTGGACTGGAGTAGTTTAGTTAACAACGAACCAGGATAAAAATAACTGTGCAATTTATTTTTATCGGTCAAGTTTTTAAAGCTACACTTATTCAAACCCCCCCTTTCTAAGTGTTTTTCTATCCTTCACTTTCAATTCCGCTATATGTGTTGCTACTGAATTTCCTGATCTTCTGCATCGTCGCTTAGGTCATCTGAGTTTATCGAAATTGAAGAAAATGGTGTCTAGTCTTTCTCATTTAGAGTCTTTACAGTGTGAATCTTGTTAGTTAGGAAAATATGTTATTTCTTTTTCCAGTCGTATTAATAAAAAAGGTATGTCTCTTTTTGACGTTTATTCTGATGTTTTTGGTCCTAGTCGTGTTCCTTATATCTTAGCTCCTTATATCTTAGGGTATAGTATAGGTGTTGTTTTGCCTTTATTGATGATTTCTCAAGATATACGTGGGAGACTGTTCCGAAGTGTTGAATAATTTTAATTTTTGTTCTGAAATTATGACTCGATTTGGCAAACTATTCACATTTTACAGTGACAATACAAAAAGAATATTTCCTTGATTAACTCAACTTTTTCATGCACTCTAAAAGCATCGTACATCAATCTAGTTATCCCCATACACCTCAACAAAGTGGTGTCGCTGAAAGAAAACATATGCACATTGTTAACGCTGCCTATACCTTTTGCAAAACACCAATGTATCTCTGAAGTTTTGGGGTGATGTTCTTATTGTCTAGTATTTAATTAACCAGATGCCATCCTCTGTGTTGAACGACCAGGTTCCTCATTTTGTGTCTTTGGTTGTATTTGTTTTGTTCATGATTTGTCCCCAAGTCGTGATAAGATGTTTGCTCATGCTATCAAATGTTTATTCTTGGGTTACTCTTGTGTCCAAATGGGACATTGGTGTTGCTCTCCTTCTACACATCATTTCTACAAGTCTGCAGATGTTACATTCTTTGAGGACATATCATACTTTTCCAACTCAAATGTTCCTGCAACCGATTTAGATCAAGTCCACTCTTTTATCATATAGTCCACTAGTTGTGATAAATGAGTCTCCACCACCCTTGAATCGGTATGGCATTACCTATGAGTGAAGATGTGGACCACGTGGTTCAGCTCGTATTCCAAGTGCCTCCACCCCTGCTCTGGCTCCGTCTCCTGATTTTCCCATCCGTAAAGATAATAGTTCAACCTGTAACCCTTATCCTATTTATAATGTGTCTTAGCACATGTTCTTCCTAATTAGAGGGAGCCATATACTAATTGAGGTTGATCGAGGTTGATGTCATTGACTTGTGGGAAAGTTGAATTATCTTACCATGACTAGACCCCGATATATTTTTTGCAGTCAGTGTAGTGAGTCAACTCCTCAACTCTCCTTGTGACAACCATTGGGATAATGTTATTTGAATCCTTAAGTACATCAAAGGATTACCTGAAAAAGGGCTTATTTTTGTTATAGAGGCAACAGTGATATCATTGGATATTCAAATGTTGATTGGGTAAGAGATGCAAGTAATAGACGCTCTAAATCAGGTTATTGTTTTTTTATTGGTGGAAATTTGATCTCATTGACGAGCAAAAAGCAAACTGTTGTTGCATGATCAAGTACAAAAGCTAAGTCGAGTTATGACACATGCCATATGTGAGCTCTTGAGGTTAAAGCATTTACTATGGGAATTTCGTATTTGTGAAGTCTGTCTTATGTAACTTGTATGTGATAACCTGTTTATACCTCTCCCCCATTCTATTTTTTCATGAGAGCACAAAACATATAGAAGATGATTGTCACTTTCATAGAGAGAAGAATATCATCAAGACCATCAGAACCTCCTTTGTCAATTTCAAGGATCAAGGATCAACTTGCTAACATCTTTACAAAATCTCTTCGGAGTCCATATGAGACAAGATGGATGCATATGATGTATATGCATCACCTTGAAGGGGAGTATTGAGGTATCATTTTTATTATTAGTATCTATTGCTTTTATTAATAGTATTCATTAGGATATTATTAGAATATTATTGTATCTAATCATTCTTTTTTTAGTTCATCTTTTCTTGATAAGTGGGATTGATTAGGAAGCTTTTTTATATATATATATATATATATATATATATATATATATATATATATATATATATATATATATATATATATATATATATATATATATATATATATATATATATATATATATATATATATATATAAAACATCTCCAGGAAGCAGACTATAGTTTATTTAATTGATGAAGAAAATTAGAACGTAAGAGACATCATAAAGAATCCTAGTGTCCAGCTGAGGATGGTTGAACCTTGGCCGGCACTTTTAATCTTACTAATAAAAAGACAGTAAATTACCTTTGCTTTGTAAATATGCAAGCCACATCTAGAAAAGAGTTCTCTGAAGTATGAATCAGACCTTGTAACGCTTCGGTCATCATTATCAAGCACAAATCCTGCAAAGAACAAAGCATTAATCCAAAACAAAAAAGTTCAACTTACTGGAAGATGCACAGATCTATTATCAACACATCTTTTATTATTGGATGGAAACCTGAGGTCCTATATTGTTGTGCTTGATACAAGTAGAAAACAGTTATAATATGTTTTATTAAAGGAAATAAATCATTTAATAAGATTGGAAAGGCTTAAATGCAACAAAGAGCAACGGCGTACCTGATTTAGAAATATTCTCCTTTAGGACAAATAGTCCCCCTGGTTTAAGGCCGACCTATGTTAATGCCATTAGGGAAAAAAGGATGAAAGTGAGATATTTTAGCAATTTAAGTTAGATAACAATAACGGTAGATAAATTCTGCATAATTTTTTTAATTACCAGAACAGAAGGAAAGAAAGAAATTGCTTTTTTACCAATCAATTGAAAGTTACAATAGTTTAAGTTGAACAAAAAACCATCACATGGTTAAGACTCAACCATAACCAATAAATAAATACTATAAATCATCAATCTTTAGAAGTGGTAAGCTTGATTATATGCAAACTTCCAGAATATCAAATATTTCCGTACACCCAAATTCTCTAATGAACTATACATTGTGATTTTGAACATCTAGTGTAAGTAAGTGACAACTTTTCTTTTATTGGTAGATAAAGCTGAGCTGCTGAAGCCTTAAGTAAATCTTTAATTCTATAAATTTTCTTACATCCAAAATTGATTGTTTAAATGTATTTCTTGACTCACAGTTAATCAATACCCTCATATCATATGCATAGTTATAAATACCAATCAAATAAATGAGGACTTACCTTTGCCCTCTTGAAAAATGTAATAAAATCATCATCTGTGAGATGACCAATACACCATTGAATCCATATTACATCATATCTTCCAATATCTGGTGTAAAATCCTAAATCAAAAAAATCAAGACGTGCTCAATAACTTCACTGAAGAAAAGATCAAAAGAAATAATAAAATTGTTAAAGCTCATAAGTGCGAGAGAAGCTCAACACATAGTTATTTCACTTGTTTATTTTGGGAATGGAAAAGGGAAACAACCACTGATTTGGTACATCATTATTGTAGAATGTCTGCAAGAGTATCTGAACTAATATATATCTTTATCATGATATATACCAGTTTCCAGATAGTTGTTTACTTGCTAACGGTCACGGTTAAAAAAGGAAAAGCATACACTAAATGTTATTGATGTGAGAACTTACAATGTCTCTCAGCAGCCAGAATACATGTAAGAAAGAAAGAAAAACTGGAGCACCAACAAAACCAATAAATTTAAAGGTCTAGAACTATTGAAATAATTTTTTTGTAATCAGAAATAAAAGCTAGAATGCCTCTTCATTCTCATATGGTAAATAAAAACTTAACTTAGTAATAGCTAATATGTTCAAATATAGCTAAGTCAAACAAGGCCGAAAAGCTTGTAACCGAATGTAACTGACTCTGCTAAGTCAGCACAGTCTCATGGTTATAAATACTCAGCACAGTCTCATGGTTATAAATACTCATATACTGATTATTGTAACTAACTTTTGATAATAGATCAGCTTGATTACAGAAAATGGAATCTTCTCTATCTCTATGATAGAAACCAACAGAAGTACAAAAGAAAATAGGGAAAATCCCTTTAACTACAAAATAGTACCACAGAACTTCAAGGGTCTGCCCCTCCCTAATGTTAAAATGGCCCTTTTCCTATCAAATTCCATACAAATCAACTCTCATCTATCGTCCCCAATTTATTCTAAACATAAATCTATCTTCCCCTACTTTTGGTGCCAAGTTTCGAACCATGTTTCACAAGATTGAATAATTAACTGCTAACCAAGCGACTTTACTGGAAACTGGCTCTTCCCTACTTATTCTAAACATAAACCTGCATAATTAATAAAATGTAACTTCTCCTAATGATATAATAACTGTCATTAAAGTGCTAATAATATAATAATAATTGCTACTTAAACAAAACATAACTGCTACAGAACTGAACAGTCAGTTTTCCTTTATTCTTTATTGAGAAATCTAACACTCTTTTCTTCACTTTCTCTCTTTTTTAATATGGTATTCAGAGCTTGAAATCAGGTCTTTTGCCGTGGCTTCTGAAGGTGATTTGAACCAAACAGTATGAGAATCCACACCAACGTCCCTTAGTTCCAGTTCGAAGAACATCGAAGATGTTCACTAAACAAATCACTCTCAAATTGGATGAAACCGGTTTTCGTTCATGATGCCTCTCAGAAGCAGATCAAAGCAACGACATTGAGAGTCTTGTGTATCTCACGTGGGAGGAGCAAGTTTCGCTCCTGTTTACGTGGCTTCTGACCACGCTCTCTGATTCCGTTCTTCTTCGTGTCGTACGATGGTTCAATCACATCAAGTTTGGAGGAAAATTAATTCATAAATACACATTTGAGGAAACAAACACGTGGTCTCGTCAGTTACGATCTGAACTGAAGTCGATCTTCAAAGGTGAGAAAACTATTGCTGAATATCTAGCTCATATTTAAAAGACGGTTGATGTTCTTGATTTGATTGATGATCCTATTTCACATGGTGATCAACTAGAAGCAATCTTAGATGGTTTAGCTGATGATTATAGTGCCCTTGTATCTATATTTCTGTATCATGTTGTTACTCGTTCTATCATTGAAGTTGAATCCATGCTTCTTTCACATGAATCCAAAGTTGAAAATATGAAGCAAGTTGTGTTAGCTGAACCACTCTCTGTTAATGTTGCCCAAGAAAGTCACACATTCTGTACCTAATTCTACATCTCAGCCTACCTATGATGCTGTCTCTGCAACCAAATTTTGATCCTATGTCTCAACTCAATGGCAATCGTGGCAGGAGAGTATCTTTATATAGACTTGACATAATAAATGGAAATAATTATAGGAATAATTACATGATATTCTAATCCTAATTGCATGGTTCTACTTCTAATTACATGATATTCTATCCTTATTTAAACGATTCTATTTTATGTTTAACAGTTACGCAGACGCGGCAATAGAAGATAGAGGAAGCTTCTATGGGAAGTTACTAGAATAGCTAAATCTATACACCTCACACATTGGATAATATACAGTTTCATTCTCTTGATTTCATGAATTCTATCATTTGTCCGATCTGCAGAATTATTGAGAGTCAGCAGCATGACCTTCAAGATGGATGACAAAATTGATACGTTAGAAGCAAGATCAGGGAGATTGGAAGAATCTGTGAAATCTTTTTTAATTTGGGTATATGCAGATCCAGTTCTCTCACCAAATCATTTAGAAACATGGATTACTTTAACTACCACTATTGTATACTCTAATTTGTACAAATAGCCATATAAGTATAACAATCTTAACTAGCTAACTTCTACAACAATTCTTGACTACTCTAACTACTCAAATTAAACCATTATTCTATATCCTAAGTCCTAACAGTTCCGATCTACCCTACTTGGTTTTTCATTTATTCAAAGTCAATCTGATCCATTAGTTTTCCTACAAAGGACTCCTAAAGGCATTATGGTGTTTCTGATTAATGTGGATGATATTGTGGAAATTGGTTCAAGAGGATATCTCTAAAATCAGACACATGTTGCATTCATGTTCTATCAGACGACAAAAGAATTGAGACTTGGCAGCTGCAGTTTTGCTTAAATTAATCCAGCCAAAATTATTGGGTGACTTGCAAGCTGCCTAAGTCAAGGCTACACCAGTGCCTAGGAATGATAAAATATCCTCAATTCAGTTTCCTTATCTCAGCCTTGAGGACAAGCCTGCTTTTCTAGCGGCATGTAGTGATAGGACGCTGGTCGCATGCAATATTATCTAAAATTCTGATTACACTAACTGGATGAAAATAAAATACTGCCGTTTATGTGAAGGTGAAGTACACACACCTGAAGAGGCACACAATAAAAATTGACTGCTTTGTGCATATCTGAATTTGCATAAGCTCCAGAGGTCAGCGTTTCACGTGCAGCCTCTAAGAAATGTGATACAGGCTCAAGAAGATCAACCTGAATATTAAAACAAATAAGATAATGAAAGATGCATAATTAACTTAAAAATATCAAACATGACAATTCCAAACTGATATTAAAGAGAAAAGTTATCTACACGTGTAAGAGAGGTCGCATGCATAGAAAGAACATTGAAGATTAAAAAAAAAACAAATAAAAGAAAAAATATGTAGGAAAAAAGAGGAGCAAAGGGAGAAACAAAGAAGTGCAGAAATTTGCATTTGGTAAAGTCACCAGTATCAAAAATAAAGAAGCAAAACAGATTACTATCCATGTTCAATAGCTGGATTGCTAGAACTAATTCACGCCAATTAGTATTTATTCATTGATAGAAGTAGAACAAGGTTGTGGCACTAAAATGCTCAACCCGAACACAGTAAATATTCGTATTTTATTAAGCTGGACCTAAAAGTAACATGAACATGATCCAACGACATCTACATTTAGTTTGTCCTCTCTCTTCCTGAGTAGCCTCTCAAACAAGCCAACATTCAATCACCTTCAAATATAAACAATTAGACAATCAACTGAAGCTTAACTTCTGTTAGTTACTCACAAATTAGATAGCTTAGCTTCTATGAATTGACTTATTTGAGTTTATCTACCGATATACACACTTATATGACTCTTTGGTAGATATTTTGAAAACAGTTTAAGACATGTACAGAAGTTGTTTCCAATGAGCTGTCTAAAACAGTTTATGAAAACAGCTTATAGCTTAAACTAAAACAATTTAACTTTATTTTATCTTTCGTTATAGAAATAGTTATATATAAGCACTTATCACTGTAAGCTGCAAATTAAGATGTACTTATATTCAAGCAGGGCCAAAATATATGTAAGGTAAATCTGACAAACCTCATTGAAGTGTCTTATTAATAGATTTTTGGTAACCCTACCAATGCCAGAACCACAATCTGAAATTCAAGAATTCGAAAAATCAGGTATTTCAAAATACTAAGCAATTTGTTTATTTGCATACTGCATTTGAATGAAAGCAGCAAAGAAAAAAGTACCGAGAGCAACGAGTGGTTGATTTTTCCCATCAGGAGGAAAACGTTCAGATAAGAGATTCTTCAAGAACTCATCACTGCAACTAATATCTGGTTCATTCACATCTGAAAACCCTCCCAATACTCCCTCCACGGTTGCATTAACACCCTACCCTTACAAACAGTTGAAAATAACGAACCAGAAAATACGAACGCAATTTGATTTGGCGAAAGTGGTTTGGGAAAGAAAGAGTACATACCTCCCAGTAGGAGACGCCTTCACGGTACCAGAGGGTTTTCTTGTTAAGGTCACCGGCTTGTTCCCTCCACATCTCGTCGGCGGTGGTGTATTCGCGGCCATTGTTATCTAAGCCGGCGGCGTCCATGCAGGTTATTCTCTGGTTTGGAGAGAAAGAGAAAGGAGGCGAGTGACGAGTGAAGGCGCTAATGTTGCGAGTTTTCAACACGGAGTGACAAGGAACCCAGCCACACAACATAACCCAGATTCTTCCAAAAGGGACAAATACTATTCTTTCTTTCCTTTTTTATCATAGAACTTAAAAACAAAAAATAAACATTTTTATTGGTAAAGAGAAAAAATAAAATTAATGTATGTATTTAGTCTAAAATGTTGGATGAAATATTATTTAGTACACACCACCACCATGGTTAAAATAATTATAATTTTTTCAATATTTTTCAAATATAGTCTTTTATACCTTCAATGTAAAACTATTTTTTAATTAGACTAATCGCGTTAGTATTATCACATTTGATTGAAACGCAGTCCAGTTTTAAACCATAGTTTAATAATTGTTGTTTTAAACGGGATTTGTGCACAACAATTATCAATAGTTATGTATTCTATTTTTGCGGTACAAAGTGCAACGCTCGGTTGCTTATGTCATGAGATCAGACAATTTTTGAATATGTGTCATTATTGTTTTTCTTATCTAATTTACATCTCATGAATTAGAATCATAGAAGTCTACCAAATTAAATTCATTTTCATTGGAAGTTTGGAGAGGTATGGATGGGAGGGCTTTAAAAAAATTAATGAAAAGAATAAAAGAATTTAAGTTGGAAGGGTTTCAGAGGAGTTATTTATATTCAAAAATCAAAATTCCTTTAATTTGGAGAAATAAAAAAATTTATTTTATAAGGGGTTGAAGAGTTTTTAGGGGTTAGACAAATTATTCAAATTAAAAATATGTTAATGATAAACATTATTTTATGATTCTATACTAAAAGTCCCCCTCTCTCCCTCTCTCTCATCTCCAAAGTCTTAGGGGACCAAAGACTATAGTTTGAAGTACTAATTAGACATCTTAAAAATACGTTTAATGGTCTTAAAGTGTTATTCTTTAGGTGAAGTCTAAAATATATTGCACATACATACACTAAATATGATGCCACGTCTACTTGCAGTTAAATAAAGCATGGATTTGGTTATACCTCGATACTTGGTTATGTCGATCTCTTTTCTTATTTCATATGTGTTAATGAGAAAATTTGAAAACATTGGTGTAGGATTTAGCATCCTTCATATCATATTTCTTAAAGACTTCTAAGCAATATTTGCTTTGATTTATAATAGTTTCCTTGTCAATTTGCTTAATTTAAGTCTAAGAGGTACGTGAGTTTATCCATTAAGGGCATTTCAAACTCACCTTGTATAGTGCTGGAAAATTCTATACACAAAAGCTAATTATTAGGCCTAAATATAATGTCATCTACATAAATCTGAATTAAAAGAACATGTTTTCCCTTATGCTTTATAAACAAAATTGTGTCTACGGTTCCACGATTAAATGATTTCTCTAGTAAGAAACTTTTAAGATGCTCATATCAGGTTCTAGGAGCTTGTTTGATATCAAATTGGGCTCTTTTAATTTGAAATCATGATCAGGATTTTCATGATCCTAAAACCCCAAAGGTTGAAAGACATACACCTCTATATTTATAAAACCATTTAAGAAAGCGAACTTAACATCCTTATGATATAATTTGAAATCAAGACGGCAAGCAAATGTGGAAAAAAAAAACTAATAGCTTTGAGACAGACTAGGGGAGCATAAATGTCCTCACGGTCTATCCTTTCAGATTGATTATATCCTTTTGCTATAAGTGCTACTCTATTTTTAGTAATTATTTTGTTCTTATCGAATTTGTTCTAAAAAAATCTATTTAGTGTATATGACTATTTTGTTTTTAGGACGTTGGGCTAAATCTCATATGTTATTCCTTTTAAATTGGTTGAGTTCTTCTTGCATAGAAAAAAGCCTACCTTTATTTTTTTGTGGAAATTATATAATTATATAAACGCGTGTTTGATCTTTTTTTATATCTCTTAAAATATTGTCCATCAGGTGTTTCTTTATGACAATCTAATCTTGAGAAAGTTGTTTTGAAGTATTTTTTTATCACCATGTTGTTCACTTTCCTCTTCGTCATCTTTAATGTGTTAATTCTTTGGAGGATTCATGTAATGTCCCGGATTTTCATTCAAGACATGACTCGTAAATTATTAAAATACTTGTTTTAGACATAAATAAAATATTTTAAAATTTTAATCAAATCCAACGTCAATCCAGATTCCTAAGCAAAAAATCACCGCGCTTCTAATTCCTTGGAAATATACTAAATCAATAATTTAAAAATGTAATGTGATTGATTTATTGCCATATAATGTTGTTTTAAAAACCCTTTCTTCTTTGCGATCATGTATTACGAAAACAACAATCACTTTGAAACTCCACATTTGTACCTATAATATTGTTGTAAGGGGTCGGTTTCCATTAACCATAATCCATGTCAAACTAAACTAAACGAGAGTTAAAAATCAGACAAATATAAATATGCATATCATGTCCCAAAGAATTAAATAAAAGGAACATCCACCAAGTCTTTAATATCGAAAATGTATCCATAAAAGAGAGTGCACATAAAGTGATTAGCTCAAGATTCAAGATTAACAACAACAACAACCACAAGTGTTATACGCAAAAATATGTATGCTCTTAAATTACATATCCGAATAATTCAATCATTTCAACCAGCCACACTAAGGCACCACACAAAATTATTCTCATACAAATTGCAAAATAATGTTATAATTTATGAGTATTAATTATAATGGGTATGTTCTAAAATGACAAGAAAAGTATAAGTGAGTAAATGCTAATGAATGCATGAAAAATAGTCCTGCATAAAAAGATTTACTCACATTGAAAGCTTTTATAAAGATTTAAGTTCATTAACCCAACAAAAGAATAAAAGAGGATAAAGTGTCACATGGACAAGTGTGGTGGTCTCAAGCATTATGTCACTTGTCTCTTGGTAATACCGGCTTCAGGTCCGAGGGCGTGAGCGTAGAGGCGCTAGTGGCAGTTGTAGGCGTCGACATTCACTCGACATATAATCATTCTTCTCTTTTCATTATATTTATTTTACACTTATTCAACCTCTCTTCTAACAACACTTCTATCTACTTTCACATAATATAAAATACAAACTTTATAAAAATAAACTAAACATGTCTTATATTATTTTCTGAAATGTATATTTATATTAATAAATAAATATATTTTTTTCGTGCCAAATAGTCTAGTGACTTAAATTTCAACTTTTTTTTAAAGATAAATAAATAAGATGTTGTAAATTCGAACACACACCCTTAAAGTCTGATGTTTGATTGTTGAATTATCAACCACAGCTTCAACTAATCCAAATTACAAGTGTAGCTATAAGTTAGCCAAAAAACTACAATGCAAGACATGCTTAAAACTACTAATATAATAAATGAACCATAATCAAAACAACATATCAAAAGTTAGAACAGAAACAAAAAATCCACTTATACATACCAACTTATTTGAACTGAACGCGCTTGTGTCCCTTAACTCTATCTCCATGAGTTGTTTTATGATTTGCAGATGGTAAAACAAGGCTATCCTTATAGGCCTTTGATACAATACTATATAAATGTGCCAAGCTTGGTAATTTCTCATTGTTTGATTGGTCTATACACATTAATCCCAGGGATAGAACCTGTTTAACATGATGCAAAGCTGTTTCAGTAACATCCATTCTCTCATCAATCATCTGCTGCATGTCTGGAGGATGAAGGGTTTTCATGTAGCTAATAAATCCAGCATCATTTCCATCAAAGTCCTCTTGAACCCTCTTGTTTAGTATCATCTCTAACAGAAATACTCCAAACTTGCATATTTCTAAAATACAATAAAAAAGTTAAATTAAATTACCACTTAAGATATTAGAATAAGAAAAAAAAAAAAAACAACCTGTAGGAAGAAATCTTGGTTCACATTATATATATTTTTCATTGTTAATATAATGTACACTTCATATATAATTAGGGTAGCAAAATAGGCCCCTGACATGCCCGTTTTACCTGCATTTTTTTTTCGGATCGAATCAAGGTTTTAAAATCAGAATAATCTAATATGTCCGCTCCGCTCCATTTTTTTTAGGCGCAAGTATTGACAAGAATTTTTTACAACTTTTAGTTTTTAGAAGTGCAAAGTCCGTATACCCGCTCCATGCTCATTTTCTCACAGGGCGGACCAAGATTCTAGGCATGCACTCTCATCTCAACTATGTTCGCTTCGTTCTTTTTTTTTTCCAGACTTTTGCAAGACGAATTAAGATTTTAGACCCGCGTCCTCTAATATGTCCGCTACGTCCCGTTTTTTCTTAGACTTTTGCAAGACAGATCTAAACGGGACAGACATGTCCGTTTATCAGCTCTATCTATAATCGATCAGATGTGAATATCAAATATAAAAATGATGAAAGTACTAACAATTTAAGAAAAATGTGTTGGTATCGTGACTATGTGTGACACCAACACCTATTAGACCCTTAAGATGCCTTCAACTTTAAAGTGTTTATGCTATATTGTGTTTATAATTGAAAGTGTGGAGGATAAAGTCTTCAAGAAATTGTGTACACCAAAACATGATTTTGCCATTAGAAATTAAAAATTAAGTTGTAGAGATTCTTACTTTTTCTACTATTGTTTCTATCTCCAACTTGAAACCTTGAAATCAATGGTTCAACATTATCATGTACCAAAACACTACTTATCTTGAGATCATAATCAACTTCAGGCCATTCCTCATGCAGATACAACATGCATTCAACAACTCCCATCAAAACTTTCACTCTATGATTCCATGAAGGACCTGATTCTAACAGCCACATTTCCACACTTTCTTCTCTTATCCATTCTGTTATAACAGCCCTGAATTTTCTACCTTTACACCACCCTAGTACCTTAACAAGGTTCTTGTGGTTTAACTCAGACAAAATCTTACACTCCTCAACAAATTCATGATAACCATCCCTTGATATATCATCCCAATACATCTCAATTTTCACTTTAGTTCCATCTCTTAACACTCCTTTATATATGTGAACAAATTCACTTTTACCAATCAAATTCTTGTTGGAAAAACCGAAAGTCGCCGACTTTAGGATTGCTGGTGTGAATGTATATCTCCCACTTCTTTGAAGTATTCTTGGAAGATAATCAGGTCTTTGAAAACAAAGCCATCCTAAGAAAATCACCATCAAAATGACAAGAATAGGAAAACCAACCAATAGAATGATAGCTTTTATAGTAAACTTTTTGTGATCAATGAGAGCACCAGAATGAAGAAAACTAGAAGAGTTAAACTTTTTGAAAAACTGTGAATCAGAAATTTCACTCTCTGAGAAACTGTTATAAGAGAGGTTAAGAAAAGTGAGGTTGGTTAATGTAGAGAAACTTTGAATTGGAATTTCACCAGAGAATTCATTGATACTCAAATCAAGAGACTGAATCTGTGTGCAGAAAAAAACATCATTTGGAAAACTACCCTTTATAGAATTATTTGAGAAATCAATGGATAGAATAGTCAAGGGACAATATTTCCAAAAGAAAGTGAAAGACAAGTAAAGAGGAGCAATGTTTGGTCGGTTTCGAAGATCGATTTTAGGGAATGATTCAACACAATTGGGGTTGTTAGATTCATTGCAAAGGTGGCTAGCAACAATAGTGTGTCTGAATATTTCATCAAGGTCCATCATGGGAGAGGAGTTGCAGTATCTGAGAGATGGGTTTCTGATGCAGTTGTTGATGATTGTTGTGTTGAAATCTTGTGGTTTGTGTAGGTTTTTGAGGTCTTCTAGAACTGTGGCACATAGTGTTGTTATGGGACAAAATGACGATAGAATTATTATAGGAAGAAAGATGAAGCATGTTGTTGGTGAAATTGTGGTGGCCATGATTGTGAATGTGTTTGTTTTAGAAAACAATTGGTGAAGGAAACAAAGTTAGTGGTGATGATAAGTTAGTTAACTGTCATGGTTCGCTTGTTGCAAGTTACAAATTAACCGTCGGCTAATAGAGAACCGTAAATGAGGACTAAATAATACTTCAAATTAATAAAATTTAAGTATGAAATAAGAATGTATAATTCATATTAAATAAAGTTTTATTTGAGAGTTTGAAGTAAAAGAAATCAGAAGATTAAAAGAAAAAAGAATATGAAGTAGAAATAATTGAAGAATTTGTAAGGGCTTTAAAGTCTTTTTATTACAGTAAAAAATATATATAAGTTGGGAGTTCAAAATTTGAATTGAAACTTAGATAAAATCTTTGAATCTAAATATAAATAATTAAAATATTTTAATATCAGAATATATCAATACAAAGTATTCATTTATTATTTTATAAAACACTTTTTTTAAAAAGTAAAAGATTTTAATGATGGAAAATATTTTTTTAAATGATTTTACCTAAATTTATTGTTTGGAAAAATAAATGAGAGAATTTTGGTAGATATTTTTCAATGACTAAATTAGGAGAATTAATAATTTCATCTAAAATGATAAAATTGTAAGTTATCTTATGACCTCCGTGTCGATAACGTCGAAGTAATAATAAAAAGACCGTCTCCACGAGAATCGTAATTTAACAAGAGAATTATATGAGAATGTAAGTAATAAAAAAAAGAGGGTTTTCATTAGAAAATTGGTTCTGAAACGAGAAATTAAAAGAATGAAATTTAAGATGAGAAAGACGATTAGGTCTTTTATATTGAATCCTCTTATTTTACATGTTGATGAATTGTGTACTTATTGAGTTTCAATTAAATTACTATCTCACTGTCAATTAACAAATCACTGCACCCAATTCCTTAGTGTGCAGCTCATTAATTATACGATAATTCCATAATTCCTTAGGCCAATTCAAAGTTAAATTAGGTGTTTTAAGTGTGTTAATTCAAAAGCAACTCATCCCTAGTTAGTTACAAAGTCAAATAAATTATCCTAGATCAGATAAGTAGACTAACAGTCAAAAATCCCTACGTATCTAAATCGATTCGTACCTCCGTAAGCGACAAAAAATATTAAACTCAAGAACAAATTAAATAAGATAATAATAAGAAAAGTATTCAGTAAATCTCAAACAGACATATGATTCAACAGATTAAAAATAAGGTTCATCTCAAAAAAATAAAATTAAATAAGTGAATATAGCGGTGATCGGAAGTGGTCATAGCAGGGGTTAATGTTGGTTGAAAGGATTGTTGATAACAGTTAGAGTGATTATCATAAGGATGGTTGGATAAGTGATCGGCGACCATTAGTGGTGAGGTCTTAACATTGAAATAAAAAATATAAAATCTAGTTTATTTGTGAATAGTAGAAATTCCAAAGTCTCGTCATGATGCGAGATACAAAGGTATATGTACTCAAGGTTTAAATGTTAAGTCAATGACTCGGTATATAGTTCTTCAAGCACATTTGTATATATTGAATAATATTGATGAAGTTCATCCTTACTTATCCGCTCACAAAAGACTTACCAAGGAAAAATATCTTCGAATAAATGACAAGTGGTTGTTGAAAGAGCATAACAAGAATTTAATAAATTGGTTTAAGGAAGAGATTTATAATGATAGTAGAGCATTCGAGAACAATTAAATGGATGTCATACATGCCTAAATTTAATGTAGTAATATGGAGTGCATACTACATTAGTAAATTTTTCTTTTATACAAATTCAAAAGATGATTGTAGTATAATGCAAAATAGTGTAATTGTGGTTAAGGTCGAATCCATGTACTTCTCTAGTTCCATAGATAAGAATCCTATAATGACATTAAGAGTGTACTTTGGGATCATTAAGAAGATTTGAGAGATTAGTTTCTTATTTGATGTAATGATGTTTAAAATGTATATCTTTTTTGGTGCCATTTTGGTTTTGATGTAATACATATTTTTTGTTCATAATAGTTTTCAATTTGTTTTTGATTCACGAATGTATTATTGTGTTGTTTCTGGTGTGTTTATGATTCACAAAAATAGAGGTTAAAAAAATGAAAATTTTGTAAAATAAATAAACAATATATCTCACCACACTTGGTTCTTCCAACCAGGGTGATATGTAGCGAGATATACTGTTTAATAAACGCCAAAACTGCCATTATTAAGTATTGAACCAATGACCTTTTTATTTGTTACTACGATTGATTATTCCAACCATGGTGATATGTAGTACACTATATTACCATGACTAAAAGCCCATGTTGGTAAGTAGCTCACTTACTATCACATCATTTGTTACCACGGACCATCATTCATGGTTAAATCTTTATTCCAACAATTGTGAAAGGTACTTTTATATTAGTCCAAGAACCAAGAAACCTATTTTTACCAAAAACCTTGAGAGAACCAAAATGTGTGTTCTTCATTCACCAACACCTATCTCCTTGTTGATACCTTGTGATTAACCTCCTAGAATGTGGATCTTGTGAGAATTAGCTGCGTGTGTGTGAGGTTTTTCATATACTATTCACCATCTTCAAACATTATCAAGAACCATTATTTTTGGGTTTCCAACTCTAAAGATTGACCGTGGGAGATAGACAGAATGTACAATATGGAATCTAATGTTTTTCTTTAAAGTTATGTATTATGAATCAGGTGGAATATCGTTTCTTGGGCATGAATTTTGGTTGTGTTATGTTCATAAAGAGAGAAGAGTTTTTCTATACTTCATTGAAGACTTTGGTGAAACCATGTGAAGGTTATCACATGAAATTCTTGAGGGAACAAATGTTAGACACAATGTTGAGACAACAGGTCCAACTAATTTAAGACAGATAGCAGATTTAGGAGACAGATGTCAGTCACGATGTTAGAGAACTTGTACATCAGAAAACCAGTTTTACTACCAAATTATAACAGCTTAGCTTATACAAGATGGTGAAGCAGAAAAGGCAAAATAAACACAAGAAATTGGTTACCTATTTCGATGAAAACACACCTACGTCGAGAGGGCATTTTATCGAAGAAAGGAAAATCACTACGTTGAATTAGTACAATTAGTCTTATATGAAAACCAACCCCATGATGTTCAATGCCCATTCCTAATCCTAGTGACTTTCTATTTAGGACACCCCTAAATATGAGAACTCCTCTCACTTTATCTCAATCACTAATCCAAGTGATCAACTTAATCACTAACACAATGATTGCTAAATCTACAACTCAACTAAGACAAACCAATAACTATGCTAAGTTACTAAAGCAATAGTGTGGTGTACACAAACACTCTGTTCTTAAGCTTATATAATTGGAGTCTTGGAACAAAGTTTTACAACTCAAATAACAAACTAAAATCTATGCCTTAAAATATGAATGGAGGCGCTATAGTGGTGCCAAAAATAACACTAGCGGATACTCAAGAGATAAACCCTAACACAAGGTATATTCAATATATGCACACCTCAAACACGAGGTTTGAGTCTCCTTAAATAACAATGTAATTATGGGCTTTTCTCCTTTGGATTTCTATTTTAATTTTGTCCAGAATAATAGTAGATATCAACAGATTTCGTTTGCTTCATAAAAATCTTCAACAAAAGATATGTATTTTGAGTGGAACCTATTATGATTGCGATGTTTTAGATGATTTCTGATCATTATTTGAGTTGTATGTATGTTTTCTATACATGATCATGCATGCATATATTTTGGAGATAGGTGGGACTCCGGTCCAATGATGGTCTCAGATTCTTGGAGGAATCGTTGGATCAGAGAGGAACCAGAGGTGAGTCTCAGATTCACAAAGGAGTCATTGGTTCAGAGAGGGACCAGAGAACGTGGATAAATTAGTAATATACCTCTAAAATCCCAAACCTGGTACCACATGCATATTGGAGGAGAAGTTGGTGCATTAGCATTTGCATTATGCATTTTGATTGTGATTGTGTTTTATGAGAATAATGTTGATTATTATTTCATTTACCATCTTGCTGTTAAATTTCGTCGTTAACATTTGTAAGGCATATTCTCACCTATGGTTGTTTTTTTGTGTGGTTTTGTGCAATATTGATACTCAGCAGGAGTAATTGCTTGTGAGTTGGAATGGAAGATGATTTTGCGGCTTTCTTTATTATTTACTATTTACTATTTTTAGTTGGACATTGCTCTACTTCTGTAACATCGGGGAATGGGGCGTATTTGCTCTATTGAGTTAATGTTGGATTTTATTTTCCTTTAAATACATATTTGGAGTCATGTTATAATTTGAGTTTCTGATGCAAGTATGTTGTCTTTATATGAATAAATTATGTATTGTTTTGTCGGAGTAACATCCTAAAATGCGATTTTATCTATTATAATTAAGACTTCGGGTTTAGGGTGTAACAGTATCTACCTAAAGCGAGAGCAACTAAAGCTTGTTATCAGATTGCACTACACTATGCAACTCCTCCTTTAGAGCTTGCCCATAGTGTTTGGCGAAAAACACCTAGATATCATCAAATACCAAATTCTGCAAGTCGCAAGAGGACTAGGACGAGATTTGGGATATGTCAGCAAACTCGGAGGAACAGGAAAAAGAGCGAAATTTCGAGGATGGTCTGTGGAAAGAGAAGAACCTACTACCATATCGGGTGGTTGCATCCCCCGTTTCAGAACTCAGGCCTTCGCTTTGTTCCAAATTATATTTGCATGGAAACATGATAATTGTTCAGATACACACCCAAACAGGAAGCAAACCAGTAATGGAGAGATAAAGGTAATTTAAAACTTACCAAAGGCAACTCGATGATCCTCAAGAGAATGAGCCCTTATCAACATGGAAATGTCTATCAGACGCTTCAAATTTACCTCCGAGATAACCCAAGCAATTAATAAATTCCAACAATTTCTTCTTTTAATAAGAGTCCTCAACAGGAAAGTCTCATTCTCCATTAATGTATATGTGTCATTTTCCAGAAGAAAACGCTTCACCGATGAGCAATGAGGAAATAAAACTTTGCACTTACCCTTAACCCCTAGCTCGACCTTGTAAGTGGTCGTGTGAGCTTGATGATGAAGAGGAGTAACCAAAAATGATCAGTTTGCGAAGGACGACAAACCAGGAAAACCTTCAAAAATTTGTATTGTCGACACCAAACAGTCTAATCCTCGTTCTCTTGGTCGGGTTGAAGTACCCCGATTACAACGAAAGAGATGAAAGAACAATACGACCGAAGGGTTTCCTTTTAAATGTTCACACTAATACTGATAGGCTTTAACATTCAACTAACTTGAAGGGTGCACTTGAGATGGGGCCGCCATCAAGTAGTTAAAAATACCTACCTCAAAAGTAGTGAAAGGCTTACAAATGCCCAAGGTTGAAAAGCGATACTCGTACAGAGGGACGCTAAAATTACCATACTCACTACATATTTTATCATCTTCACTAGGGATAATGAGACCCCCAAAGCGACGATGCTCCCTCTTAAGAAAAAGCCTTATTCAGACTCCCCACTTTGGTAAAAATGGACACGGTGGAAGAATATATGGAACCTTCCCACGGAAACGACGAGTTCACCATGTTCTTTCTCACATTTTATGCGGTTTTTTTACCCGTGGCGCAATATTAATCTCTAGAACAAGAAGGCAAACTTTCAGTGAAGGAAACAAGTTACCGCTAAAGAATGGAGGCGAAATAAATGTCTAAGGAGAAGTGACTATAGTTCTTCCTATACTTATAAGTGACAATATACAAAGAAATATGTCCTATCAATAATCACGTTTCTTGCACGTAACACTCATGTGTTTCAGTTCCCAAGAACGGTCATAATTACGCCTCTAAATAGACGTTTGATGTTCCAAATGACAAGAGAATAGAGAAGGATGGTTAGCAGCCAAAGACAACATTCTCCAAACCCTCACCTAGATACTTAAGCACGAGGGCTTAATGGGAAACTATTTTGGGCCGACCTTACCTCTCTCTATCGATCACCTCGAGATAAATGACTATGGGTCAAAATGTATAAATCGGCCGCTCGGTTGCGCTTCAAGAATTTTCTCCTAACCACAAAACTTTCATGCACCAAGCTGCAAGAGATTGATGCCTAGGACAAATCCAAATGTCCTCTGCATCCCACGCCTGAAAGATAGCAAAGTCGTTATTCCTCTTCCATATATATAGGGAATTGCGCTATTTTAGGTAAAAAGTTCCAAACATAATTTGAATACTCTATACTCTTTCACATACTAAATTGAGCGTCAGAGTTCCAACCTTGTAGATACACCTCATCTCTTTCGCACCGGAAGCTCTACTCTGTTGTAACTTCTATATCTCAATATATTTTTTATTCTAGAATGGAATAGATAGTACACTTGAATATAGTGTCAATTGTGGCTATAGAGTGCGCGTAGAGCATTGGTCATTTAAGATGATTTAAAGGTCTATAGTAATTTGAAATGTTTGTGAAACCTATGTATCCCATCAAAAGTCAAAGCTTTTTTGTGGAAACTAGGAAGGAATTGCCTCACACAATAGGAAAATCTTTAGAAAAAAGGCGTAGATTTTCCTCCATCTTATGTTTGTGGTGGCCGAGATACTAAGAACTCTTTGCATCTTTTTCTTGTTTGCCCTGATAGTGTATGATGTTGCTAGAAAGTTTCTCTTTAGTTGCCTTTACATAACCAGATGCTCTTCACTGATGGTTTTTATGATGTTTGTTTGCACGTTTTAAATCATTTTTAATGATGATCAGATGTCCATGTTATCTATGATAACATGGAGTATTTGGCCAAAGAGAAATCAAAAGTTTTAGAATGACAAATACGATTATGTTGAAGGTGTTATTATTCAAGAAACATATATGCTTAGTTCATGAAACCATGCTCAAAAGAATCAATGACTCAAACTAGGTTAAATTCCCCCTCAAGTATTCATTGGGAACCTCCCCATTTTGGTTCTCTCAAATATAATGTAGATGGTGCCACATTTCAACAACAATCTTATTCGGTATTGGAATGTGTATGCGAGATGATAATGATTGTTTTGTTATGACTAGAACAGATTGGTGTCACATGGATCTTCAAGCAGTAGAGTGTGAAATTTGGAATTTGTATAATACACTACAATGGATTGTGGTTGATAATATTCATCATGTAACTTATAATGGGAAAAAATATGACTCTATTATTGTAGAAATATTTTAAAAAGACATAAAAAACTCAAAATTATTTTTACTAGACGACAAACTAATGATAGTACTCATGTTTTCACAATAACGTCTACCTCTTGTATGCTCATCGTAGTGATTTTCATTATGCATTTATTCAATAATAACAATAGTTAATTTGGTTTTACTTAAAAAAGAGATAACAAAGGGTTTAAAATTACGAAACGGGCGAAATGTCAAAATTTGGGATGACTGTTGGATTAGAGCGGGAGTAAGACTTAAAGATTATATGATGCATAATCCAATTAGACAGAGCAAGGTAACTGTTGCGGAATATACCTTGGCCAATGGAGAATGGGACTGAGATTGGTTTAACAGAAATGTCCAGCATGAACTCCTTCCAAATTTGCTTGCTATTCCTCCCTATAGGGAAGAGTATGAAGAAGATTGCAGGTCTTGGAACGGTATGCCTAACGGTACCTACACGATTTCTAGTACATATGCTTCTCTTAGCACTAGGAATAAGGAAAGTGATAGTGACATGTGGAAAATGATACGGAAAATTAGCGCCCTTGAACGTGTTTGGTATTTTATATGGCTCCTGCATCATGAAGGTATCAAAACCCACCAGTTCTTGCATAGGCGTGGACTTGGGAATCCGTTCTACACTGATTGCACGACAGCGGAAGAGTCTTGTTTACACGCTCTACGAGACTGTTAAATGGTGAACAATATTTAGAGGAGCATTGTGAGGCGCAGCTCCAGAGCTCGTTTCTTGAGTGGTATGCTAAAGGACTAACTGCTTTTAAATCTAAAATACAACAAGACGGAAGGAAAAACAATCGCTGAATGGACCTCCTACTGGGAAACAACTTGTTATAACGTCTGGTATTGAAGAAATCAAAGAGTACACAACATTGAATTTCGCATGCCACGTAACATGATAAACGTTTCAAATGGCCAGGTTAAAATGTACACGGAAAGTGTTCTTTTATGTAACAAAGGAAACATCCTACATAAGAAGGTTCTACAGGTTCATTGGACCCCTCCAACTGGGGACTGGGCGGTACTAAATATTGATGGCGCTGTTTTGAAGTCGAACCAAGCGGGGTGTGAGGGTCTGATCTGAAACAGTTCTGATCTTTGGGTGGAAGGATATGCAAAACACCTAGGAAGTTGCTCTGTTTTGACAGCATAATTGTGGGGGCGCGTGCGAAGGCGTCAAGCATGCTATTGATAAAGGTGTTGCTCCGTGAAGAATTTACTCAGTCCTAAAACGAGTGTGGGGCAGCGAGGATCAAGTTTGTTGATGAACATAAAGAATTTGCTGGGCAATTTGAAAGAGTACACGGTGAAGCACATTTATAGAGAAACTAATGCTTGTCCTGATCATCTAGTTAAGTTAGGTGCTGCTGATGCCCAATGCAATAGTATGTATGGTTAGTGTCCTTCAGATCTCCACAAGGAGTATGTTAAAGATATTAATGGATTCGCCTGTGTACGGAGGGGTGTACACTAGTTTATTCCTTGGGCGAAAACCCTCTTTCTTTAAAATATATATATATATATATATATATATATATATATATATATATATATATATATATATATATATATATATATATATATATATATATATATATATATATATAAATAAACCAAACTATTGTTGTAAGTTTCATTAAAAAAAAAAATCAAAACGAGATTATTTATAAAGGTGGGAGTGGGACGCTCATTCAGTTTTCAAATTCAAAATTTGAAAAGAGATAGAAAGAGAAAATGTCATCAGTGAAAGGTTTCTACAAGCAGAAGAAAAACCCCAACACCGCCACAAAATCATCCAAATCCAAAAAGCCTCCGATCCGTGCCGCCACTTTCGGTTCCAATCTCGCCCAGCCACCAGCCCTCACATCCCGCAACGGCAAACCAGATCTCCAAGGTTCTAATTCGTTCACTTCCTTCAATTTCTAGGGTTTTCTCATTCACCCAAATCACCTTCATTTATTTTTTTAAATCTGTAATCTGATTTGGGCTTTATGGATTTACAGATGAATACAGCGAAAGCGAATCGGTATTGCGACAATTTGACATGAACATGGTTTACGGGCCTTGTATTGGGATGACGAGGCTGGCACGGTTGGAGCGTGCGGTGAATCTCGGTTTGAACCCTCCGCAGGAAATTGAGAGGCTTTTGAAAAGTGGTAAAGTTCAGCAGGAATCTCTCTGGGACACTCGCATTTAGAATGTTTGTGTTTATTATTACTATAATCTATAACCAAAGTATAATAATCTCTGGCTGTTATAGTTTCTGATATGACTTGTTTGTTTAGATTTTGTTTATGGAAATCAGTTTCTGGCTGTGTTCCCTTGGTTTTTGATGATATATAAATTGACTTTGTTTGCTGGTTTAATGTGTACATATAAATGAAATTAGTTATAAAACTATGGTTGATTGAGTCTGCTATGTGTTTTGATTGTGTAAATTTTTGGATTTGGATTTTGGACTTGAGGTATAGAATGTCCTAGCATGTGTTTTTCTGTGCCAATAGAATGCTTTAGTTAGTTTCTGCATATACAGACCATCTTTACATAGCATAAATCAAAACATATAAAATCAACTGTAAGGTTGAACAATGATAGATAGGAGAAGTTGAATTTATCAGACCAAAGCAAGAGAAAAATGACTGTCAAAAGAAAGGACGGTTTTATCATGAGTACTTTGAGCTGATGCATAAACCAATCCACAAAAGACCAATTCATATAAAATGGGTCTGTAAGATCAAAATGAGGCTAAATGGTGAAATTTTCAAGTATAAAGCAAGGAAGGAGAGGGACAAGTGAGGTCTTTCAAAGACATGTTCTAGTTTTTACTGAAATATTTTGCACCAATTACAAGACACGCGACAATTAAAATAGTTGTGGCAATAAAAGCATATAGAGGTTAGGCTATGCATCAACTAGATGCTATGTTGTCAATAGCGGTGCGGCCGAGATCGTGGCGCGGTGCGAAAGTTCTGCAGCCCAAAGCAGTGCTTCAGGTGGGATTAGAAGCATCAGCAAACTCATTTTGAAAAAAAAATACCTTGACAGCGCTTCTCCAAGTTTTAATAAAAAAACACTAATTTTATAAAATATACTTGATCCGGGTTGGGTTCTCTTAAACTCATAATTAGTACTAGTAGTAATAATTAATATTAAAAAGTAAATTATTGAGATTCTATTCACTCCTTTTTCAAATACTACAACTTAATCTGAATATCTGTGACTAATAATTACTCCATTCTTCTTTTTCATTTGAACTATAATTTCTCTTTCTGAATATTTTATTGTTGCCTTTTCTCCCTAGCTAAAATTATACTGCATACTTAAATTCCATTAAAATAATTATTTTTTAGTGACCGCGTCGCCAAAATAGCGTATGCAACGCTCCCCATACATTTTTGGATTTACTACGCGTGCCGCTTTTCGAGATTAACAACATAGACTATGTGTAGAATATAACTTTGTGAATGGATTATTAGAGGAAGAAATCTATGTCAAACAACAATCTGGTTTTGAACTAAAAGACCAAGAAAAAAGATGTTTAAATTAACAAATAATAATCTATACGACTTGAAGCAAATCTCTATTTATTGGAAAAAAGAATAAACATCTTCCTCATCATGTTAGGTTTTACAAAGTGTACATCAAAACATGAAGTCTATGTAAGAAAATCAAGCAAAATGCATTTTTTTTCACGTTTCTATATGTTGATGACTCATTGATAACTGAATCAAAAGAAGAAGAAAACCTGAAAGCATTATAATGTAGGGGTTTGAAATGTTTGACTTTGGAAACTTGTTATATTTTATGAAAATTAAATTTATTAAAATAAATAGAGGCATCTTTCTACATCAAAAGAAGTATGTTGAAGATGTGTTGAAAGTGTTCCATATGAGTAATTGCAATGAAGCAATAACTTCAATGGAATTTGGAGAAAAAACGAGCAGATCTAGATGAAGAATCAATTGGTGCAACATTGTACAAACAAATAATTGGTTTCCTATAGGTTCTTGTGCAATACCATATTAGATTTGTGTCACATAAAAGTTGTTTTGCCCCTCTAAGGTTTTGGTTTTAGTATCGTTTCAATAATAGAATCTCCTCTAAGTTAGATCGTTGTATATATTACAATTTATTAAATCGTGTTTTACATGCAATAAATCAAACCCTCGGGTAAAAGTTGATGCAAAGTGGTTCAAATCAAATTAGTTGAATATTTAGGTCAAGAAGAAATGAATGAATGGTTTATATCATACTAGCTTTAGATTCAATCAAAAACTTCATTTTTTTTTAAAATGGTAACTCTTTGAAGTGTGATTCGAATCAAGGTTGTGCATGATTTGAATCATGCGAAAAGTTGGATTTGCCATAGCAAGTGTAATTCGAATCACAAACTTCCCAGATTCGAATTTGGAGCAAGCTTGTTTCATCAAGCTAAAGGCTGGTTTGAATAATTAATTTATCTCAAATCTTAGGATTTTTATTATGTCAGCTTGACTCGAATCACATGATTCCTTAACTCGAATCACTAATAGTGATTCGAAACAAATGGCCAAACTCTAGGTTTTAAGTTCTTGGTTCAAATCATTTCCTTATTCAACTCGAATCATACCCACTGCTTTTAACTTAAACCAAAGAGGTAATTTTAATCATTTTAGTGCTCTATCTCAAGCACATATATAAATCATCTGTGTCATTTTTACCAAAATAAAGTAAAAACCATATGATCATATAATCATAACTTTGATAGTTTTCCAAATTCGAGTTTTGACTTTTAAAGTTTACCTTTTCACAATTTTTTGATTACATCTGAATTCAATCTTTAACCTCTAGCAAGATTACCATGGGTTGGTTGCTACTAAATTCGTATTGTGTTGTACTGTTGGGAACGACTATTTAATAGGAGGAAAAAGAAAGGATTTCATCTAAATTGAAGACTTCTATGGAATTGAATAATATTGGGAATGACAATTTAATAGGAGCAAAAAGAAAGGATTTCATCTAAATTGAAGACTTCTGTGGAATTGAATAAAGATTGTGGTGGAACGAAGTTAAAAGTTTATGATCCTTCAGATATACAAAGAGCTCATACATGGGATTGATAGGATCGAGTAAAGATCGCTACGGAACTGATGCTTAAAGCATATATTGGATATGAGTAAGAGTACAGTTGAGATTGAGTGAAGGTCATAGGGATTTTAGTTGTGTGGGTTGTGTACAATAAAAGAAGAAGATATTCAAATTGAAGGTTATAATTTTTGTTTTTTTTCAGCATCTGGTTCCTTGATTGAATAAAATGCACACTATCAATTTATCTAAATAGTGGAATACTACGAATTTTCAATGGTCCATCATTGGAGACTGTATTAAGCGCAAAGCAAGAACAAACACGATGAACCACTATAAACCCTTATGCAATATTCTCTTTTCCTATCTCATTTTAATTTTCTGTATAGATTGCATGTTTAGTTTTTTATCGCTTTCTTTGAAATTTCATGTTCTTAGGCTTAATCTATTTATAGCAACTTTTTGAATAAAATTAGGCCTATAATAGATTAAGTAATCTGAATTATTTTTCTTGGATTAAATATGAGTGTAAAGTGCAATATTAGATTGATTCATTGATTAATAAAAAATTTGATTTAATAAAGTCATTGATTAGCTAAGACTTTAATTTTTCATATTTGATTCTATAATCTTAACATTGAGTAACTCGTGATATTAATCCAACACATACACAATTGAATTTTCGTGGCTCAGATAAACTCTGATTTTTGAGAAAACAATTTTTAAAATAGATTTTTTTATGGTAAGGTATATTCAACCCCTCTCTTCTAGACATTTCTCAGTTATATTCTCCCCTAACAATTAGCATAAAAAGTTGGTCTTTTGGTCACATCTCGAGATTTCAAAAGTTGAGAATATGTGCAAGGACGAACCATAGAGTGCAAGCAATAGAGCTCCTGTATTCAACGGCAAAAACTAAGCGTGCTGGAAGGATACCATGTATGTTTACTTAATGTCGGTCCAGAAAATGTTTTGGTGGCCATTGAAGATGATCCTTTTGTCTAAAAAAGAACTATTGAAGTGTCAAAACTATAAAATCCCCAAAGAGTTGGACTAAAGAAGAGATTAGAACAACATCTTATGAATTGAAAGCGGGAAATATATTAATTTCTGCACTAAACACTAATGTATATTACTCAATTTCACATTGTAAGAATGCTCAATCAATGTTGAATGAACTTCAGGTACTCTATGAGAGTATTAAGAATACAAAGAAATCTAAAATTAATATGTTGAGAGAAGAATATGAGTTATCCCATATGAAACTCGAGGAAACCGAGGAATCCATACAAATGTACATTATTCATTTAATTAATAAATTAGAGAATCTAGGTAAGAATTTATAAAACCATGATTGTGAAAACAAAGTTTTAAGGTCTATGTGCAAAGAATGTCAGTCAAAAGTAACAACCATAAAAAAGTCACATAACTTAAAAGACTTTGGATATAAGAAATTTGTTTGGAAAGCATACTGAGCACGAGCATGTATTAAAGAGATTAGAAGCAGGTGAAGCCAATGCAAAAAAGAAAGAGAAAGTAAGAAGGGGATAATGAAAGGACAAATAATGACTCATTTTCTAATTAAAAAGGTGATCAAGATGACAGAAAAAATACCGCAAAATACTTGTTAATGATTGCTAAAGCTCTAATTTTATAGAGTTCAAAGAAACAATCAATAATTTCTTTATCATTATGTGAAATAGGATATGCTACAACCTCATTTGCAACTTATCAATCTTAATAAATTAAGATGTTATTTGAAGAATTGAATATTTGTAAAACTTGGAGAATGAAGCCAATGATTGATAACAATCAACCCTAACATATCACCTAATAAACCATAAATAAAACAAGCCCATTGAAAAAAAAATATAATTTTCTTAGGGAACAAGTCAACAATAATAAATTAATGAATTAAAGGTATGATTGGTAGTATTTTAAAAAGAGGTATGCTATGCTTACACTAGTTTACTACACCCCCAACATTTTACACCGTGTATATATATATATATATATATATATATATATATATATATATATATATATATATATATATATATATATATATATATATATATATATATATATATATATATATATATATATATATATATATATATATATATTTGCTCTAGTGCTGCACGCATATCAAAGTGGGAGAAAAATGATTAAGAAAAGATTTTTTCTTTACCCACCTCCCTATGGGGGGTCACCCCCAGCGAAAAACCCAAACTACCCCTGCTTCGGAAATGAACTTCCAAAGCGCTTTTTTTTTTTTAAAAATTTCCTTTATTCGGAAGTTCATCTCCGAAAACACCTCAAGGGGGGTGCGTTCGGAGATGAACATCCGAAAACACCTCATGGGGGGTGAATTCGGAAGCTCATTTCCGAATTATGCTGTGTTTTTTTTTTATGTTTTTTCTTAAACAGTCTCGCATTTTAATTAAACGCAAACGCCAAATAAAATATGCGACATATAATTTGGTTGCCATTTTTTTTTCAATCACATCCGAATCATTTTCCATCTTTACTCTTTTTCTATACTCACACATTTTATTTCTGTTCTCTTTGAGTTCGGCCCTGATCTTCATCGAGAGCCTTACTGCCGAAGTTACGAATTGGGAAGGAAAATTCAAGTTCGTGCTAATAATTTTCAGTTACGGTCAATTGGGAAGATAAAAGTGGTGTAGATCCTTATCAGCCACTCGCAACTGAATATGATTAGCACAAACTTGAATTTCCCTGTCTGATTCGTGCTGGTTGGTTGCCATTTTTTTTCAATCACATCCGAATCATTCTCCATCTTTACTCTTTTTCTATACTCACACATTTTATTTCTGTTCTCTTTGAGTTCGGCTCTGATCTTCATCGAGAGCCTTACTGCCGAAGTTACGAATTGGGAAGGAAAATTCAAGTTCGTGCTAATCATTTTCAGTTACGGTCAATTGGGAAGATAAAAGTGGTGTAGATCCTTATCAGCCACTCGCAACTGAATATGATTAGCACAAACTTGAATTTCCCTGTCTGATTCGTGCTGGTTGGTTGCCTGACATGTTCCTGTTAACAATTGAAATCGATTAATATGCGAGACAAAATAAAAAACAAAAAAATTTGAACTTCTGATACATTTCGGAAGTTCATTTCCGAAAACTGGGATGGAGGTGTTTTCGGAAATGAACTTCCGAAACACCCCTTCGCAGAACTTCTCTGCAGCCTCCAATGGCAGACCCCTAAACCAAACATCAAACTTATTTCTACACATTCTAAACATCCTAAATATCAGTATAAACCTAACCTAATACAATTTTTGCTATTTGTAAACACCCTAATATACATTTTAATCATAGATCTAAAAATCAAAATGCTTACCAATTGAATGGATTGGAGGACTTTTGAATGTAATAGAGCAAGTAGATGGAGACTTTGAGGTAGCTTGGAACTGGTTTGCACAAAAATCTCTTGGGGTGTGAGTTTGGAAGAAGTTTAGGGTAAATGATTTGGGGGAGGGGGCTGTTTTGCTTAATCTGAAAAACGCAGAATATTTCGGAAATGAACTTCCGAAATGGTGTTTTCGGAAGTGTATTTCCGAAATAAGTCAAATTTTAAAAAAAAAACGCTTTCGGAGATGCATCTCCGAAAACACCTTTTCCTTGCATTTCGGAAGTTCATTTCCGAAGTCAGGGGTATTCTGGGTTTTTCACCAGAGGTGAGCTAGAAGGTTGGGAGGTGGCCAAAGAATTTTCCTTAAGAAAATGATGGGTATATATTTATTGTATATATTACGGTGTAAGTGTACACATGGGTGTCAAAGAAGCATTTCTTTTTTGAAAAAGACAATGTATGATAAATTGAAGAATTCAAAAGAATGAAATAACACGCGACATCAAGATGCTAAAAAAATTGTTTATAAAAAAGAAGGGTTAAGTATATTTTTTTCTCTTATAAATATCTCAAATTTTATTTTTAGTTCTTATTATTAAAAAGTGATATATTTTAGTTTTTATAAAAAATTTAGATATATATATATATATATATATATATATATATATATATATATATATATATATATATATATATAGTTTTAGTCCCCGCTATTTTTTTAAAAATTTGAAAACTGTTTAATTAACCTTAAAATTTTAAATTTTTGAATAATTTTTTTCATACGTGTTTATAATATTATAAAATATTTTTTTTTAAAATTATAGAATTTTTTAAAATGAGAAGAATTAAATATGAATTTTTTAAATTTCAAAAAATAATGATAAAAGTAATGCAAATCTCGACTTAAAAAATAATTTTTGAGTTCTTTTTTTAAGGAAGAATTTTTTATAACGTTCTAAACATGTTTGTCAAATAATCATTCAAAAATACACATTGGTTTAACAGTAGGGACTAAAATTACGTGCATAATAATTTTGTAGGAACAAAAATATGTCATTTTTTTTAATAAGAATTAAAATGAAATTTTAGATATTTATAGAGATAAAAATTAATATAAAAATATTTATAATATTTTAACATATTTTTCCATATTACCTCACTAATTTAAGTGAATTTTGAAAATGTTTGGATATAGGTATGGTAGAATTAAAATGATAGGTTTATCTATTGTCATTGGTACTAATAAAATAAGTTTATCTTTTCCAACTAGTATTAAAGGACAGAAAATGATTAAATAAACCAACCTTGTGTTATTTAGAGTTTCAAGACAGGATTATTTAAATCTTTTGATTTAAAGGTGGATGCTTCTTTAGACAGCTAGAGACATTCAAGCATTTTTCAAAATTCAAATTTTGAAAGAGGATAGAGAGAGAAAATGTCATCAGCAAATATCAAAGGTTTCTACAAGCAAAGAAAAAACCCAAACACCGCCACCGCCAATGCCAAGAAACCTCCAATCCACGCCGCCACTTTCGGTTCCAATGTCGCCCAACCACCAGCCCTCACTTTCTGCAACGGCAAACCAGATCTCCAAGGTTCTAATTCTTTCATTTCCTTCAATTTCTAGGGTTTTCTCATTCACTCAAATCACATTCCTTTAGATTTATTTTTTCTGTAATCTGATTTTGGCTTTGTTGGTTTACAGATGAATACAGCGAAAGCGAGTCGGTGTTGCGACAATTTGACATGAACACGGTTTACGGGCCTTGTATTGGGATGACGAGGCTGGCACGGTGGGAGCGCGCGGTGAATCTTGGTTTGAACCCTCCGCAGGAGATTGAGAAGCTTCTGAAAAGTGGTAAAGTTCAGCAAGAATCCCTCTGGGACACTCGCATTTAGAATGCTTTTGTGTTCATTATTACTATTATTATTATTATTATTATGATAGTGTAATATAATCTTTGTGTTAAGATCTTGCTTAGGAACAGTTTCTGGCTGTGTTCCTTTTCCCATGCTACTGTGTTTTGTTAACTTGGTGTTGCCATGGTGTTAAGTGAATGCTTATGCTATTACTAAATGAATTAAATTTGTAGGCATTATTGATCTTTTTCACTATTTTGATCAATTTTCTGTAATTGGAAATGAAATAGATATTCAAGGAAACTTAACCACATGTACTTTATTTTCTTATGGTTTTAACTGGTACTTATACTACACAAGGCCGTCTCAATTTTTTCGGAGGCCCCGTGTAGATTAGTCTTAGTTTAATTATGGAAAAACAAATAGAGGCCCTATATAACCATAGTTTAACCATTATAAGTATTTTATGAGGCCCTATTTAGTCACATATTAAGTGTGAAAATTTTGAGACCCTGTGCGGTACCCCGTCTTGCACGCCTTCAAAGACGGCCCTGATAGTACATCTTAGTTATCCCATTAAACAAGAAGTTGAACCATGATATAGGAAAGTTAGAGAGACTTGATTGTAAAAGATGAGAACGGCTGCTTCAGGGAGTATTTTTTGAAGCCAGATATTTGTATTAATGATTATTGATAAGAAATGAAATTGGAAACGAGGAATACAAATTGCAACCAATATCACATATTATAATTACATCAACGAAGATTATTTTTGTTAATCTTAACTAGAAAGTGTTTCCAATTTAACTAGCTTTGTTGCATGCACATTATTACGTGCTCTATTTTATAGCAAACATGATTTTTATTGCTAAAGCAAGGGCCTAAATATATGAATATAATTTTTTAAAATAAGTATGTTTTCTAATAAATTTTTTTCTTCAAATAATCATGTTTTTCCATTAAGGAAAAGCTATTAGATTGAAAAGATTGTGCCAAAGCTGAGTGTTGTCATTGGAATCGTCGACATCAATGAATCATGCCAACCGAATCTAAACCAACTAATAATCATATGTATTGGAATAAATTGATTACAATTGGGTCATACTATGAAGATATGTATTTTTGCAACCCACGCCAAACCACTTATACAAGCTTCAACATCTAACCCCAAACAAAATTACCAAAATACTTGCACACAAACACCCAACAAGCATATGTCGCCAACACATCCTATTACCATAGCCAAAACACCTAATAAATCTATGACACCAACACTTTCTACCATAACTTAAACACTCTAATATTACAACACTAAAACATCGAACAAACATATGGCCACAAAACACCACAAGATCATTTATTCCTTTTCCCAATAAAGAATTCAAACCAATGTCGTCATTCAATTGACCAGACCACCCAACAATAACCCCATCAATCCAAACAACACAACCTAACTACAACGACATGGACAACAAACTCAATTACGGTTGCGTGTCAATGTATGCATAAGACTACGTAGAATTATAAAAACTTATTAGGCAATTTGGTGATGATGATGATCCAAGGAACTCGTATCAAACTCCTGTGGTGAATCAACAAAGACTAGTACGAGAAAGGGTACATGAGGGGCGTGGAACCGATGACATGTATGATCAAACGGGTCATTGCCGTTAGTGTAAAAATATTCTCGCATTAATCTGATGATAGTCGTCATTACATGATTTTTATGAAATTTTTTGGATGAATTCAGAAGAATAATGGGCAAAGGCAAAATGTGAAGAAATGAGCAAAAATGCAGCACAAGGAAGAAATAGACTTGGTGAAAATATTGAAGAAAAGTAGAAGAAAACAAGCCTTTAGCCTTTGGATTTCCTGCGTGCGCACGCGATGCATCCCATTGTGGCGTGATGAGGTTTGAATTGACTACCCTCTAAACTGAATCGGGGTTTTATACCATGCTGACCACGAATTGAACCGAGATTTTACACTAGAATGATATCAAACCAATTGAGTTTTTTCACCGTTTTGAGATCAAGAATTGAGAAGAATACTTTTCAATGGTTATATGCAAGAACCCAAAAAGAAAGTTTTCCCTCAATGGCTGAACTCACGAACCAAACGAATATTTAACACTAATCCCTCAAAAGGAGCTTTGACGGGTTTAACTCTAAGCCCAAACAAACACTTCCTAAAGAAGAATAATTCACTCAAGAGGAAAAATAAGTTTTGTTAAATTTACAATAATACCCTTTGTAGAACAATTTCCTCGCTTAAACTCAAAAACCTTTCTCAAAGCACTATGGTTAAATTAATGTGAGAGAAAGAAGAAATACTTTCTAGATTGAGTGGGAGATACGAAGGTGAGATATCTCTCGTTTCTGGATTTGAAAAAAATTAAAGGGAAGACCTCTATTTATAGGTCAAAGAATGGTTCAGAAAAGGAAACTATCAATGGGAAAAATTAATTACCTAATTGATTATATCTTGAATCTAATTAATTAGGTACCATAAATAAATGATTATTTATGCCCATTTTAGAAGATTTTAATAGAGATATGGTATTCATCATTAAGACACTGTCATAATCGATTATAGACTCATTTTTCCTCATCTAATAGATTAGGTACTTGATCTAATCAATTATACAATTGGAAAATCTACCATAATTAATATGACAGTTCCAAATTCATCTGGCTAAACTTCTAAATAATTTTATACACTTTTATTTGAAAATAGATGCTTGAAAAGAAGTGTTAATGAGTGTGTGATTTATCCATATTAATTTACGAAAACACATGTGTTTCTACAAAAATTTGATCACTAAAACACATTCAGACGAGCTTTCACACTTCCTCTCTTTTATACCTTAAAGCTTAAACTCTTTTGCTGGATACACCAGGGCTGAATTAGGTTATTTGGTCTTGCGCAAGAATATTGGCACTAACTTCTTATTTTCTATTGCTAGTAGTGTTGGTTCACCAATCTTCATTAATGCCATTGCCTCAAAATCCATGGTTGATCAAAATTTTAGACTTAATGTTAGAGTGTTCTAGTTGACATGGATCTCTCTCCTTAATCATAATGTTTTAGTTGAAAGGAAAGATTTTGCTCTTTTTGTGAACATTAAATACACAGCGTTAAGGGTTATAAGTAGGGGTGTGCATGGTTGGTTATTTTCAAAAACCAAACCATAACCATTTTAAAACCATTTAAATGGTTTGGATTTATAACCATAATCACATTTTAATCAAAACTGGTTATAAATTTGATTATGATTATATAACCGATTTTTAAAAAAAATCCAATTTTGAAAATTATTTTTTTTCAAATTTTTTATTTTATTTTGAGAATTAAAATATTTGGATTTGGATAATAACCGGATTATAACCGAATCCAGAATAATTTAACCAGTTAATAACCATTTAATTATATCCGGATTATATGAATGGATAACCAAACCATTAATAACTAAACCAGTTAATAACCATTCAATTATATCCGGATATTTAAAAGTGATTTAGGTTTGGTTATGGATTTGGGCATCACAACTGGATATTTTGCACACCCCTAGTTATAAGAAACTGAACGGGGAACCCATGGATAAAAACATTAAAGCTAAGCACAACAAGAAGATTTATGTCAAGGTTAGGAATGGAAATATTTCAAAAGAGAACATGGACAAGGGTAAACATGTTATTGGAAATAGTGTCAAAGTTCAGGATCCAATAATTGATAATGTGCTGGCCAAGAATTTTCAGGATCCTCAACCTAGTGTTATCGTGAAGACTCCCATTTTACCAAACAAATTTGATGCCTTATAGGATTTGGTGGCAGAGAAAAAAAAATAGGATTCATAAGAAATAGTGGATTCATAGGATAACTCTTTTGGGAATGACTTTTTTAATGCCACTCAGGTCCTAAAGGATGAGAGTGACTCAATTGAAATTTCTCCAGCTGATAAGTTAGCTAGTATTAAAAAGTGATTCCACGATACCCAGGACAATTTAGCTGTCATAGAAATTGATGAGATTGAAGACTATGATAGTGATCATTTTCCCCTGTATAATCACTTCACATTGGTCAGAACCAGAACAAGAAAAAGTAGTTGAAAACTAGGAGCTCCTATGTAACCAGGCCAAAGGTTGGTCACACCATGCCTTTGAAACGATCTGCATCTTTGGGAATTCAATGAGTTTGGCCAACACCCAAATTAAACAAGCCTTGAAAAGAATCATTTTTTCCATCAACCTAACTTTCTATTGGTGGTTGAGCCATGGATGAATAATGATCAATTTCCTCAAATTCGGTTGTTGAAACATGGTTCGAAGTTAGTCTCTCTTAATAATAAAAATAATACTTTACCTAATCTCTGGTGTTTCTGCAAGATGTCTCTTACCCCCACTATTATCTATATTGGTGAACAATATGTTGCTTTTCCCTCCTGCCTAAATGGGAAATGTTTTGGTCTTATTGATGTCTATGCCTACTAGTTATTTAGCTAGAAGAATCTTATGGCACAAGCTTACTACCCGTATTTGGAATTTCAGGTTCCCCTGGTTTTTGATTGATGACTTTAATGTCACCCTTGGTGCTCATGAATACAAAGGTAGCATGACTCCTTTTAATTTTACAATCAAATATTTTCAATTATGGATAAATCTTAATGATCTCTTGCAGCTGCCTGCAGTAGGTGCTAAGTTTACCTAGTCAAATGGGCGTCTTGGTGGTGCTCACGCTCAAAAGAGGCCTTATAGATGCATCTGCAATATGGATTGTGTTAGAACAAGATTTGTTCTTATCAATTATCTTAGTTTTGATGATAACAATAAATATGAATTTTGCTTAAGATAATATGGTACTCTAATCCAATGCAATTTCCCTTTCAGGAAATATATAAAGAGTACGCATAATTCAGCGCTCAGAAGTTGTGTCTCAAATGGTTCAGCATGCAACATCAGAACATGGTCTGGCAAGACATCAGAAGATGGTCGAAGCAGAATCAGAACATGGGTCTATGGAAGCATCAGAAGAACATGAGATCAGAAGCACTGAAGATCAGAAGATGGTATCACGCTCAGAAGCACTTCAAGGTCAGAAGATCAGAAGATGCTTTGCACCAAGCTGTTTGACTCTGATGATATTCAAACGTCGTATTCACAAACATCAGATCAGAAGGAAGTACACGTGGCAGACTACGCTGACTGACAAAAGGAACGTTAAAGCTACTAAAGGCTACGTCAGTAGACACAGCGTGAACAAGGCTCGAGGTAGTTGACAAAAGCGTATAACATTAAATGCAAAGCTGTACGGAACACGCAAAGCATTAAATGCATTCAACGGTCATCTTCTCAACGCCTATAAATATGAAGTTCTGATGAGAAGCAAGGTTAACGATTTAGCACCAATACAATTCAAATTAACTTGCTGAAACGCTGTTCAATCAAAAGCTCAGAATCTTCATCTTCATCAAAGCTCACTACATTGCTGTTGTAATATCTTAGTGAGATTAAGCTTAAATTGTAAGAGAAATATCACAGTTGTGATTATCGCTTTTAAGAAGCATTTGTAAACTCTTGAATAGATTACATTAAGTTGTAAGGAACTAGAGTGATCAGTTGATCAGTATACTCTAGGAAGTCTTGGCAGTTGGCTGAGCAGGAAGTCTTGGCAGTTGGCTGAGCAGGAAGTCTTGGCAGTTGGCTGAGCAGAAAGTCTTAGGAGTGAACTAAGCCTAGAGTGATCGTGTTGATCAGTAGACTCTAGAAAAAGTCTTAGGAGTGAACTAAGCAGTTGTTCCTGGAGTGATCAAGTTGTGATCAGAAGACTCTGGAAGACTTAGTTGCGGCTAAGTGGAGAACCATTGTAATCCGTGCGATTAGTGTATTAAATCCTCAGTTGAGGTAAATCATCTCTGCGGGGGTGGACTGGAGTAGCTTCGTTAACAGCGAACCAGGATAAAAATAATTGTGCATTTTATTTTTATTGTCCAAGTTTTAAAGTCACACTTATTCAATCCCCCCCTTTCTAAGTGTTTTTCTATCCTTCAATTGGCATCAGAGCGCCGGTTCTAAGGTGCAAGCACTTAACCGTGTTTAGAAAAGATTCAGGAAGAGAAAAACGCTTCATTTAAAAGATGGTTGATGAAAGTGAAAGGACTATACCTACACCTGCATCTACATCTGGCTCTGCTGAGCAATACAACGGTAACAATAGTTATACTAGACCGCCGGTATTTGATGGTGAAAACTTTGAATACTGGAAAGATAAACTGGAAAGTTACTTTCTGGGTCTAGATGGTGATCTATGGGATCTTCTGATGGATGGTTACAAACATCCTGTAAATGCCAGAGGCGTAAAGCTGTCAAGGCAAGAAATGAATGATGATCAAAAGAAGCTTTTCAGGAATCATCATAAATGTAGAACTGTTTTGCTGAATGCTATCTCTCATGCTGAGTATGAGAAGATATCTAACAGGGAAACGGCCTATGACATATATGAGTCCTTGAAAATGACTCATGAAGGAAATGCTCAAGTCAAGGAGACAAAAGCTCTTGCCTTAATCCAGAAGTATGAAGCCTTCAAGATGGAGGATGATGAAGACATTGAAAAGATGTTTTCGAGATTTCAAACTCTTACTGCTGGATTGAGAGTTCTTGACAAAGGATACACCAAGGCTGATCATGTGAAGAAGATCATCAGAAGCTTACCCAGAAGATGGGGTCCTATGGTGACTGCATTCAAGATTGCGAAGAATCTGAATGAAGTTTCTCTGGAAGAGCTTATCAGTGCCTTGAGAAGCCATGAGATTGAGCTGGACGCAAATGAGCCTCAAAAGAAAGGTAAGTCTATTGCATTAAAATCTAATATCAAGAAATGCACTAACGCTTTTCAGGCTAGAGAAGAAGATCCTGAAGAATCAGAATCTGAAGAAGAAGATGAACTATCCATGATTTCCAGAAGGCTAAACCAACTCTGGAAGACCAAGCAAAGGAAGTTCAGAGGCTTCAGAAGTTCAAGGAAATTTGAACGTGGAGAATCTTCTGATGAAAGAAGATTTGACAAGAAGAAGGTCATGTGCTATGAATGCAATGAGCCTGGACACTACAAGAATGAATGTCCAAATCTTCAGAAGGAAAGTCCCAAGAAAAAGTTTCATAAGAAGAAAGGTCTTATGGCAACCTAGGATGAGTCAGAAGATGATTCAGAAGATGAGCAGGCCAACTGTGCGCTGATGGCGACAGAAGATGACGGATCAGAATCTACATCAGAATCAGATTCTGAAGAGGTATTTTCTGAACTTACTAGAGATGAGTTAGTTTCCGGTCTAACTGAACTTCTGGAACTCAAGTCTCAGATTAGTCTCAAATACAAAAAGCTGAAAAAGCAATTTGAATTTGAAACAAAGAAGCTTGAGTTGGAGAATTCTGAATTAAAAGAAAAACTTTTAAAACTATCCAATAATGTTGGATCTACTTCTGATTCAGAAAAATCCACTCCCAGTCTAAACCATATTCTGAAAGAATATGATTTAAGTTTCAGGAAGTTCTTATCTAGAAGTATTGGCAGAAGTCAGCTAGCTTCTATGATATATGCTGTGGCGGGAAACAAAAGAGTTGGTATTGGTTATGAGGGTGAAACCCCATACAAACTTGAACCTGTTGATGAGATGAAAATCACATACAAACCATTGTATGATCAGTTCAAGTATGGCCACTCACATGATATTAGGCACACTTCACATGCACAAAGTTTTCACATTACACACACTAAGAAGCATGTGACACAACCTAGGAAATATCATGAAACTCACATTAAAAATTATCATGCTGTTCCTCTTATTGCTTACAATGTCAAACCCAAGTTCAAACAGAACTTGAGAAAATCTAACAAGAAAGGACCCAAGAAGATGTGGGTACCAAAGAAAAAGATTATTTCTTTTGCAGATTCTCTTGATAACAAAGAAGACAACATTCAACATGACATGACACCTGGATTCAAGTTGGTCTCAACACTTGAAGGGAAGAAAGATTGTCTTTCAAGTTCTGGTTCTTAAATCTGTTGAAGAAACTATGTTTGTAGGATTTCAGAAAAGAAAGTTTATTAGTCTTGGAACCATCTGTTCTTGTTTGTCTCTAAAGCATTGATGTTTCATTCTTGATGCTACAGAATATACAACATTGAAACATTGATTGTGGACAAATCAATAAACATCGGTTTTGATGATAAACTTGTTCCTGATGAAACAAAGAGCTTAAGAATTTCTGCAGATACAGTTTTATCTTATCAGAAGCTGCAGAACAAAGAAGTGAACCTCCAGAAGCGGTGTACATCAGAAGTAATGGATCTGAAGATCATTCAGACTTATATCAGCACACTTCAGAAGGAGTATTTCCAGAAGAGAAACTTGATCAACTCAGAAGCAGTGATCAGAATCTGAAGGCGTAAAGTCTATTCTTAATACAGCTGTCATCTATTATCTGATGATGAACACGTATATGTACGGTTAGTACAAAGCGTGCAGTTGAAAAGACGCCGACCTAGGTAACTGTATTGAATCATGTCATTTACCACGTTCTCTCTCTCCTCATGTCACTCATCATTTAATAAAATTGATTTCCTTTGATTCTGGAACTGTTCAATTTATTTCTTTTTAATTCGTCTCTATATATGTTTTTCAAATCATATCATACATCTTTTTCGCTCCTTTGTCTCTCTCTCTCTCCTTGCATTCTCTCGTTTGAAAAGTTCTTAGCCGTTTTCTACAAACCCTAATCGAAAACCCAGTTCGCTTCTCTTGCTCGTTTTTTTGTTCATTCTGTTCAATGGCTGCTTCTTCATCTCATTTTGCTGGGTCATCTACTCTTCTTCATATGCACGATGAAACACACCAGGAACTCACTCCTGTTGTTGCATGCTCCATCCCCAAAAATAAATTGGAAGTTTTGTGTGAACTCATGGTCGACTTTGATAACCTTGAAGAAAATCAATTTCATCTTAAAGAAGACATCATCTTTCAAGGATGGACCTCATTGTTTGCTGAGTTCGTTGGCCCTGTTTATCCGGATCTTGTCAAAGAGTTCTGGGTACATGCTGTGGTTGCACCAAAAGCTATACTCTCCTTCGTCCATGGAAAGTCAGTCGTTGTTACTGAAAACATCCTAAGAGTGATGTTTGATCTGAAAAATCCTGAAGGGGCTTTTGAGTCTGATCAAAGAGAAGATGTGGAAGATATTCTATCCACTCTCTATTCAAATGTCAAGAAAACTACACATGTCAAGAATCTGAAAGATATCTACAGAATCTGGACAAAGATCCTTCTCGGGTGTTTCTACCATAGGAAATCAACTCATGCCTCGGACTTCATCAGTAATGATCAAAGGTATATTCTTTATTGCATTGCCACTCAGAAGAAGGTTGATGCGATTTACATTATCTTCAACCATATGTGGAAAGCAGTAAAGGATTCCAGGAATGCTTTCAGAAAGGAAAATGCTGGAACAACCATTCCTTTTGGTAGGATTATTACAAACCTTCTGGTACATTCCAAGATTGTTGAAAGTCTGGAGTCTGAAGGTATCATCAAAGATCTTGCTGTCACCACTGGGGCTTGTCTGAATGCCTTCTCTTTAAAGAAGATGAAAATCATTGACACTGCTCTCAAAGTTCCTGAACCTCTAGCTGGAACAAGAACCATAAGAGAACCAGTACTGGCTGACTTTGAAACCTTCTTCAATAGTGAGGTACCTGAAGTCAAAACTGTTTATCTGAAATCTCTTGAAGAGAACAAGAGTTTTAAAGATCAAGACAAAGGTGCCCCTTTCAAAGTAAATCGCAAAAGGGAAGAAAGGACTAAAAGAAAGCATGATTATCCTTCTGCTGTTTCTAAGAAACAAGAGGCTTCTAAAAAGGTGATTGCTAATGTTGTTAAGGCCGTATCTGATGACTTTGAGAAAGAGAAAAAGAAGAAGAAGTCAAACAAAAATGAGGAGATAGTTGAAGCTGTTGAAAAGAAGATAACCAAGAAGAGGAAGATGATTATTCAAAGCTCTGATGAAGACAATATCCCTCAAGAAGCTGAAAACCAACAAGAAGTTCAGGCTTATGTCAGAAGGAAAGAAATCTCTAGAGGCAAAGCAAAGATTATTGAAGAGCCGAAGAGTAAAAAGCTGAAGAAAACGGAGGATGTGACCAAAGCGCTTCTGAAGGGTTCAAAAGGTATATGCATTTCTGAACCTATTTCTGTTCCTGTTGTTTGTTCAGAAGCTACACCAATAGAGGTTGTACCTACCCCTGAACCAGAAAAAGCCTCATCAGAATCACCCGTTGTTGTCCATATTCTTACACCACCATCTTCCCCTATACCCATTCCTTCTTCACATGCAAACAAATCCAATTCTCTTCCTCCCTCACCATTTCCCTTCACAAAATCTCCACCATCTCCTCAATCCATTCCGTCTCCCTCACCCTCCACTAATCTTGTCTCTAACCAAACTGTTGACAATCTTGTTCTGAACATACAACCCCTTCAAACTCTCTTTCCATCTCAACCTTCTCCCAATACCACTTTTGAACATACTCCCTCCACCTCTCAAAACAATCCTTGTGATTCTCCTTTTCCAACCTCTGCATCACATGAGCAGCTGCTCCGTGATTGCAACTACACTCCCAAGCCTCGTCCTGAAGCTGAAGTGGTAGTGTTAGATTCTGATACTGAAGCAGAATCTTCTTATAGGTTGGATAGAGAACCTCTTCCATACTTCACCTCCAACCCTGCCTTTTCAAAAATCCAAATAAAATCCCGCCCTGTATATCCTATTGGTGTAGTTTTTGAAAACATAAAGAGGAATCTCAGAAGTATCTTTGATACTCTCAGACTCGCTGAAGGTTCTGGATTGAATGATGTTGCTATGCGGAACTTCTGGAGGATCTTTCGCGGAGAATCAGATGCTCTGTTTTTAGAACTTCAGGAAGCCTGTGTAGCTGCTGCCCCACGGCCTCGTGGAATTCTGCGGAATTACGAAGACTTCTGGTTTGCTCGTCTCAGAGGCAGATATCTGTTGGAAGAGAAGCCCTTTGTGGATGAATTGGAAGTATTGAGACTGGCTGCTGCAATGGAAGCAAACCCATGCAGGGACATGGTTATCTGGATTCCTGAGTATCCTGTTCTGCTTGGAGACTTCAAAACCTTATTTGACTTTCTGAGGGAAAACCCGTCTGTGAAAGACCCAAGCTTGGTCATTCCAGAAGTCGTTGACCCACCAGAAGTTGAAGGTCCTTCTGCTCCAAGAAATCTAGTTGCCATTCTTCAGGCACTTAAGAATGGAGACTCGGAAATTCCTGCTGCAGAATATGGAGATGCTTCTATGCAAGAAGCAGATGCTGAAGATCATGTTGCTAAATCAGACCCTGTTGAGGATATCCCAGCAAATGATACTTCTATGGAAGCTGCAGATCAAGTTGTCATTCCTGTGGTTGAAAGCGGTGAAGCTTCTTCTGATGAACCTTCTCGTCTTGCAAGGACTCTAGAAGCGATTCAGAGGAGACAGGATGAGCAAAGCTCACTCAATGAGAAGTATGATGCTTTCATTGAGAGGCAAGAAGGACACAACAATGATGTCAAACAGATGCTGGCCAAGATCTTGTCAAGACTAGGGCCATCTTAGATTGAGTCTATGTTGTTTCTTTCTTTTCTTTGCATCTGTTTTGTTTCTGTGCATCTAATTTTTTTCATCTTGTACTTCTGTACACATTGGTTGAACCTTAATGAAATCATCTTCTTCCTTCATGTGTTCTGTCTTATACATCTGAATCTTTTTTAAATATTCTTTTTGATGTTATGACAAAAAGGGGGAGAAAGATAAATGATAAATGATTTGATTAAATCTATCAGTTGCTGGGTAAAGGCTCCCACACATTCACTAACAAGAACTGCAAGTTCTATATGGTTTAAGTGTTTTGCAGGTACAGAGAAGTGAAGTGAATCTTCAAAGCAAACACTAGAAGCAAAACCATGGAAACTGAAGCAAGCTGAGTGTTGTCTAGCTTCAGAAATCAGAAGCAAGAAAGAAGAATGAATCAGAAGCACTGATAATAGAATTTGAATATCATTGTCTATCCTGTTATGACAAAATTCTATTTGCCCTGATACACATAATGTTATGGCTCTGATACATTATTTGCTCTGATACATGTTTTTAGCCTAAATGCTCTGATACATTTGGCTCTGATACATATCATGTATTTGAATATACATTTTATGTTCTAACTCGTTCATGCTGACTTTTGTCGTTTAGTTTTTGTTCTGTAACATTTCAGGATGTAGAGATGCTCAAATGATGCTCTGGTACATTCAACAATGTTCTGATACAAATCTAGCATGAAGTGATGTTGGTAGACATTCAAAGTTCTGAAGCTATCCGAGGGAAGCAGAAATCAGAAGATGTGAATGTCCTAGAAGATCCAGAAAATTCAAAGTTCTGAAGCTGTCCTGAATGGAAGCAGAAGTCAGAAGCTGTGAATGTTCTGAAGATCAAAGAAACTCAAGTTCTGAAGCTGTCCACGATGGAAGCAGAAATCAGAAGCTGTGAGTGTTCTAAGGATCTAAAGAAATTCAAGTTCTGAAGCTGTCCAATGGAAGCAGAAGTCAGAAGCTATGAATTCTCTGAAGGCAGAAGCTCATATGATCGTCTCTACCGAAATAATCAGGGAAGTCTTTTATCAAAGTTCTTCGAGTATTTATTTCAGGGGGAGACATATTCATATGCTTATTCTATAGCTGTGTAATTTGTCTTTTGCCGTCTACTCTTTCTGATCGCAAATTCATATCATTTATATATGTTTTTGTCATCATCAAAAAGGGGGAGATTGTTAGAACAAGATTTGTTCTTATCAATTATCTTAGTTTTGATGATAACAATAAATATGAATTTTGCTTAAGATAATATGGTACTCTAATCCAATGCAATTTCCCTTTCAGGAAATATATAAAGAGTACGCATAATTCAGCGCTCAGAAGTTGTGTCTCAAATGGTTCAGCATGCAACATCAGAACATGGTCTGGCAAGACATCAGAAGATGGTCGAAGCAGAATCAGAACATGGGTCTATGGAAGCATCAGAAGAACATGAGATCAGAAGCACTGAAGATCAGAAGATGGTATCACGCTCAGAAGCACTTCAAGGTCAGAAGATCAGAAGATGCTTTGCACCAAGCTGTTTGACTCTGATGATATTCAAACGTCGTATTCACAAACATCAGATCAGAAGGAAGTACACGTGGCAGACTACGCTGACTGACAAAAGGAACGTTAAAGCTACTAAAGGCTACGTCAGTAGACACAGCGTGAACAAGGCTCGAGGTAGTTGACAAAAGCGTATAACATTAAATGCAAAGCTGTACGGAACACGCAAAGCATTAAATGCATTCAACGGTCATCTTCTCAACGCCTATAAATATGAAGTTCTGATGAGAAGCAAGGTTAACGATTTAGCACCAATACAATTCAAATTAACTTGCTGAAACGCTGTTCAATCAAAAGCTCAGAATCTTCATCTTCATCAAAGCTCACTACATTGCTGTTGTAATATCTTAGTGAGATTAAGCTTAAATTGTAAGAGAAATATCACAGTTGTGATTATCGCTTTTAAGAAGCATTTGTAAACTCTTGAATAGATTACATTAAGTTGTAAGGAACTAGAGTGATCAGTTGATCAGTATACTCTAGGAAGTCTTGGCAGTTGGCTGAGCAGGAAGTCTTGGCAGTTGGCTGAGCAGGAAGTCTTGGCAGTTGGCTGAGCAGAAAGTCTTAGGAGTGAACTAAGCCTAGAGTGATCGTGTTGATCAGTAGACTCTAGAAAAAGTCTTAGGAGTGAACTAAGCAGTTGTTCCTGGAGTGATCAAGTTGTGATCAGAAGACTCTGGAAGACTTAGTTGCGGCTAAGTGGAGAACCATTGTAATCCGTGCGATTAGTGGATTAAATCCTCAGTTGAGGTAAATCATCTCTGCGGGGGTGGACTGGAGTAGCTTCGTTAACAGCGAACCAGGATAAAAATAATTGTGCATTTTATTTTTATTGTCCAAGTTTTAAAGTCACACTTATTCAATCCCCCCCTTTCTAAGTGTTTTTCTATCCTTCAGATTGGTTCTCCTTCTTTGATCAGATCATTATCCTTTCAAGCTGGAATTTGGTACCTTTGATGTCAATTTTACCTCTCAATTAAGATTCCTCAAAGTTTGGTCAACACACTGTATATGTGTTGAAGTGATAAAAATTCCTGGGATGTTAACATTGGTGGTTGCCCCATGATGGTTTTATTTGAAAAGGTCAAGAGGCTAAGGGGTATCCTTAATGCTTGGAATAAAATTTGTATTGGTATTCTTCCCGATAAAGTCAAACAAGTTGAAGAGTTCCTGGATATCATTCATTAAAGAATTCAAGTAAAAGGCCTTTCTTCTCTTGATGTGCTATCAAGAGAAGGCTTCTCTTGGCTCCTCGGATAATGCCCTATTTGTTGAGAACCTATTTTGGCAGGAAAAAGCCAAGTTAAAATGGCACATGGTTGGATGGAGATAGAGACACCCATTTTTTCCATAGGGTGACCAAAACCAATCATGATATTAAATTTATCTCTGCTATAAAAATTGATTGGACATTTAATTTTGATCAAGGCACTTTAAAATATCATGTAGTCAATTATTTTCAAGAGCTTTTCTTCGAGTCCAACACCATTCTTAGTGATCAAGCTTTAGTTGATGATTGTATTCCTTTCTTGTCACTGAGGATATCAACAATATGCTTGTTAAGCCTCCTAATGCCAGATAGATCAAAGATGTAGTTTTCAACCTAAAAAAAGATGGTGCTCTTGGGACAAATGGTTTTGGGGTTTTCTTTTTACAAAATTAATGGGATATCATTAGCCATGATGTCATTGGTGCAGTCAACAATTTCTTCCACACCAACTGGATCTTGCCTAATTTCAACTTCAGCTACATCATCCTTCTGCCAAAATCCAGTCATGCTGGTTGAATATAAATATTTAGACCTATAGCACTAGAAAATTTCAAATTTAAAATTATTTCTATGGTGCTTGCAGACATGTTGGCTTCTATCATGCTTCTCATCAATTCTAAGGAGCAAGCATTTTTTGTCCATGGAAGATGCATCATGGATTGCATTGGCCTTACTTCAAAAGCCATTAACTTGATGCACAAGAAATGTTTTGGCTCAAACCTTGCTTTGAAAGTTGATATAACTAAAGTTTTTGATTCTATTGATTGGAATTTTTTGTTACACATCCTTGAGAAGTTTGTTTCAGTAGCATCTTTTACTGTTGGATAAGGACCATTCTTTCCTTAGCCAACATGTCTTTCTCCTTCAATGAAAAGGCTTCTGGTTTTTTTATTGTGGGAGATGGGTGAGACAAGGTGACCCCTTGTCCCTACTTATCTTTTGCATTGTTGAGGATGTGATTAGTAGAAGTATCACTAATTTTGTTCTTCAAAAAAATTTGAAGCTTATCAAGGGTGTTAGAGGCATGACGGCTCCTTCCCATTGCCTTTATGCTGATGATGTAATGGTGTTTTGCAAGGGTAACATGGCTTCCGTGGTGGCTTTGATACCATTTTCTCCGGATATGCCAAAGCTTGTGGTCATGTTGTGGATCCCAATAGGTCAACCATCTATGCCGATTCTATTTCTAACTCTAGGCTAAACCATCTTGAACATAATTGTTCTGTAACGTTGTGGACATAATTGTTTTGAAGGGAAAAAAAGAATGGAATTATAGTTTTGTTCCATAAATTTAATCCTGTTAAAAAAAATATAACTACTAGTTTTATATATATTGTGTGTTTGAGTATGAGTATGTGATGTGGATGAACCTTTGTTTGGTTCTAATTATTATTATTATTTGTGCGGTTGTGATTACGATTGAAAATGGGTGATTATGTAAATTTTAAGATGATGTACTTGATGATGTGATATTATATGATATTATATGGTTGTATGATTGTCTAACTGACAGAATTTGCCTAAGTGGTGGGATTTGCATTGGCATCATCAATTCCATGACATATGCATTATTTGCCTTAGTGGCGAATTGCCTTTGTGGCGGGTTATTTTCCTCATTGATATGAGATGAATTCTGTGTGGTGCCTTTGTGGCGGACTGATTATATCCGGATCATTTAGATTTAGGAGCATACATATTCTCATATAAATATGATTGTAGAATAAGAATTTTGTGGATTTGATTTCGCTTAAGCAATTATATTTTGTATGGTCTATTTTAGGGTTAATAGACATTTTTCCCCTGCCATATAGGCGAGATTCGGTTTACCCCCTATTAAATTTTTTTTTTGGATTACCCCCCTGTATTTTTAGGGTACCCCTTAAGCGTGTAAAAAACAGTGAAAAACCAGGGGGGTAAATCAAAAAAACAAGTTTACAGGGGGGTCCTAGGGGGGTAAATCATAGAGCTTTTCATATTTCAAGGGGGCAATCCAAAAAAAATATATTAATAGGGGGATAAACCGAATCTCGCCTATATGGCAGGGGGGCAAATGTCTTTTAACCCTCTATTTTATAATACCGTACTATATGTTTTGTTTAATTTGATATAGATGATGGAAGATTGACCCCTTACAAATAACATATTAGGTACAAAGAATTTGAAGATATGAAATGACCGTGATAGGATGTTGCCATGTGCTCGTGGGAATGATATGAGATTTTTAATTGAATTTGTAATTTTATAAGAAAGATTAATGATTTTGAACTTATACAAATATTTGTTTTATTAGCAAAAGTCTAGAGACGAGTTTATTTTTAAAAGTCTTATTTAATTATGAGAAAAGGGGTGATGCACTGACAGTGCAAAAAAGTTTTACACTTTCAACCAATCACGATCATGTATCCTACCAAATCATACTGTTATTTTTAAATTACTGAGATGACTTTTTTACACTGTCAGTGCATCACCATTAAACCCTTTAATTATTATCATGAATTATTAGTTCGTTAAAAGAATAGTCATATTTAAAAAAAAAAGTGAAATTTAAATTAATGTGTTGGATTAAAATCCGAAAAGAATTTTTTACTATCAATAAACATATTTTATGTTTAAAATTAACTTTCAAAACAAAAATAAAAAACTCAACCATCATGTCCTTTTATTTTTCTTCATTTGTGCAAACATTTAATATACTATTTAAATTATCTTAATAACATACCATGAAGGTCCGTACAGTCAATTATTTTTCCACCAACTTTTGTCTAAGAAAACAAAACAAAACATTATCAAAAAATAAAATATAAAAAAATAAGAAAACCAATAAATAATATGGAAATAAACAATTAATATAAGTACTAAAGTTGTCTTGAATTTACTGCATAAAAAATCAGAAGCATCTTTTTATGTTAAAACCAGAGCAGTTTTCCTATAAATGAATGTTTGATATTCAAGAAGAAGAACACAGTGATGGTGACATTCTCGGTCGGTGGATGCGACGACGGTGAAGGACCTAGCAACCCCAACCAGAAGCGCCGAAGGGTAGACGACGGAGAAGAAACATCATCTACAAGAGAAGAAGAAAATCCACAACCACAAGCAGGGTTCGAAATGGAAAATCCCCCAATTGGAACCCTAGAAAACGAAGGAACATCTGGATCCAACGTAGAACAAAATAGCGATTTGGGTAAGAACGTATGTGCCATCATTTCTGACCCTGATGTTCTTGATTGCTTCATTTGCTCTGAGCCTTTGACGATTCCTATATTCCAGGTCAGTTTCCAAATTTTAGCCCCTTTTTCTTTTGACTCTGAATTTTGCATTTTTTTTTCTTCTTGTTGTGATTGCTATTTGTGTATGAATTTTGTGAACTGATCATTGATGATGTGCAAGGATTGTTGTTAGATTGAGATTTTAAAAGCTTGAAATTTCAGTTGGGTTTCTACTTTTTTGGAATTTGGAACCCTAAAAAAGTGGTTTTTAGCTGTAATGATTTAGGGTAGTAATTCTATTGTGAGTTAAGATGAAGGTGAAAAAGTTCCCTTTTGAAAGGGAATTGAGAAATTGCACATTGATGAATTCCACTACTATAACACAACCAGTCCATGGACCCTAACCCAATGCATCAAGAATCCAGGATAAATTGTTATGGCAGGTTCACTGGTGTGATTTTACAGTAGAAAGTTTATTGGATGTGGGTCTTTTTGGTGTCTTGGACTCCCCGGTAAAAGGCCATGCTTGTGACCTTTTCAATGCTTTGTTTGCACTTTTGTGATGAGCTTAATAGAGTGATTTGTTATGCTTGAAATGTTGGTGAGCGAGGGTTAATTTGTTAGCAGGGGTATTTGTTATAGACAGGTTTCTCTTCATTTTGTATATTGAGGGTTCAAAAGTAACAACTTTGAAGCTTATAAACATCGAAAGCAAAGTTCTTCATTGTTACAGTTGAATGAATTTCTGTGGCAGTCTTACACCTCAATTTTAACCAAAAAACAAAACTTTGTCATGGAGGGTATAGGTAAATAATTAAGGGTCTCCTAACCATATAAATGATGTTCTGCGATAAACTCTTAAAAGAATTGAGGAATGAGGACATATTTGCCTTTAACTCTTATTTGCCTTTAACTCTTATTTGCTGGATGTTTTCTTGTAAATAAACTGTTTTTACTGATGTGTAACTGTAGACGGATTTGTTGTAAGACGACCTTTGTCTTCAAAACTTACTAAATTATGTACTTTATGCATTCCTTGTGCTCAAAGTTGATGTTCACATGGTTTGTTGTATGTTTCTTTAATTTTCTATCTCAGCAACTTAAACATGCAAGCCTCTAAGAGGTACTTTAACTGTTTTGTTTGTTCTTCCGTGTAATGAAAGATCTAATTTGATAACTTTCTTTGTGAATAAATGACAATCAGTGTGAGAATGGGCATATTGCTTGCTCTAAATGTTGTGGGGAACTTAGGAACAAATGTCCCTTGTGCTTAATGCCTATTGGGTACAATCGTTGCCGTGCTGTGGAGAAGTTGTTGGAATCGATTAAAATATCATGCCCGAATGCAAAATACGGCTGCAAAGAAATGTTTAGTTGCAATTTGAAAAGTAGCCACGAGAAGGACTGTGTATATATACCATGTAAGTGTCCACATACAGGTTGCAACTTTCTTGCATCATCCAAAGAGTTAGCTCTCCACTTCAGCCATAGACATGTAGGCTTTGGAATACAGTTTACATATGACAAATTTATATCCGTCTCGTTAAATACTCGCCAGAAAGAAATTGTTCTTGTAGATCAAAATGATGCAAGACTGTTTATTGTTCACAATTACCTCGTGGATCTGGGAAATATAGTCCAGGTTAGTTGCCTTGGCCCCAATTTGAAAATGGATATTCATTATGATGTCTTGGCTAGGTCTCAGGGGAGCACATTAATATTGCAATCTACTACGAAGACCATTCAAGAGAACAATGGTTGTGCTCCTACAACTAACTTTCTGTTGATACCTTCGGATCATTTTGGTTTTGGACAACTCAAATTGGATATTCGTATAAAGCCTCCTAAAACCATAGCTGAAGATTGAAAGGTATTATAACTTTGTTGATTGCTAAATTCAGGTTTTTCACATTGAACCATTATCTCAATGTCAGACACAATAGAATGTGACAACTCTCAAGAAAGATGCTGATGATGTTGTATTTGACTATAGTTGAAGGGAAATGAAAAAAATGCTTTTGTTGTTGTATTTGACTATAGTTTAAGGTTATCAAGTGAATATGTATCATGTGAAAAATCCAATTATCTTGAATCTATGTTGAATATTAGTTTACTTTGTTTGGGTGCTTTTCTATCCATATCCTGTTTAAATAAAGCGATTGTTGCTTACATAATATTTTTGCAGCCATATTGCAGGGAGATTCATAGGAACAAATTGCATGGAATTGTTATTTCTTCTTCTTGGGCTTTCTGTTTTGAGAAGTACATTAATCAAAAGAATTAAACCTCCCACCCTTAAAATTATTTATGGTACTCCTCATATTTTTGTATTAACAAAAATGCCCTTGTTAATATTTATTTTTTAAAAAAATTACATTTCTTAAAAAAAAATTCACTATGGACATGCAGTAAAACCAAAATTTGTGATACCCTCAGGCGAAATTTTCAGTATTCATTTTGACGTTTTTATTGGAAGTTGTGCGTGTTTTTCAAAATTTTTGATGGTGATTTATTGGAAAATTTGAAATTTTCGGTGTTGTGATGGAAAATCAAAGAAACATATTTGAAATTTTTTGAAATTTTCGAGAAGTAACAAAATCTACCGAAAATTTTGGAATTTCCGATATACTGGAAATTTGGCATAAGCTTTTCAAATTTTAGATAGGTATAACACTCCATTCTATGCCAACTTGCACGGTTTTGTCTCAAGACAATGTATACAACCCATTGAAAAGGAACTAGAAAGGATAAGATTTATTGGTTCAAGCCAAGAAAGACGTGGTTGCTTCATTAGAACAACACATGAGTTATCGTGTGCGTATCAGCTCGCCAGTTTCCAAATACTAGGCAAACTTGTTCATTTAAACTCAATTCATGTATTTTGAACGAAATTGAACATTGCAAAACATGAGGTCGGTCATGATGAAAGTGGTACAAAGTGGGATTTAGAAGCAGAGTGTGGAAACTTGAAGAGATATTTCAATACTTTGGATATTGTAGGTCAGAGGGTGTTGAAGAAAAAGGTTCGCCAACTAATACATCCATCCACAGCTTTAATGTGTCCATCGTCAGCGAAGTACAAGCCAAAGAGAGGAGTTAAGAATAGTAGGAAGAATTAAGAGAGTGATGTGCATCGTGATTCTAACCAGTGGGAGTATGGCGAGGGCTCGCAAGGGAGTCAGAGTACGAAGAGATCATCCACAAAACCAAAAGGAAATCAACCGCCAAGTATGTCAATTGACAATCAACCACCCAACGCATCTTCAAGAGATCTTTACTTGTCTCAGTTTGCTGATTTTCTACATCCATACATCGATGACATTATATATGTTGGTGACGATGGAAATTGTGGTTTTCGTTGTATTGCATCTTTCCTTGGATGGGGTGAAGAGCCATGGTCTTTTATTCGGATGCAGTTAGATGCTCAAGTTCATCAATACTCTCAATTGTTTTCCAAATTGTTATATGACACAATTTCTACCGCTAGGAATGTGTTACGAGTTGAACACTTAGGTATGCATGGTATGAATAAATGGATGATGATTCCTGATAAGGGTGTTCGCGCTTCGATTTGGATCGGTTTTGAGGTAAAAACTCATCTGATCCAAAGATAAATTTACTCGCGGTTCGGTTCAATTTTGAATTATTGATTAAAAAAAATTCGATTCAATCCAATTTGATGCGGTTTAATTTGAATCAGTTTTTAAATATCCAAATTAAAAATGATATAGGTTTATTAAAATTATAAAAATATTAATAAATGATAGATATGATATGATATATAATATATAGTATATATAAAAAAATAATATTACAAAATAAAAATGATTGATTATGGTTGAAATAAATGAAAAATAAAAATAAATAGATTAGATCAAACTAATAAATAGCTTTAAAAAATAAGTATCTTTGAATACGTATTAAAATATATACATACGACCAATCGTTAGTTGGTCTATTGGTGATTGGCGCTAGACTTGGTAGGGAGAACCACGGTTCGATCCCCCACAACTGCGATCGGGAGGGGGCTGAAACCACGTGATGTCAGAACTGACCCCCGAACCGGACTAAACCGGTGATGAAAAACCAAAAAAAATATATATATATATATATATATATATATACATACGATTTGGTTTGGATCGGTTTTGAAAAATTAATCCCAAATCTAATTTGAATCAAGCGGTTTTTACAAAATTACATCCAATATTATTCTTTTTTTTTTGCGGTTTTTGTTTTTTTTATCAGTTTGTTGTTTTTATTTGGATTGATTTGAATTTGAACACTCTTAATTTCTGACATGGATTACCCTATTGTTTCTAGATACAATGTCGTATTTGACTCTCTTTCTAAAAAAATTAACATCACATTTTTTCCTCTTGCCTTAGAGCTCCACCTAGGTATAAGAGGAGACATAAAATCATTGTTGTTGGTTTGGTCAACAACAATTATTGGGTTTAGGTAAAGTTGATACCTGATTGTCCACCGCCTCTTATCACTAACTGTTGGTGACAAAATTGTATTGATGATGCAAAAGCATGAGAATTAGTATATGCAGGTCGTTTTAGTCATTGGGAAGACGTAGTTAGGAAGTCATCATATTTTGTTTCGTATTCTGATATGTATGACAATTATTATATGTATATATTAAGTCGGGTGACATTTTTATCGATTCAGTTTTTTTTTAATAAGTAATGAAAAAAAAGGGAAAAGCCTTGCTGATGCTATACCAGAAATTTCAAATTTTTAATATTTTTTTTAATTACTAAAAAATTTAAAATTTCCGGTATATTATAAATTTTGCTCAGATATTTAGAATTTCCATTATCACAAATTTGAAAATTACAGTAGACAACTACCTAGTACCTGTTACGGTAAAAAACAGGAAATTTTTTAAAATTTTCGATAATATTTCAAAATTTTTGATACTCGCATGTGATTTTCAAAATTATCGATATTTTAGGAAAGGTATTAACTTAAAAGCACAAGAAAGGAGGGGAAAGGTGGAGTTGCTAGGTACAACTCACTCAAGGGTGGCAACACTGGCAAGTTAAATCCTCACTAATCAATACATTTCTTTTAACACTCTTTTTTTCCCTTATTTTTAATATGCTTTTGGATAAAATTATTTTTACTGTAAATATAAAATAAATTAATTTTAAAATTTTTTATTTTGTTTTAAAATAAAAAAAATAAAAAATCTTGGTTCTAATAAAATTAAAAGTATAAACCGATTTATAAACATAAACTGATTATAAATTATTTTATCAATACAAAATAATTTTAAATTAATTTTAGACTAAATTACAATAGTTTTAACCATTAATAATTATTTTCTGAAATCTTCCCCACTTCTATTTTACTATTTTACTATGCATTATCATTAATTCATTATCTGTTAATATATTAGCAACCAAAATTATTAATATTTTGGTTGTTAATATATCTGTTTTGTTAATGATTATCTTACTAATATATCAATATGTATTATTCATACTTCTTTTATAATGTTAACGAAATTATTCTTTTCATAAGAATAACAAACAATCTAAAGTTAATTAAAGTCTATTTACAAAATTCTTTGTATTAATTAATAAAGAATTTATAAAAAAAATTATTATGAAAAATCAAATTAAGATTAAAAGTTAAAAATAAAATCAAGTAGTTTCTTAACACATATTTTCCATTTATAAATTGATTAATAAAATTAGAAAAAAAAATTTCAATCAATAAATTTTATAAATTAATTTAATTCAGCTAGGAACATTTATGTTGTTGTCATAAAATAAAACACTTCTTTCTCTTCTATTTCTCCTTTCTTTTATATTAAAGAATTAGTAAGATACCCATGCTCCCGCATAGGTAAATTTATATGTTATTATACAAAATATATCTAAATACAAGTAAATTTTAAATGAGTGACTTAATTATAAATGAACAATGATCATATAAACTCAATAAATAATTATATAAAAAAAGATTTGTGAGATGAAAAAAAAAAGAAATTTTAACATTTGAAAATAAAATATGTCTCTCAAATAAATATAATTTTTTATTATAATAAAATAGACATTGTACTGATAATGACTCGTGAAATAAAAAAGTTTTTTGATGTAATGTAAAATGTTTTTTTTAATAGGCAATTCTATTAGAAGGGAGCATAAGGGATACTCCACCCGAAATACAAACATAAGACACACTTACTTCCTAAAACAGTGGAGAGGAAGAGTGTTCCAAGAAGAAAAATTACAACCATCCACTATATTACAAAAAGAAGATAACCAAGACCATGATCTTAAGACAATAATCGTCATACAATCATCAAAATTGAATGCCGCTTCTTTAAAAATGACATCATTGCGAGATAACCATATGCTTCACATTGTTGCTAACCAAATAACCGCTACGATTATTCTCGTCATCTTGTTATTTACTTTTGCCCAAACAAAGAAAAAACTCTCAAATTCTGAAAGAGATAGATTCAAATCACTTCCAATCCAAGAGTACACATTCCTCCATATTCCTCTCGCGACCATGCAACGGCCACCAATATGAGATAGAGACTCCTCTTCACAACCACATAACACGCACATTCTGTCCAAAACAACCCCCTCCTAAGCAATTGATCTTTAGTTGGTATCCTATTTAGGATGCACCTCCAACCAAACAAATAAATATTAGAGGGAACTTTAACCTCTCAGCGATGATTAATAGCTTCCACTATATTTCCATTCAGCTCTACAAGACTAACATTACAACTAAAAAAGTCGTAACAAGAGTTCACCGTAAACAAACCTTCCTTTCCAATTCTCCAAACGAACTTGTCTTCAGAACCGTGATCCAAAGATTCCTCCCGCATCCGACTTTTAAAAGCGTCCCAAGATCCCTACACTAGACTGCCACTGTTAACAATAAAATAGTCAAAATTCCAATGCTAGACGCCTTCCACCCATTCACCAGCTTCTGCTATGCACATTACTAGACTGACTGCCAACTGATATAAGGCTGGAAAAACCACCTGCATCGGATTGTTTCCCAACTAGCAAGATTGCCACAACGCCGTGGATTCACCGTTTCCAACTGTGCATTTCACCGCCCTAATAAAGTTGTTCCCGACAACACCAACCTTATAATCGGAAAGAATTAAATCCCGCCACCATATAGAATCACTGCGTGATAAGACGCTAGCCTCACTCACATGCACCTTCATCTTTATATTGCCATATCTACTTCTAAGCAATTTAATCCACATTGAATCATTATCATTCAAAATTCTCTATTTTCACTTGTTCAACAATGCTAAGTTCAAAACCCCGACATCTTTGACACCAAGCCCTCCTTGTGCACGAGGTTTGCACACCATAGTCCAACTAATCCAATGAATCGATCTTTTGTCTTCTTTCCCTTGCCATAAAAAGTTACTTTGAATGCGGAGAATATCCATCAACACTTTAGACGACGCTTTGTAAAATGATAGAGTGTAAATGAGAATAGCATTCAGGACTGTGTTGATCATCACCACCCTCCCCGCAAGAGTGAGGTGCCTCTCCTTCCACTTATATACTTCCACTTATATAATTGTGAAATGAAGAATAATTATATAAATTTAGTTGTATTAAATAATCATATAAAAAGAGAATATAAAAAGAGAAGAGAAAAACGTGAGATAGAGGAAAAAAATTATTATTTAAAAATAAGGTTTTTTCTTTTAAATTAAGATAATGATTGATTAAAATAAAATAAATATTGTATTGATAATGACCTGTGAGGTAAATAAAATTTTTAATTTTATTAAAATAAAAATGGATAATTAATATTTTTAGTTATAATAAATAAATAGAGAGAAAAATTAAAATAAAAATTAGAAAGTGAGAAAAAAATATGAAATAGATTTGAAATTTTAATAAAGGGAGAGAATGAGTGTATGTAATAGTGTAATTTGGATTTGAAAGGGTGCAATTTTAGATTGCCGTGTATTCAAATATGATTGATAGAGAAGTGTATTATTTTGGCTATTTGTCAAATACATATTTGACTTTTTATAAGTGTAAAAAATTTGAATGGAAAAGAAAAATTTAAAAATACATGCAATTGATTTGTTATTGTTAGACATTAGAATACATCAAATCTATTATATTTTTCATCTTTTTCTTTCTTTTCATCATCTTTCTTACATCTTTCTCTCATTTCAACTTTTTCTCTCAACCAAACACACCTTAAAAACCATGTATTCTTCTTCATGTGGCCTGAGAAACCGGGCACCCCTTGATCAACACTTTTTCTATTTTTAATATTGAATTAAGTTGTTCCCTTTGGACGGGTTGATGAATCCACACACTGATGTATACTTTGTAATCTTTTATATTTCACAAATATAACAAAAGAAAAAATAGTGACCAACATAAAGGTGGTATTAACTAGCAGAATAGTATTATTAAAAGGCCACTTCATATTAACGAAGTATTATTTGAAGAAAAACCAAACTAATGTTGCATAATAATAACCATGTATATACAAGATATGAAAGAGCTGTAGATCGATATCTTAACCATGTGTACCACCTTGATTTGAGCAAACTATTAACCATCAAATAAAACATAGACAAAATGTTTGAATTTACTTTGATAAAATCACAAATATATGTTATGATTTTGTCAAATTCACGATAAATTCAAACATGTAACTAAAAAGATAACACATACATATATAAAAAAACAATTGCAACAACAAAGACAGGATGAAGTCGGTTTGATATAAAAACCAAAAGAAACACAAGAAAAACAACCGAACCCCAAGTAGATTGTCCTCCATCTCCACCGTCCAAATTTGTCACAATAGTTGCCGGATCCACGTGTCGTCCAAATAGAGAGATGAGAGTAATCACAAGTGTTAAAAACAAGAGCAACAAGTTGAGTTTGGTGCTAGTTGATTGCATATTGATATATGATGAAATCCACAATAAGAACACCACGATACCAACTATGGCCATAAGTTGTAGAGGTAGAGTTGATAAAGAGGACAGAGAGTTTTCCATCCATCCTTTCTTCAATTCTGAATCACTGCTCTTGTTCACTAAGGAAGCCATTAGTTTCTCTCTCTCAAACAAGTCTCAACTGTTTTTTTTTTTTTTTTGGTTTCTAGGAATTAAAGTAGATGTTTCTTGAACTAGTAGTTGTGGATAACACTACTGGTTACACTTGCATATACTATATATAGACTCTCATAAAATCAGATAAAGTTTTTGTGAAAATAAATATTCAAAGGCATTCATTGAGCTTTAGCCGGTTAAATATGTTATAATATTATCTATTACAATACATACACAACTAATAAAATATATAGCTGAATATATGTCAAGCAAATTGAATTCATATTTATCTTTCGGGAAATATACTTATTTATAAAAGAAAATCGTAAACAGATATAGAAATTTAATGATGACCCATTAATAGACAAGAAAGAGGATAAAAAGAGAATAAATCATCAAATTTAAGTTGGGTGGTAGAAATGAACAAGGGATTGAGAAATTTTATGTGACAGGAATGTACTGTTTAAACTGAAGGAATTTTTGTTATTGAATTACGGTAGAATGATATAGAATATTGTAATTCCTCCCGTCTGAATTATAAGCAAATATTCTCTTTTTAAGTTTATTGAGTAATGAATGTATCTGGTCTACATAAAAGATCAGATACATTCATTATTCAATAAACCTGTAAAGAGAATATTTGTTTATAATAATGGCTAGAGGAAGTATGAGATAGAATGTTGGACGCTAACAAGAGAATAAAATAAATATAACAAAAAAGTGGATGCTGGGTTGGATGCGTAAGAAGACTAGACATGATAATATTAAAAATGATAATAGGAGAGAGAATATTGGGGTAGTACCTATAGTATAAAAGGTGGTGGAAAATAGACTTAAGTGATTTATGCATTGTAGAGAGAAAACCTATAGATTATATGGTAATGAGAGTAGATCAGATGGAGAGGAGTCAAGTAGCTAAAGGTAGATGAACACCTAGAAAAACTATAAGGCTTTGTTCGGGAGTCTAGAGGAGAAGGGAGGTGAGGACTTTGAAAAAAGATAATGAAAAAAGGAAAAATAATAGACAGACTTTTGTTAGGAGGATTTTGTTTTTAGTCATAACACAAAATCTCCCTAATTTGGAAGAAGTAAAAAATTGTATTGGAGAATGGGTATAAAGGATTTTGGAGGATTTACACAAATTATTAAAATATAAATTTTTGTTGTTATAGTATTAAAAAAAATGTATAGTAAAGATAAACACTCTTTTATCATTTATAAAAAAAAATCCAAAAAATATAAAAGATTTCTTCATATTTTTTTAGAAAACCAGTTTTCGAAGTTGTCCCTTCCCGTCCAAACTCAAACAAAACCTAAGAGAAGTTATTAAAAATTAAAAGATTTCGAGATTAATAATTTGGATAAAAGCATAATGTTGGATAAAACTAATTTATAGTGGAAGTTTTTCCATGTAATCGATTTCACTTAGTGAAATTAGGCTGTTGTTATTGTTGATTATGATTAACTAACAGCGTAAAATATTTTTACTCTGTCGATATATATATATATATATATATATATATATATATATATATATATATATATATATATATATATATATATATGGGATATATCAAATGAGAACTTTGGTTATTATGAGAACTGAGAACTTTTAATAATAACCGTACGATTTAAAATCAATGTCTCAGATTTCACTCAAATTTTAAAAGACAATAATTAATAGATAGATTCTGATTTAAATACATATCACATAAATGCATATCTGAGCAATGCTTTTAAATCGTACGGTTATTATTAAAAGTTCTCATTCTTATAATAACCAAAGTTCTCATTTGATACGTCCCCATATATATATATATATATATATATATATATATATATATATATATATATATATATATATATATATATATATATATATATATATATATATATATATATATATATATATATATATATATATATATATATATATATATATATATATATATATATATATATGATGTATCAAGTAAGAAGGTTTTTAAATAAAAGATAAGAGGATTCAATACTAACTATTGGGTCAGGTAGATGATCTTGATGAAATCAAGTGAAGCATATATAATAAATGTTCATCAAGACCATCTACCTAATCCAATGATGAATATTGAATCCTTCTATCTCTTATTTTAAAAATCCTCCTACTTAATATATATATATATATATATATATATATATATATATATATATATATATATATATATATATATATATATATATATATATATATATATATATTGAGAATGAGAGAATGAATTTGAACCATTAGATTTTAAAATAAATGGTGGAGATTATACGTCACTATTTTTTTCTCTCTCCTCCATCATTTATTTTAATAATGGAGGAGAGAGAAAAAATAGTGACACATAATCTCTACAATTTATTTTAAAATCTAATGGTTCATATTCATTCTCACATTCTCATATAACTTACCCATTCTCATAGTATACGTCCTCTCTCTCCCTCTCCCCCCCCTCTCTCTCTCTCTCTCTCTCTCTCTCTCTCTCTCTATATATATATATATATATATATATATATATGTATTAGCATATATTAGCTTAGTGAAACTAGGCTTGGTTGTTATTGTTTTTGTTAATGATGATTAACTACCACTGTAAAATATTTTTACTCAGTGTGTGTGTGTATATATATATATATAGTTGAAATACAATGAGTGATAACTCCTATTTATATAAGGATGTCTGGTAGAATTTTAAGGTTGTTATTAGTTTTAGAGCAAGCTCACACAAGTATAATAACAAGTTATGTATCTAAATGGTTTCTCACTGAATTAAATGTGCTTCTCAACTTTGTGGTTGAGTTATATAGATCTATTGGGTCTAATTCTTGGACCCATGGAGAATTTATTTTATTCCTTTTAAGATCGTGAAAATGTTATTCTCCATATTCTTTTGGAAGAACATAACTTTCCTTTTTGGCTAAACTTCTGTAACATTAGTGCCTAAGGACACGTCTATCCCCATGTTTCATGAGTGGGAAATGAGCGATTTTACCCAAGTTCAACAAAGAGCAAGTAACACAACCAATGGACGAGTTTTATACACAATTGGTACATGTTGTGATAAATGGTCGACTAGGAGCTCTACTCTAGGCGATGTTTGGTATTCTCCTACTCTTGCTGAACTTCGTATTTCCCTCTGTGGATTCTTATAATTATATCATTACATAGTCTCTAAAGCACAAGGGCTTATAAATGACAAAGTGAATTAGTTTCATCAACTCCTACCTCCGCATTTGGATGAGCCCCTCAAGCATGGTTTATGGTGACTCCCTCAAGCATGACTCACGACGAGTCCCTAAAGCATAGCTAGGGGTGAGTCCATCAAGCATAACTTGAGGCGAGTCCTTTAAAACTACCTTAGAGCAAATCTTTATGTGTCAATCGAGGTGAATACTCAAATGTAAATTGAGGAGAGTGCATGCGCCGCATTAAATATGGTTAATGGTGAACTTGTCTGTGAAAGCTAAATCGTCCTAAATCCCTTACACATGTCAAGGACGTGATGCATCTTTTGTAACTGTTGGGGCACATAGTGGGATGTCGTTGATTACCCATAAGGTTGGCCTTAAAGTTCCTATAAAATGGGTTCAGTCCTCACTATTTTCTAGTCACATATCTTCTTCTCTCAAGCTTTCATAAAAGCTCCCTCAGAGTCCCTCAAGCGCAAAGCATAACTTTCCAGTTTTTTTAAGTGCAACTTGTCAACCCTTATTTGCAAGTACAAATTTGTTACTCTTTTATCCCTTTCCCTTTTAATGGTGGGTGTTAGGGATTTAGACAGGAATGGTAGGGTGATAAAAACCTCAAACATTAGAGAATGGCCTGAAATGTACTTGGATTACACAATGACTTTAAAACAGGAGGAAAGTTCCATTAACTACAAACATTTAGATTTAGGTGTATTTGGGAGTTATGAAAGCACTATTAGTTCTCACAGTGGCTCTCTTTCTTCCCGTTCTTTACCAAGAAACTCGCAACAGCTGATGGCGGCCATAGACGCTAAATACTCCAACGTTGAAGATTTTGTGACCTTGTATACTTGTGAGGAGATGGTTGCTACCTTTCGGCGAGAATTTCATTTTTCTAGATCTGTCAATAAAAAAGATGTTATTTTGGAGGCGTGTTTTGAGAAAGAGACGGTTAACATGGCCTCCCTAGATGACTTGCCCATCCCCTACTTCTACCTAAACCTCCCCGTTATCCATGATTTAAGGGTTATAATCCCGTTCACCCTATTTGAAGCGAAGTTTCTAGCGACTGCCAACATCGCTCCCTCTTAGATTTCTCCCAACTTATAGAGTTTGTATATGGCCTTTGAAATTATATGCCAGCGTCTGGATGTTATCCCTACCATATGGATGCTTTTTTTGCTTTTACGATACCAAGGCCTCCCTAGATGACTTGCCCATCCCCTAATTCTACCTGAACCTCCCCGTTATCTATGATTTAAGGGTTATAATCCCGTTCACCCTATTTGAAGTGAAGTTTCTAGCGACTACCAACATCGCTCCCTCTTAGATTTCTCCCAACTTATAGAGTTTGTATATGGCCTTTGAAATTATATGCCAGCGTCTGGATGTTATCCCTACCATATGGATGCTTTTTTGCTTTTACGATACCAAGGTTGGTACCAAAGGTGACTGGGTGAATTTTAGAGCTTTATCAGGAGGAACACTATTCAATCCACACTTAATCAGCCATTATACAATTTCACGAAGAATGCAATGCAACATTATTGACTCATGCATGTGGTACCAAAACTTCACTGATGACTCAGTCTTCGTTCTCTAAAGATCCCCACCAATAGGATCGATTCCTGCTTGGAACCAGAGCACTTCACAATATTGCCCTCAATCCACACTATGGTATTTAGGCCATCACTGGACCAATCGTCCTAATCAACATTGTTGGACCAATGTCCTAACATATGCCATGAGTGCATAATGCACAACAACACAATAAAACATGACCACTACTAGTCAAAACGCATCATCATCCATGTGATCATTATAGTATCATCACACGCTTCATAATATATACCTCTTTATCATAACAACATCAATCCATCATAGTAAACATACATCATATTCCATCAAAGCATAATCACATCAATTCATCACAAGAAGCATACATCATGTTACATCAACGCATAAACACATCACTTCATCTTAGCACAATCATTAGAAAAATACATCTTATGGTTCATTTTATTTTACCAAAGTGTATTTCATCGCGTTATCTTTCCAACGCTTTGAACGATGCATCAAATGGACTTACGATTCAAAAGTTATGGCCAAACAATTTCGTATTACAAAATTTTGGGAGCTGACACGGCCACCCGTGTCACTCCGAGCCCAGAATTCCATTTTTTTCACTTTTATGACACCACAATCCAGGGGGCTGACATAGCCGTTTGTGTCAGCTGACACGGCCAGTGTCAGGGCCCAGAAAACCATTTTTTCTATGCGATTTTGTGTAATCTCTTGTTTTTCAGCCTTCCAACAGACCCCAAACCCCAAGTTTTGATCTCCAACAACCCCAAAATACGTTTTATCATATGGTACTCTAATCAAGGGAAATAAGCACTTCACAACCTCAATTTATCATCTCTAAATCACTATTAACATACTCAAAGTCACAACTCTCAAACAATCAATCCATGGCATGATAGCATGGTAGTTATAATACTTTTCATCAAGATCATCATACCAGACAACACATCATACTAGATATCATATGCATCAATTCATGGCAACAACTTCATAATTGCATCATTTCCAACAAAATCATCATGTTATCATCATCAATCAAAACCTCAAACACAGACCTACAAATACCTAAACCCATATCAATCATAATGACAAGAATTACACCCATTACCTTAGATTTCTAGCTTTGATTCTTTTACCAAGCTATACGATTGACTCTCTTCTCTTTGTGCCCTAGCTCTCTTTCACCGTTTCTTCCAATTTCTCACGATCGTACAAAATGACTCTCTCTCTCTCTCTCTATCCCTCTCTCTTTCTTTCTCTCTCTCTCTCTCTCTCTCTCTCTATATATATATATATATATATATATATATATATATATATATATATATATATATATATCTCCTTCTTTTACTTAGTTAACTTTAGGACCCTTTCTATGATCTTCCTATTATGCCCTCACACAATTCTCCTAAATATTTATTTCATTATTATATTATTAATATTAATCTAAATAATATAATATAATTATTTAAATCAAGGTCATTCTAACTCATCCTAATTCAACTACTACCCCACATACGTCACACATCATTCTTCACATAATTTATACAAATTCATCAATAACTCACAAATAATCAAATAAATAATTAATTTCTAAAATTTGGGGTGTTACACCAAGGGCTTGGAATCTGGAAATTGATTTATTTTCAAGCATCAGGGGTTTAAAAAAAGTGAAATGGAATATGGTGTGCATGTACAACATACCTACGATATCAATGTGATTTTGGTGTGTTTTTATGTAGATGACATATTGCTAACATGAAGCTGTACTTTTGAGATAAACAAGTTCAAAAGGATTCCGATGAATGCTTTTGACATGGATGACCTTAAAAATATGGTATATTTTCTACGGATGAAGATTTTACGCTCTGAAAAGGGAATCATTGTTCATCAACTGAAATCTAAACTTGATTTGCTGAAGAGATTCGGTATGATGAATTGTAAATCCGTAGTCACACCTGCAGAAACAAACCATAAGCTGGACTTTAATCTAGATGGTGATGAAGTAGATGTTACAACCTTCAAACTATTGGTTGACTCTCTGATATACATGTGTAACACTAGACTTGACATATGTTATGCTCTTGGAACGATGAGTAGGTTTATGAGAAAACCAAAGTGGTCACGTTACTAAGCTGCAGTCAGAATCCTCAGATATATATATATATATATATATATATATATATATATATATATATATATATATATATATATATATATATATATATATATATATATATATATATATATATATATAAAGGGAGCTATGAAGTATGATACTCCCTCTGTCCCAAAATAATTGTCATAGTTGGTCATTTCACACGGATTAAGAAAATGTGATAAATGAAAGAAAGAGAATAATATTTTTACCAAATTATCTTTGTTTACTATTGGTGTATTCAAATTATCATAAATGTAGAGTGAGAGAATAATAAATTGATAGTATTAATTAGATGGTAAAGTTGAATGATAAAATTAGAATTGTATTGAAAACTAAAAGCGACAAGGGACAAATAATTTTATAAGATGTGACATTTATTTTGGAACGTAGGGAGTATTATGTTTCCATCTGGAGTGTCAGATGACTTTGAGCTGATATGTTATGCAGACTATGATTGGTGTGGAAACAAGGTAGACATAATAAGTACTACATGATACATATTTATATATCTAGGTGCTCCCATTTTTTGGTGTTCCAAGAAGAAACCAGTGGTTGCATTGTCAACCTATGAAGTATAATACATTGTTGGAGCATTGTCTGTGTGTCAAGCTGTTTGGCTAATAAATTTGTTGCAGGAACTGGAGTTCAAAATGACCAAACTAGTCAAGTTAATGATAGACAACGAATCTGCTATAAGTATTTCCAAAAACCCAGTGTTGCATGGGAGATCAGGTTCAGAGTGGAGTGCTTGAAGTTGTTCACTGTAGCACTCAGAAGCAACTTGTAGATGTTTTGACCAAAGCGATTAAAACTGAACACGTTATCAATTTGAGGGATGAAATTAATGATGTTGTTGATTTTAATTGGCTGAATATTAATTAAGGGATGTTGTTAGTTGTAATTCAGATTCAACATTGTAATTAGCATTTATTTGCATTTCATCTATAATATAAGAAAATAAGTGGCTCTGGTTTTTACAAAATTACCCATCCTTACTTTTTGTACACCTATTAAAATTGTTGGTTTTTTGGTCTATCCACACAATTGTCCATTATATCTTAATATTTTATTCAACTATATTATAACTTATTTTCACCATTCTTTCTCTCTCTTCACCTTTTTAGTTTTCTACCCTAATCTCTCTATACTTCATTTACTCTTAAAAAAAAATGATATTTATGATCCACAAAATTTTAATAAAAAATAATATAAGGGAAAAAATTATTATTGATCTAAATATTTATGTATACAAAAATTTACTATTTATTCAGATATTTTTGTAAATGATACCTAAACATAAATAATATTTGTATCAGAAAAATCTATTATTGATCTAAATATTTTTATATAAGAAAAATATTATTTATGATTAAAAAAAATTATTCAAAAATGGTATACAGGAAAAAATCTATTATTGATCTAAATATTTTTTATCCAAAAATTTACTATTCACTCAAATATTTTTATAAATGATATCTAAACAAAAATAATATTTGTATACGGAAAAAATTTATTATTGATTTAAATATTTTATATACGGAAAATGATATTTATGATCCAAAAAAATTTATTCAAAAATGGTATACGGGAAAAAAATCTATTATTGATCTAAATATTTTTATATACGAAAATTTACTATTGATATAGATATTTTTGTAAACATTACCTAAACATAAATAATATTTGTATACGGGAAAAATCTATAATTGATCTAAATATTTTTCTATATGAAAAATGGTGTTTATGATCCCAAAAATTTTAATTCAAAAATGATATGCGGGAAAAAATTTATTATTGATCTAAATATTTTTATATACGAACATTTACTATTGATCCAGATATATTTATAAACGATACCTAAACATAAATAATATTGTATACGGGAAAAAATCTATAATTGACCTAAATATTTTTCTATATGAAAAATAGTATTTATGATCAAAAAAAATTTAATTCAAAAATGGTATACGGGAAAAAATCTATTAATGATCTAAATATTTTTATATACAAAAATTTACTATTGATCCAGATATATTTATAAAGGATACCTAAACATAAATAATATTGTTTACGGGAAAAAATCTATAATTGACCTAAATATTTTTCTATATGAAAAATAGTATTTATGATCCAAAAAAATTTAATTCAAAAATGGTATACGGGAAAAAATCTATTAATGATCTAAATATTTTTATATACAAAAATTTACTATTGATCCAGATATATTTATAAACGATACCTAAACATAAATAATATTGTATACGGGAAAAAATCTATAATTGACCTAAATATTTTTCTATATGAAAAATAGTATTTATAATCCAAAAAAATTTAATTCAAAAATGGTATACGGGAAAAAAATCTATTAATGATCTAAATATTTTTATATACAAAAATTTACTATTGATTCAGATATTTTAGTAAACGATACCTAAAAATAAATAATATTTGTCTACGGGAAATTTTTTTATTGATCTAAATATTTTTCTATATGAAAAATGGTACTTATGATCCAAAAATTTAAATTCAAAAATGGTATACGGGAAAAAGTCTATTATTGATTTAAATATTTTTATATAAAAAAATTTACTATTGATTCAGATATTTTTATAAATGATACTGAACATAAATAATATTTAAATACGGGAAAAATCTATTATTGATCTAAATATTTTTATATACGAAAAATGGAATTTATGATCCAAAAAAATTTTATTCAAAAATGATATACGTGAAAAAATCTATTATTGATCTAAATATTTTTTTATACATAAATTTACTATTCATTCAAATATTTTTATAAATGATACCTAAACAAAAATAATATTTGTATATGGAAAAAAATTATTATTGATCTAAATATTTTTATATACGAAAAATGGTATTTAGATCCATAAAAAATTTATTCAAAAATGGTATATGAGAAAAAATCTATTATTGATCTAAATATTTTTATATACAAAAAGTTACAATTTATCCAAATATTTTTGTAAATGATACCTAAACATAAATAATATTTGAATACGGGAAAAAATATATTCTTGTCTACATATTTATATATAAGAAAGATGATATTTATGATTCAAATATTTATGATCCAAGAATGATATAAGAGGAAAAAAATTTTATTGATCTAAATATTTTGATATACGAAAAATTTATTATTGATCATAATATTTTTTCATTTTAAATATTCTATTTAAAATAAATATATTATGTAAATAAATGCGCGTATCAGACCAGAACCCGTGCGTATGCACGGGTTTGTTACTAGTTTGGTTTAAACTTCAGTTTATTTTAGATGTTAGCATATAAACTCAAAGTTAATTGCATTTGTAACCGTATTTTCTGATTTGAGAAATAGAGATTGAAAGTTTATTTATCACTCTTTCTTGTGTATGTTATTTTCTTTTATTTTCATCTTCTTCAAACTTATGTCCAAACCTTACCCTCTTTAATTCAGTAGATCTTTCATGAATAATTTGGAAAATGTCTCATTTAAAGATAGAAAAATAGATAGTCCAAAGAAATAAATCCAGTTGTTTTCACAATAAATTCTAATGAAGAGACAAACAAGTATTCTAAATACTGTAATTCAATCTCAGCAACTGCAGATACATGAATCTGGATTTTTCTCCACCGAGGTGGGGACTACTTTTACGTGTTCTAACTTGGAAGGAGAAGATTGAATCGGCAATACATTCGTGGCTGATTCATGCATGCAAATGGAATTTTATGTGAAAGGTTTGTACATGATGTGTCACATTTGAGAACATTTGAGCACTTCAGCCCAAACAGTTACATAAGCTATTATGTTTCCATCCATATTAAACAACGCCGAGCAAGCATTTATCAGAATGTCAGATTTTTTCTGTTTCAGTTTGGTATTTAGTGTTCAACATTATCTCATTTATAGTTTTTGAATTCCTACATATATATCTCATTTATAGTTTTTGAAAACCCCTGCGCAACCATTTATCAAAGCAAAGTGTGAGTTAACTATTTTTAATTCAGTCTAATACTCTTTATTTGAGCTAGACTTCTACTATAAATTTTATTTAATTATAAATAGTTATTGTAATTTAAAAAATTTAAATATATTTATATGAAGATTTAATATTTAAGAATAAATTCTAATGTTTTAACTTTAATATAAAAAAATGCGTAAAACTATTATAATAAAGAAATTTTTAAATTTATATCAAAAAAATAAACCTACAAATTGAATTATAACAAAGTATTTATACTTTATACATGTTACTTTCATTTTTGTTTGTATTTTAAATAAATTTTACATTCTTTAAATAGTGAAATATGTATTAACACATAAAATAAATTATAATTAGGTTAGCCATTTCATATGGCGCCTATGTATAAGTGGTTACACATAGAAGCCATTTCAAATGGCTCCTATGTGTTAGGGCTTTTTTTTGGAAAAAATACTCCATTCCCTTTTATTTTGCACACATTTTTATGTTTCGTTTATCGATTTTATCTCCGATTTTTTCTGTCTGCCGATTTTTACGAGGGATGGGCATGGCTGATGTGAAGACACCCCCAGATGTACGTACGTAGTAATGTAAAGCAAAGTTCATTAAATAAAGTTGTTACACAATAATTGTTACAAAGTTGTTACACAGTTGATAGTCCTAGGGCATACAATTAAACATGCGTTGAGGTTGTTCCACAACTAGGACATTTTCTTTTATTATGCCTTAGCTGACAGCAAATGCTACACTTTCTTTTCATTTTGTCACGAACATCCATTTTGGTTCGAATACGAGTACTATTGGGGAGACCCTTTTTCTTTCGTCGCATCATGTTATTATGCCAAACTACTTCCCCATCATACTCAGGCCAGTAATCCTCCTTCGCTATCACTGTAAATGCGACATTGTATACCTCGTGCAAGGTGTCAATCTTGTAAATTGGAGAAAGTAGTGACAATGCATCTCGGTGCGCATATGCACATGCGGCTAGGACATGTGAGCAAGGCATACGAAATGCTTGCAACTTTCCACAGTTGCACCAATGGTCATTTAGTAGAACCCTATATTTTTGTCTCGGTAATCCTTCATTGTGGTCAATTGTTTCTCTAACACTGAATGTGCGATTGAATCGATCGAAAGCAGTAACATGATGACTGTTGGCCTTTGTTAATTGTTCTTTCAAAAATTTCATGCAACTCTCGCTGAATAGTTCTCCCGATTCTCTAACAGCACTCCACCTCTGACCTCTTGTTGAGAATAGCGAAGCCATCCTAAAGTAGGTTGCTTCCACCAGTGCAGTAATAGGGAGGTTTCGAATGCCCTTAAAAATACCATTCATGGATTCCACAAGATTTGTTGTCATGTGGCCCCAGCGTACGCCGTTGTCATTAGCCCTAGTCCATTTCTCCCTTGCAAAGTTATCAATCCAGCTTCCCGCATCTGGATTTGACAATACAATTTCACTCCGATAATGTTGGAATGTAGGTTGAGTTAACGCATATCCTGCATTCACAAATGTCTTCCGAAGGTGGCTATATCCTTAATCTCTCGCATGAAATTCTGGGCAATATGTCGAATACAGTATACATGCGTTGATGCTAGGTGTTGCCATCCGTTTGTCGGATTGTTATAAGCACTTTCAATGGAAGCATGCCATCCTTTTAACGACTACTTTTATTATTTTATAAAATTTGTAACAACCTTAATATAAATCAAGATGATGGAAGTGGACAAGCATCCATCACATTTGATCATTTGAATGTCGTTGAAGAAAACTCAAGTGATGTTGCGAGTCGAGTTACGACTATTTGAATTTGTGTTATCTTGGAAGGAACAAAGTTATTTTGTGTTATCATGAATATTTTGTGTTATCATGAATATTTTGTAACTTAAAATTTGTTGGAACAAATTATTTAATTTTTGAGTGCTACATTAGATGATTTTTGATGTATTTTGGATACTTTGAATTAAGTTAATGTGTTGTTTTATAATTTAACTGTTAACTTATTGCATTGCATGGTAACTTATGAAATGAAAGAGAGAATTTTAATTTTTTTAGAAATGGGCCAGTTTATGGCCGGGTAGCCCGCAGCCTAGACAAAGCTGGGCCTGGATAGTAAAACTAAAGCCCATTTAAAAATTGATATTTTAGACTCGACTCTGAAAAATCCGAGGCCCGCATGGACCGGCCCGTTTAAAGCCGAGTAGCTCATATTCCCACATCAACATACTATTCATTCATTCTAACATTTAACCTCATTGACTTAGATGTAGAATATTAACCTTACGGATATACCTCATATTCGCCTATTGCATACTCTCATCATCGTGCTGGGGAGATTATGTGGCAGATTCCATCAGCAAATCACCAATTTCTCAGCATATCACCAATTTCCTATTAGTCATCCGAATACTTCATTCATCATAATTATCGGTTTTGATTTCCTTGTCTCATTTCTAGTCAAACAACTACGCTTTGGAATAGCGTTGATCCATCCTTGTTGATTGTACAAATATATACCTTCATACTAACTGAAAATAAACGTGAATTATAGCCTTTACACATCAGATTGTTCCCCATTTTCATTTTTAAATGAAAATGTATCGAAGTATCAAACATGATCAATAATCAAATCAAATAATGAGATAGCACAATCATTCATCAGCTTTTTCAATGCAACTTTTGGAATGGTGTCCCTACCTGTTTTGAGAAAGTTGAAAACAACTCATACCTGCTATATGTTTGTTTAATCATGATTCAAAATTGAAGCTAGTGTAACATGCTTATCTGACAGAAAATTTTAATCAGCACACTTTAGTTAACCTATTCTCTATCTCTACACTACTATCAGAATTTCATTTATAAATTTTGCAGCATCATATATACAGAATCACTAGCAGAAAATGATTCCTCTAAGCTCATTTTTTACTATTGTACTAATAGCAGTTTTATTTTCATATACATCTTCTGCAGTTTATTCTACTAGTACTCATGAAGATAATTTCCTTCAATGTCTCTATAGTTATTCACATAACTCCACTTCTTCAATCTCTAAACTTGTGTACACAAAAACCAATTCCTCTTACTCATCAATACTTCAGTTTTCAACTCAAAATCTCAGATTTGCAACACACACAACACCTAAACCCCTTGTAATCATCACACCTCAAGAAGTTTCACATATTCAAACCATCATAGCCTGTTCCCAAAACCATGGCTTACAGGTTCGAATACGAAGCGGCGGCCATGATTTCGAGGGTCGTTCCTATGTTTCTGAAGTTCCATTTGTCATAATTGATCTCACAAACTTTAGAGAGATTGAGATAGATGTAGAAAACAGATCTGCTTGGGTTCAATCTGGTGCAACAATCGGTGAGCTATACTATAAAATTAGTCGAAAAAGCCGAAATCTTGGTTTTCCTGCTGGAGTTTGTCCTACAATAGGTGTTGGTGGACATATAAGTGGCGGCGGATATGGAACCGTGGTGCGTAAATTCGGTCTTGCAGCTGATAATGTAATTGATGCTCAGATAATTGATGTGAAGGGTAGGTTTCTTGACAGAGAAGCAATGGGTGAGGATCTGTTTTGGGCTATTAGAGGTGGTGGAGGAGCAAGTTTTGGTGTTATAATTTCATGGAAGATAAAGCTTGTTCAAGTTCCATCAATTGTGACAGTGTTTAATGTTCCAAGAACATTGGAACAAAATGCAACAAAGCTTGTCCACAAGTGGCAATATGTGGCAAGCAAAATTGATGAAAACATGTATATTGGTGTTATCTTGCAAAGAGTAAATTCAAAGTCAAAGTCAAAGTCAACAACAGTTCAAGCTTTATTTCAATCCTTGTTTCTTGGTGGTGTAGATAAACTCATTCCCTTGATGCAAGAGAAGTTTCCAGAACTTGGTTTGGTTAGAGAAGATTGTAGTGAGATGAGTTGGATTGAGTCAGTTCTTAACCTTTATGGATTTCCTAAAGGAGAATCACATGAAGTGTTGCTCAATAGAACACAAGCTTCAAAGGATATTTTCAAAGTAAAATCAGATTTTGTGAAAGCTCCCATTTCTGAAAATGGATTAGAAGGAATATGGCCTATGTTTCATGAAGATGGTGCCAAAGATGCATTCATGTATCTTTTTCCTTATGGTGGCATAATGGATCATATTTCAGAATATGAAATTCCATTTCCACATAGAAATGGAAATTTATACCAAATTCAGTACTCAGCACATTGGCATGAGGTGGAAAAAATGAAATTTGATTGGATTAGAAAACTTTATAGTTATATGGAACCTTTTGTTTCAAAGTCTCCAAGAGGTGCATATATCAATTATAGAGACCTTGATATTGGAGTGAATAACATTAAGGGATACACAAGCTATAAGCAAGCTAGTGTTTGGGGTGTTAAGTACTTCAAAAACAACTTCAAAAGATTGGCAAAAGTGAAGACAAAAGTTGATCCTCTAAATTTCTTTAGAAATGAACAAAGTATACCTTCTCTTTTTACCAAGAGAGGCAAATAGAATTTCTTGCCGTGATTTCTCTTTTAGCGGTGGCTTCTTCCAAAATCACAGTACATTTTCACGTTTGCCATGAAGCTACCTTTTGTAGCTTTTAAAATTCACGTTTGAAAGGCTCTTGGACGTACGTTTGGTGGCTGAAAAGCCAAACCAAACAGGCTAATTGTAGAATTTCTTTAGCTGTTGTGATGTTTCTCTATTGTATGTGTATTTTTTTTTTTAAATGAAAATTTAAAGAGTTGTGTAAGCTTCATTAGGAAATCTCAACAATCTCCATTTTTTTATGAGTTCACTCGATGGAAGATTAGAAGACACAATCAAATTACAATTACACTTATATTAGGTGAAACCCAAAGCGAATCTGACCTATATTCCAATTGAGTAGTTTCATATCCCAATTTTCCCCCACTCTATTCATATTGTTAGGTTTTAGTTACTTTGTACTTTGAAGTTCCATATGTTTAATTCATAGAATTCATTTCCATTTGTTAAAATCACCTGTATCATATGACCATTTCTAAGACATTGATTTTAAATCGTATGATTGTTTTTAAAAAGTTTCAGTTCTCATAATAACTAAAGTTCTCATTTGAATCTCCCATACTGGATTTAGCCATCAAAATAAGCATAGCCAAAACTTGTTTCATATTTGACCTTGTTCGTTATTATTATTATTATATTGATTTATTATATACTAGTCTGTATACCCGTGCAAGGCACGTGTTTAAATTGTATTAATTAAAACAATTTTGTCTAACAAAATATATAACAAAAATATAAAATAGAGATTGGTTTAAATTTTGTTTTGTTTTCTATAAGTTATAAAAAATACAGTTCAAATAATATAATAAAGAGTTATTATTTATAGATTAGACACAAAAGGTAACAAAATAATATAATTAATTCATTTTTGAAGTTATTCAGTAATTAAAAATTAAAATTAAAATAATATAATAGATTAACTAATAAAATTTAGTATTTTAAATATATATATATATATTCTAAAAACTGATCATATTGTTTGTGTAAAAATGAGATTTCACCGTAACTTATAAATTGAAGCACACAAATCAAACTTATATAAAAGTGAGGCTTCATGGTTATTAAAAAAAATTAATTGAATAATTATTTACTATAAAGAAACAATAATTCTGTAAAAATATAATAAATTCATAGAAATAGTTATTAATCAATAACCATTTTAAAAAGACATAAATTTAAAAAGCCTTAGGAATACTATCCAATTTCCAATCCAAGTACTCAAGCTTGATTCTTACTACATCACATCATTGGTTCCTTGCAATAGCTTAACTACAATAGCTATAACTGGCTTACATCACACCATTGGTTCCTTGCAATAGCTTAACTATATACAATAGCTATAACTGGCTTGCTCTCCTGATTGGTTGCTAACACATAATCAACGGCATTGAAGCTTTACATGTAAAATATAAAATGTGTTTTCTTAGCACTCAAAACGGCAACACATTTTTAGCATTCAAGATATATGACTCATATATGGAGCAGAAAATGAGATCTATCTATGATTTAAAGAAAAACAATTTGGAGACAGATGTAGAATAGTCAAAATAGATTAAGAGTTACTACAATAAATAATTCATATTCTCAGGAATGAAATAGAGTTTACTATTTCATCATCATCTACTTGTGTTGAGACTTAGGCTTTGTTTGGATTGATGGAATCGGATGGAGCGGAGCGGAATGGAATGGAATAAAATGATATTCCGTTGTTTGGATAATTTAAAAACGGATGGAGCGGAGCGGAAAGGAGTGGTATGGATTCCATTCCATTCCATCACTTACCACCATATTCCTTCCCCTCCGATTTGGGCGGAATGAACAATTTGTCTTATTCCGTCCTAAAATTTCCAAACAATGGAATGGTACATTCGTTCCGCTCCGTTCCATTCCGCTCCATCCCACTCCACTCCGCTCCATTCCGCTCCGTTCATTTTGTGATATCCAAACATAGCCTTAAGTTCTTGTACTCTCTCGTCCGTGTCTCGTAAAGCATTTCCGTAGATGTTGATCAAATGGGAAAAGGAATACAAAATATGACTTATAATAAAATTAACTTTGAAGCCTGTATTTTAGTGTATCATATGGCACATAAGTTTGTTTATGATATTACCTCATCAACTTCTTCAGGAGAGATGATAAGTGGTGGACATATCATGAACATATCTCCAACTACACAAATTAACATACCATGTTACTCACACTCTGCTGCGAAATAGGCACCTATTCCTGTAAAAAAAACCTCACAGAGTCAGAACAAACTGGTAACTATGCTCACAAAATTAAACAATTATACAATTATTAAAACAGCTTAATTAAACAATTATTACATAACACTTGAGATAAAAAATATATATATGTGATGGATCTTACAAATAACTGGTTTAAATAGGAACAACCCAAAAAAACTTCATTTAGCGTTGAGGATGCGTTATGCTATCGTGAAGAACATTCTCTATCAAGGTGAGGTTGTTTGGGATAAAACCACAGGATCTAAAAGGGCTGATGAAATTTGGGCTGAATATATCAACATGAAAAAGAAAATTACTAACAGATTAAATCTGGGCTGAATGTGTTGTATTCTTTTCACACCATAGAAGTCTCTGATGTTAGAAATAACATATACCAAAAGCATATACCAAACAACGACACAAGTGATGTTGTCTAAGCTTCCTGGAGTATGAGCTTCTTTAATAAGTGATTTAGATGCAACTTTTGCATCAGTCATACTATGTAACACTGCATCCTGAAAAAGATAGAGAGACTGCATAAGTAAACAAAATCCTAAATTTCAATCATAAGATTCCCATAGAAAAAATAAACTAAAATTACACAATTTGCATTTTAAGTTTAAATAATCAATCAAAATCAAGTTTTTGAGACAAAAATAAAACAAAATTTGCAAGAACTGCAAGGAGGGAGGCGTGAATTAGCAAAAGAGAAGAGGAAATCAACAAATTTCGAATTGCAAGAACAGAACAGGAGGGAGGCGTGAATTGGCAAAGGGGTTTTTTTACCTATTTATAAACCCTAAATCCGAAGGCTGCTCATGATGAGATTCATTGGAAGGTTGCATCGAGAAGAAAAAAATTGAAGAAAAAAAACGCTGCATCGAGAAAGGCTGCATCGAGAAAGAGGAAGTGTAAAAGGTTGCATTGAGAAGGAAAAATTGCAAGAATATGAAACGCTGCATCGAGAAAGAAGAAGTAAAAGGTTATATCGAGAAAATCACATTTATAACAGTTAATTTTTTATAATGATTCTGTTTTTAAAAAACAAAATATATAATAAAAAACATACCATATATATATATATATATATTTATAGTAATGTTACCAAAAATAGAAATATTATAAATAGCAAAGGCTTTAGAATTGCGCCACTTGTAAAACTTGCCCAAATACTCCTTTAGAAATATTATGATGTATGATTTGTAAGGGTAATTAAGTCTTTCTCAGCATTTAGTATTTATACTTTGGTGTAACCCTTACTCTTTCAGTTTTTGTTCATTCTATTGAAACCCTAACTCAAAGGGTGTTTTCTCCTTCTCTATGTTTATATATATTTACTATTGTTAACATGGTATCAGAGCTCGGTTTGATTTCGGATCTATCGTAAAGTGGTCCATATATTTTTAAGGTGTTTATTCGGTGAAGTGTTGGTCTTACGGTGCTTTCATTGGAATTTTTTGGCACTGCTCATTGGAATTTGACGGCATGGCTTCTTCATTGGTTTGGTAATGTTTATTAGATAGTTCCTTGCCTTTCTTTACTGTTCCATTAAAATATTTTTGGGATAATCATCTTGTGGCATAGTATTCAACACGTTGTTCCTGCTTTGTATCATTGGCTAGTGGGCTACTTTGTTATTCCTTGTTTCCTTGTATTTTTACGGTTAAAAAAAAGGTGAGTTACATTATATTTTGATACAGTGATCGAATTGTTTTCCTGGATCAATTTTATTTGATATTTTGCTCAAGTGTGGTGCTTTGGTTATCTCATAGTTGATTGCAATGAGTAATGAAAAAGATGACTCTCTTCAGTCGGTTAGTGTCCAACTCATTGGAGACAATTATTCCTATTGGAGTTATGTAATGAAAAAAAATTTAAAAGGAAAAAGGATGTGGAGTTATGTTGATGGAACCTCGGTTAAACCTACAGATAAAAAGGATGAAGCAAAATATGCAAAAGAGTTGGAAACATGGGATGTTAGTAATTCGAAAATTCTTACTTGGATCAATAATTCTGTTTCTCAGTCAATAGGTGTGCAACTAGCAAAATATGATACTGCCAAGGAGGTTTGGGACCATTTGAAACGTTTGTATGCTCAATCTAATTTTGCAAAACGGTATTAGTTGGAGAGTGATATTAGAGCTCTCAAACAGAATAAGATGACCATTCAAGAATTCTATTCAGCGGTGACTAATTTGTGGGATCAATTGGCTCTTATGGAATCAGATGAATTGAAAGTTTTTAAAGCGTACACTGATCAAAGAGAAGAGCAACGTTTGGTTCAATTTTTTATGGCACTTAGGGAGGATTTTGAGGGACTTCGTTGGGGTATTCTGCATCGTAATCCTCTTCCCAGTGTTGATTTTGTTTTTAATGAATTATTGGCAGAAGAAATTAGACTCAAGTCCCACTCAAATTTGATTTCAGATAAAGGAGTTCTATCCACTCCTCCGTCTGTTTTTGCTGCTCCATCTATGTCAGTTATGACTGCTGATGGCACTCATATGCCATTAGCAGGCATTGGTTCTGTCTCCTCACCTAATTTTTCATTTTCTGATGTTTATTTTATTCCTAACCTCACTTTGAGTCTTGCTTCTGTTAGTCAATTGTGTGATTCTGGTTACTCAGTTATGTTTTCTTCCACTTCTTGTTGTGTGCAGGATCCTCATTCCGGGAGGCTGATTGGGACAGGCCGTAGACAAGGGGGACTTTATATTTTGGATGAGTTGAGAGTCCCAGATACTGCAGCCTCAACCTCTACTTCCACAACTGATTTATTATCCTCTTTTCGTTTGAATTCTTCGTCTTCTAGTTTTTATTTATGGCATTACTGTCTTGGACATGTCTTTGCTTCTAGATTAAAGTATTTGGCTTCTACTGAAGCTTTAGGAAAGTTACAAACTAGTGATATCTCTGATTGTTGTGGTTGTAAACTTGCTAAATTTTCAGCTTTACCATTTAGTAAAAGTGTTTCCATTTCATATGCACCTTTTGACTTAGTTCACTCTGATGTATGGGGTCCATCGCCGCTTCTTACTAAGGGTGGATCTAGATATTATGTTTCGTTTATTGATGACTATACTCGTTATTGTTGGGTTTATCTTATGAAAAATTATTCAGAATTTTTTGACATTTATTGTATGTTTCGTGTTATGGTTAAGACTCAACATAATGTTGTTATAAAGTGCTTCCGTTGTGATTTAGGTGGTGAATATACCTCTAATAAATTTTCTGAATTGCTTGCTTTTGATGGTACAATTCATCAAACATGTTGTACTGATACACCTCAGCAAAATGGAGTTGCTGAAAGGAAACACCGTCACATTATTGAGACTGCTCGCTCCCTTTTGTTGTCTGCTTCGGTTCCTAGTGAATTTTGGGGTGAAGCAGTTCTTACTGATGTTCATGTTATTAATAGAATCCTATCATCTGTCACATTAGGTTTGTCTCCCTTTGAAAAATTGTATAACTCTATCCCTGATTATTCATCGTTGAAAGTGTTTGGTTCTACTTGTTTTGTTCTTCGCCCCCAAGTAGAACGTAGTAAGTTGTCTTCTCGTTTTGCTATATGTGTTTTTCTTGGTTATGGGGATGGTCAAAAGGGTTATCATTGTTATGATCCTGGTGCAAGGAAATTGTATGTTTCTCGTCATGTTGTTTTCCTTGAACACATTCCTTTTTACTCTCTTTCTTCTGATTCTTATACTACTAACAGTTCAAAACTCACTCATATAGATCCTTTTGATCATAATGATAATATTTCTAGTTATTGTAGTTTTGAGAATTGCAGGACTGATACTACCAATACTCCAGATACTGGCACCCCTCTTGTCCCCATGGCTACCCAACAACCTCCTGCGACTGTTGATCCTCCGCCTCCCCGTTATCCCTCTCGTGACCGTAAGTCTACTCAATTGCTTGATTTTGTCTATTCCACTTACTCTGCTTCTTTTGCTTCTTTTCTAACCTCTATACACATTTTTTCTGAGCCCTCTTCCTATAAAGAGGCTATTCTTGACCCTCTTTGGCAGCAGGCTATGACAGAAGAACTTTCTGCTTTGCACAAAACAGATACTTGGGAATTAGTACCCCTTCCTCCTGGAAAACGTGCTATTGGGTCTCGTTGGATATACAAGATCAAAACTAAGTCTGATGGGTCAGTTGAGCTCTACAAAGCACGCCTTGTTGCTAAGGGTTTCTCTCAACAATATGGTATGGATTATGAAGAAACTTTTGCTCCTGTTGCTAAGATGACTACTATTCGCACTCTTATTGCCGTTGCATCTGTTCGTCAGTGGCATATTTCTCAAATGGATGTTAAAAATGCATTTCTAAATGGTGATCTTAAAGAGGAAGTTTATACGGTACCACCACAAGGTGTTTCTCATAATCAAGGGGAAGTGTGTAAGTTGAAGAAGGCACCATATGGTCTGAGACAAGCTCCACGAGCTTGGTTTGAGAAGTTTAACGCTGTGATTACATCTATTGGTTTTTGCTCCAGTGATCATGATTCTGCTTTGTTTGTCAAGATCACTTGTCATGGTCGTATTTTACTCTCATTATATGTTGATGATATAATTATTACAGGTGATGATATGGATGGAATTAATGATTTGAAATTACAGTTACCCAGAGAGTTTGAGATGAAGGACTTAGGCACTCTTCGCTACTTCTTGGGCATTGAAGTTGCCTACTCTCCTAGAGGCTATCTTCTCTCGCATCCCAAGTATATTGCCAACATTCTTGAACAAGCTCGCCTTTCTGATAATAGAGTAGCAGATAGTCCTCTTGAGTTGAATGTGAAATATGCTCCATCTGATGGTGTTCCTCTGCCAGATCCCACCTTATATCGTACTTTAGTTGGCAGCCTGGTATACCTTACAATTACTAGACCAGATATTTCTTATGCAGTTCATGTTGTTAGTCAGTTTGTTGTCTCTCCTACTACAATGCATTGGGCAGCTGTTCTTCGCATATGCCGTTATCTTCGGGGAACCCAGTTTCAGAGCCTCCTCTTTCCCTCATCGTCCTCATTGGAACTTCGTGCTTATTCTGATGCGGATTGGGTTGGTGACCCCACAGATCGTAAGTCTACCACAGGGTTTTGTGTTTTTCTTGGAGATTCTCTTATTTCTTGGAAGAGTAAGAAACAAGATATTGTTTCTCGTTCTTCTACAGAAGCTAAGTATCATGCTATGGCATCCACCACTACTGAAATAGTTTGGTTGCGTTGGTTAATTTCTGATATGGGTGTCATTCTTTTTGAACCAACTCCTATGTATTGTGATAACAAAAGTGCCACTCATCTTGCCCACAACTCGGTCTTTCATGAGCGTACCAAACACATTGAGATTGATTGTCACTTCACTCATCATCATCTTCAGCATGGGACAATTACTCTACCGTTTGTCTCCTCCGTTTTGCAGATTGCTTATTTGTTTACGAAGACGCATTCCATTAAACGTTTTCGTTTTTTGATTGACAAACTCTCGATGCTCTCTGCTAATGCATCTTGAGTTTGAGGGGAGATGTTAGTTATTATTATTATTGTATTGATTTATTATATATTTGTAAGGGTAATTAAGTCTTTCTCAGCATTTAGTATTTATACTTTGGTGTAACCCTTACTCTTTCAGTTTTTGTTCATTCTATTGAAACCCTAACTCAAAGGGTGTTTTCTCCTTCTCTATGTTTATATATATTTACTATTGTTAACAGACCTATCATTTGGTGTCTCATTTGTACACTTCAAACCAAAACTTGTTTCATAAACTTTAAACAATGTATCCCCCAAATGAACGTCAACTTAAAGTTGCAACAAACTGGAAAAAATAAACCTTACATATAACATAATTCGTTGAAGCAGCTCGGTTATGGTCGAAAGCGACGAAAGCGAGAATCGGAGAAGAAGCTCGGTTCTGGTCGAAGAAGCTCTCGAGCAGGAAACAAAAGTTGAGATGGCAGCGCGAGCAAGAAACGACGATGGCAGCGTGTCTGGTAAAAAAATGAAGCTCAGTTTGGGATTTTCTTCGATTTTTGAGATTGAGAGTTTGAGAAGAAGAATGAAACGAGTTAGCCTTTAGGTTTAAGAGATTGAAAAGAAGAACTGAAAGTTTAGGGATTTGTTCGTATGGACGCTTTCTAAATATTTTAGGGATTTTGTAAGTTTTTAGAAATTAATTACCTAAGACAGCACTTTATGAAGCGCTGCCTTATGTATTGCCTTTAGGCAGCACTTTTGCCTTTAGCAGCGCTTTCTAAATAATGCCTTATGCAATATTGTCTAAACGGCCTATATCAGCGCTTTTAGGAAGCGCTTTTTAAAGTAGGCCTTTAGCAGCATTTTTTCTCAAGTTTTAATTATTTTTAAAGAACTTATAACAGCGTTTTGGGAAAAAAGTGCTACCTATGTAGCGTTGTCTAAAATCAATTTTAGCGTAATGCATGCTCTCAAGACGTTCTCAAAGGTGAGCATATTGATGGTGATTTTAGTGATGATTAAGATTTAAAATTGTCACTATGGTTACAAGAGTGGTCACACTACTGAAGATTCAAATTTAGGAACTTGTTCCATTAAAATGTCTCTTCAAGTGTCGCCCTAACCCCAAGGACCCAATGAAAGTTGGGTGCCTAGCTTACGGTGTTGTTTTTGTTTGGGAAAATTGCTTTTGACTCCGTGAAGGGAATATGAGTCCTCATCTATGGATATTCAAGGCATATAATGGGAAACACGATCTAACACTATTGTACGTGTGGCAAGAAGATAGATTGTGTGTTTAAGATGGCACCTATAGGTTTTCTTAATTCAAACTTCTCATTCCTTCAAAATCCCCTCAAATTCATGTTCCCCTTAATCATTTAAGTTTCCACTAAACATCTTTAATCCTTCACGTTATTGCATTAAACAATTTTATTGACTACTCATCCACTCATATTCCCACTCAAATTTCACCCTCCTATAAATATCCCTTAATTCTCTCTCACAAATCAAACCCATCCATTGTATCATGAAATTACTCTTTTAGTGTGTTTCTTTTGTGTGATTTCTCGTGAAAAAATTTCCTATTCTCTCACAAACTTCAGATCACTTAGTTGACACTTTTTGTCAAACACCTGGTGTGCATTCTATTTGTATCAAGCTTTGACCATGGCATCCAGAGCAAATAAGAACAAGGGTGGTGCTAAGGGAAAGAAGAAGACGGGTTCATCTTCAAATGTTGTTACTCCTTTCTCTCTGATTTCTGAAGAAGCACTTTACTTCTTTGAAGAAAAATGTGTGGATAGGCTTGTGGTGAAACAACATGTGTACAAATTAAGTGTGGTGAATGAGATGCATCTTTCGCAAGTAGCAGTGTGTGTCAATTTTCAGCGCATCAATTACTTTCTTCAACTTTCACAAGAGTACAATGAAGATCTTGTGCGTGTGTTCTATGCCGGACTGCATCGTCACCGAAATTCTGAGTTCACTTTATATGGGAGGCAAAGAGTATACGTTCACCAAAGAGTTGTGGCAGACTTTGTTTGGGATCACTGTGGATGATGATGAGCCAAAAGTGTATGACACAAAACTCCACAATGATTTTTCGTTTGCATCCACACAAAAATCAATTGCTAAGAGTGCCCCCACCGAAAATCAATTTTATTAAAATAATTGACACCAAATCCCAAATCTCAACCGTTAAAATAATATATATATATATATATATATATATATATATATATATATATATATATATATATATATATATATATATATATATATATATATATATATATATATATATATATTTTATCAAATATTACATCAATATAAATGTAAGTGACCTACTGTAACTATTTGTATACACTTGATAATAGTCAATTTTAAAATTTGATAAACATTTAGTATAAAGACACAAAAGAACTGTAGAGTCAAATTGTGTTAAATTTATAATATAATAAAAAATAATTCTAAAATAAAATATTTTTTCCAGTGTTTGGATTCGTACATTATCTATAAAAAATAACTCACTTTTGACATTATTTATTTAAATCAATAGTAAATAATTTATTTCCATACATAAATTTTAATTATGTTTTTTTAGATGTAGTGAAATCTATTTTAAAAAATAATCAATTAAACAAAAATTGATATGAAAAGTATCCGTATATAACTATATTTTTTTTATCATAAAATAATTAAGAATATTTCATATTATCATACAATTTTGATATTATTTGACTCATACATTATTTATGTATTTATTCTAGATTGCTTATGATACTACGCTTTAAAATTTTATTAATTTTTAGATTATAATATATTATTTATTATAATCTTTAATATTTTCATCAATCGTATTAATATTGAAATTCATTTAATTCATTTACAACATATGATTATTTTGTGTCAAAAATAAAGATCCTATGATAATTGATTTAATTATATGAATTGCAATTAATATCATATTATATATATTATAACATAAACACGTTCAAATAATTAAAATATTTTTGTTATATTTTCATTTATCATAAATAAAATTTAATATTATTGATTTAATATTGTTGATTTTCTTTAAAAATGTTATAGTATTTATAGTTTTAGATGATATATTATATTTTAAAATAGAAAAAAATATCACAAATAATTTAACAAATAGTTATAAAAATGATAAATTTGATGTGTATAAATTTATTTATTTTGAAATTGTTGTTTTATTATTTTTATAAAACTTAAAGTTAGAAGTTTGAAAGGAAAAAAATTATCTTATAATTTTTATAAGTTGGAAAAGAATATCGATAAAATATATTAATATATTAACTATGTATCTATTTTTTATAAATTGGAAAAGAATATCGATAAAATATATTAATATATTATCTATGTATCTATTTTTATTGGGTTAATAACTCCATTAATATTTTAAACGCACATAAAGGCGAGTCATTGAAAATAATGGTTGTGATTATTGTTGTGATTTTTTTGGATAATAATTAATGCAAAAAAAATATAATAATAATTATAAATGTGATAATTCTTACCAGAAATATAATTTTACTATTTCATATTATTTTTATATTTTATTTCAAAATTTTATTTATAAACTAAAATTAATTATTCCAGATAAAAAATTTCCATTAAACTTTTTTAGATTCTAGATTTGGGCCTAAACCCATTTAGGGTTAAATAATTGTCCAACTACCCACTTACTCTCACATTATTTTCAATTCATAAGTCCATATATTTCATTGGTATTTAAACATTGTTTCTGTTTTATTACCAAACAATGTGGGACTAGAAATGTAGTAATTGTTGCTATTACTGAAGCAACACAATAGATAGTCATCTGCTTCATCCATCAATGTTGACCATCTTCTTCACTACACAACAACAACACCTTCATGCTTCAATAATTTATATCATGTAACAGGACAAGTTATTAAACTCGATCCTGATGTTATACACGATGTTACAACATCCAAGACTGAACAGATATTACATTGCAGAAGATAAATAACACAGTGATTTGTTAACCCAGTTCGGTCTAACTACCTACTCTAGGGGCTACCAAGCCAGGAAGAAGATTTCACTATCAGTAGTACTATTTTATGTAAACAACCTTTGGTTTACAGATAAACAACCTCTGGTTTACAGATAAACAACCTCTGGTTTACCTAGTCACTACCCAATGTAACATTTATCTTAGAACTCCATCTAAGACAAGAGAATCTCTGCTCACTCCCTAGTGATACCTAACCGTTACAACCCTGTAACAGCTATTTAAACAATTAACAAGAAAATCTTACTTGATCTTGCTTCATAGCTTCAATCAAGAACATAATACTCAACTCTTACCTACAGGTTTCGAGTGAGAACAAAAACTTCTCTTACCTACAGGTTTCGAGAAGGACATGGCAGCCATCCCAAAACCTGGGTGGTCTACCTTTACAAACCCTAATGACTACATCTTTTTAATACACGGTTTGGTTACAAAACTAGGTTACAAATGTTTCTTTTTATAACATATTCCCAATTGGACTTGGGCTCACAATCGCAGCATTACTAGCTATTACAAATCAGCAGATATCTTCTGCTAAAAGAAATGTCTTTATAAGTTTCCTAAATTGTCTCCACAATTAGAAACTACACAATCTCCAATATTCTGACTTGATTATTTTGACCTTTAAATCGTAACAAACTGACATAACAAACTGTTGCTAAAATTGCTCCACAATATAAGCTCTAAGATATTCTCCACAAATATCTCCATAAAATATGCTCCAAGTAACAACAATAAGTTGTTACACTTTTGCAACAGATTCTCCTATAAAAACTTTTAACATTTAGTTTCCTAAATGTTCTCCTTGATCTCCTTAGATATAGATCCACATAGGATTTCAATGTTTTAGGAATATTTTGTTTCTGTTATAACAGAATCCAAACTATCATCTCAAATACGATGTCACGACATCTTCTTCGACATGTTGTTCCAGATGTTGAAACATTTCAACACAACATGTTTCTCCATTAAATAGAACTTCAACCTGCTTTCTCTTACAAGTTATAATTATATTTAACCTATTGCTGCTAAATTAGTTTTACCAAACATAAAGCCAATCACATAACTCAAGGCACTAACAATCTCCCCCTTTGGCTTATTTTGGCTAAAACTAATTTACATAACCTTTGTATTACAGAAGCATAAAAAATACAAGGGTTTAAACATTACAATTCAGTAGCAGCAATTTAGAAGTCTTCAGTAGTCACTATTTATGATATTTCAAACTTTACAAGTGACAGTATTCAGTCTTCATACTAGGACATCTTTTTGGCAGGTCCAACTCCAATGTTCTCTCTCTCTCTTTTAAGGATCCCACAGATCACACAAAGTTTCTCCCCCTTAAAAGTTTCTCTTCAGAGATAGCATAACATAACCACTTCTCCCCCTTTTTAGCCATAATAAGACAAAGGCTTTTTTGAAGGAGAACTCACTATAGCAGAAAACATAACATCACAGATATCATCTTCATAGAGAAGGAGAAAACTGAGGCCATGATGCACATGAGGAAGAAAATACTAAATGCTCCCCCTCAAGCTGAGAACTATGCTACGACACAAATTGACACGACATCCTCTTTTAGAGCATAAGAGGATACTCACTAACAGAAATTTAAACACTTGGATTATCCATTTACAGACATAGAGAACTAGACCTCTATATTGGATAATTCAGAACACAAGACAGTCAGTGTTCATGACTTTAGAATGATTCAATAACTTGGACTATCCATAGAGACAACAGACCTCTATAGAATGACTTAGAACACAAGAAAGAATTTGCGTTCATGACTCGAAACAAGACTCTAAACTTAAAAAATATCTTTACAAAAAAAGTACAAAGAATAACCTCAGACTTAACAATGTCTGAACACTACCCTTATATCCTATGCTTGTCACAATTTGATAAATATAACCTAGACTCTAGACTTAACTCATATCCGAAAGAAGAACATGAGAGACTCAAACAAGACTCAAAAGTATAAAACGGAAAAGACTCTAGAAGCCTGAGAAATTTAAACAACATACCTGGACTTTAACAAATGTCTTAATCAAGAGATGTTATTTGAAAAGAACTGCATTAGGCGGACTTGTATAATGGTTGGAACATGCACTAAATCAGAACAGGTGATATACACCATCAATACATGTTTTTAGATGATAATCCAAAGAATGATCCTTGCTAGTTTTCAAGGATAAAGCATGTCTTGAGTTATGTTTTGACATCTTGTATGACATTGTTCTTCTGGCTTAAAGATTAGTCTTTGAGAGACTTTTCATTTGATTAGAAGCAGAATAACATTGTCATTGTTGATCTTCATACTCTCTTGCTCCCCCTGGGATATACAAATATAGGACATCTTTGATGTTCGTCCTTGAAGCAACCTTCATTTGGAATTTGTCACAGTTTCCAAATTTAGAATCTTCATTTTGCTTGCTATACAAGATTTAGACTGCCACACTCTGCAACTTGAAGTAGAAGAAACTATAATTGTATAACCATAAATCAATCTTCAGCAAATAAGTCTGAACCTTATCTCTCTGGTATCTTCAACAGTAGTGATGATGTATTTTCAAGTAGAGCTTTTTCTTCATCACATACTTCTTCTCTTCATACAGTTATTGCAAATATCCATCTCCCATCAAGATATTTAACAGAATCAGTATGTGTAACACGGTGAACTGACTTTTGTTTTTATAAGCAACAATGTTGCGGTAAGCATGAGTCGCCACCGACTTTTATTTTGTCCAATGTTAGGAAAAGGTAAAAAGTACAGAAAAAGACCTTTTGAAAAGAAAACGGGCTCGGGGGGTAAGTTATGAAAAGGGAAGGTGCAAGCACCCTTTTCATCCGTAGTTATCTACGGGCTCTTAATTTGCTTAGCTCATGTTTGTTTGTTTTGAGTTGAAAAGAGGCATAAGGACTTTAGCGTGAATGCGTAGCCTTAGTTTTTCGAAAGAGTGTTGAAAAGATATTTTTGTTGAGCTAGGCAGATTAAGAACACTACCCTAACTAATTGGTCCTTTTCTATACTTTTTACGGTTCCTAGGATTATCCATACTATGTAGAAGTAGGAAATCCTTTATATTGGACGTATTAAGGGACATCGAAGGGTCATCGATGGTCGTTGAAGGCAACATGATAGAGGTACCTTTAGCGATATTCGGAGGGACAATCATCATTTTGTAGGCAACCATTCGAGGGACTAGATCATATCATCGTAGGCAACATCGTGGGTCATCGAGGGACTTATGATCTTTGCGATGATTTTTAGTCGAGGGACTTTTGCTAAAGGGTACCTCTACATTCGAGGGACACGACCTTATATTCGAAGGCAACCGAGAGAGGCGTACCCTAAGGGTGAGTGTGTGCACCAAGCATGTGTGTTGGATTCGAATATTTAATCTTGATTAGAGTTAGCTAGCGTTCAATTGATTAGTCTTGCCATACAATCCTAATTACTAACAGTTAAAATATTTACAGAAAATAAATTGCGAAAAAGTAAAGGTTCCTACGCTATTACATGGCTTCGGGGATTAGGGATACATAACCAAAAAAAATAGGGGATGCGGAAAGCAAAGATGCGGAACTTATTATAATTATTACAATAAACTCGAATGGAAATAAAAGGTATAAAATGTTAAATTTGCATTCGCGAATATCCATAAGGATAGTTCAATTGCTCGAATGTACCTCGCAAATAAAAAAAAATATTAGTATGTATATATACAATGATAACAAACATTAATTGAAAGAAGAAAATCTAGAAATTCAATTAAATTCTAACAAAAAAAAAAAAACCAAAGAGAATTAAAATAAAGTTTTGTTTTGTTTTTGTTTTATACGAGAAACAAAATATAACTAATCTATCCAAATAAATATTTTTGTATTTTTTTGAGTTTGTATTATTTTTTAAAGAAACAAATTATTAATAGCATGATCAAATAAATAAATAAAAAAAAAGACTAATGTGGTTAATAAGATGGAATTGTTACTAGTAAAAATTAGTAAAGAGAAAGGGAGAAAACGTGGCTAGTGGCTAGCTCCCTTAAATTTCTCAAAGTTAGTTTTTTTTGTTATAAAAAAAAACAATTAAAAAGAAAAAAACAAAAAATGGGGAGAAAATAGAAAAAGATGGAAACACGTATTCTCCCCTCCATTTATTATTTTTTTAATTATTTGTTTTATTAAAAAGAATTGAAATGGTTGTTAGAAAGCAAAAAGCCTATTTTGACTAAAACCAAAAATCAAACAAAATATACTAAAACCAAAACAAAAACGTCTTTCATCTCTCTGTTACCGTAAAAAAAACAACACCATGGCCATTCATCGCCAAGTTTTTTTTTTATAGCCAGGTTTTTATCAGATCCACCTTTTTCATGCTTTATTGCCAACAAAATAACACACAAACTTTATAGTAAGTCATATTAACGAACAAAGAACATAAACCCTTACAGATCGGGGGCGTCCGGGATGAAAATTTTGTCGGCGGAGGAGTGCGCGCTGTGCTCTTCGATGGTGAAGCGTAGATCCGACGGCGGCGATTGAGCTGGGCGCAGGAGCTTCGGTTGTTGGCGGCTGTCTTCATCGGAGGTGGTGGATGGAGATCGTCGGCGGATTCCGCTGCGTGGATGAGCAACGGTGCTCGACCTTGTCAGTCGGAGAAGGCGTAGGTTCCCGGTATGCGGTTGTCTCGTCAAGCTATTGGTGTTTCCTTTGCTTCGGTCTTCTTATGGATGCCTGTCATGATAAAAGGAAAAGAGGGAAAAAAAAGTAATGACAAAATATTATTATTATTTTGTTACAGGTTTTACAAATCATAGCATATGATTTTGGTTTTTCTATTTTTTTGAATTGATTTATGAGGTGTTGTTATGGTGGATTGTTAGTGTAGGTCTTCTTTTGAATTTGGCTTGAAGGGTATGGTTATTGGCAAGGTTAATGATGAAATTTGAAGCTTGTTGTATGGTACTGATGAGATGGTTGGTAATGTTGAAAAACTGTATTTGTGTTAGAATATGTACGTGAGTGAGAGTACCAGAAGTTTTTTTTTTTTATTTGGTGGTGAGCTGTAAGGAAGTATGGGTGGCGGTTTTAGGTTAGGATTGTTGTCCCGTCACTGTATGAATTCCGCCTCCTTTTATTATGAGAGATTAGGTTAAAATATTAGAAAGGAAACAAACAATTTTAATGATAATTAATCAATAATAACCAAAATTTAAAATCTATTTAATTTGGTTTTTAAATCATGCTCATTTGAATTAATCTCATCAAAACTATCCTAAAATAACATATGAATAAAATATTTTTGAACATTTTTTTATTTTACATTTTTTTGTTACTTTTTTAATATAAAGTGAGAAAAGTGAAAATAACTATTTTAAAAAAAATCCCTAATTAATAAAAACGAAAATTAATTAAAAATACTATAAAAAAACAATTTTGTGATTTTGAAACTAATTTAAAATAGAAATAAAGTTAGTAACAAATAAAAAAGAAAAGTGTCAGAAGTGAGATTCGAACTCGGGACCTCATACTTGCAAGCTTACCTCCTTACCAATTGTACCATGTCATCTAACCGAAATAAAATGACATTTATAATTATATGAGGGCAAATTTTGGGGTACAACAGCTGCCCCTGTTCAATCTTCTTAAATCTGAGGATGTAGAGTGGTTTGTGTGCCAGTCGGAATCTGAAGATGGAAGAGGATTGAACACTAGAATACCCAGAAATTTGCCCTTGCAGAGGCAGGGACTTTTAACGGAGATGGGCTTGAAGATGCCATCCAGGTGTATGATGGGGATGGGCTTGAAGATGCCATCCAGTAGGTCATGCATTAGATTATTTTGAAGTGTTTGAGAAGTAGTTGTCTGAGTGTCGATCGGGTCATTACTGTTCGTAGTAAATGAATTAGATCTTTGAGAGTTGATCGTGTCAGCACCGTTCGTGGTAACTGAATTAGACTTTAGGGAATAGTTGATTGCATCCACACCGTTCGTGATGATGGAAGTATATCCTTGAAAGTAAATCGTGTCAGTACCGTTCGTAATACCTGAATTAGATCTTGGAAAGATGATCGTGTCTACACCATTCGTGATGATAGAATTAGATTCTTTAAAGGTCGATCGTGTCAGCACCGTTCGTAGTAACCGAATTAGATCTTGGAGAGATAATCGTGTCTACATCGTTCGTGATGATAGAATTAGATTCTCTTGTCGTGTCAGCACTGTTCGTAATAACTGAATTAGACTGGGAAGGTCAGTGATCGTGTCTACACCGTTCGTGGTGATAGAATTAGATCTCTGAGAGTTGACCGTGTTAGTACCGTTCGTAGTAACCGAATTAGATCTTTTGTCGTGTCAGTACCGTTCGTAGTAGCTGAATTAGACTTAGTTGGTCATTGATCGTGTCTACACCGTTCGTGATGATAGAATTAGATCTCTGAGCGTTGACCGTGTCAGTACCGTTCGTAGTAACTGAATTAGATCTTTTTTCGTGTCAGTACCGTTCGTAGTAGCTGAATTAGACTGGAAAGGTCAGTGATCGTGTCTACACCGTTCGTGGTGATAGAATTAGATCTCTGAGAGTTGACCGTGTCAGTACCGTTCGTAGTAACCGAATTAGATCTTTTGTCGTGTCAGTACCGTTCGTAGTAGCTGAATTAGACTTAGTTGGTCATTGATCGTGTCTACACCGTTCGTGATGATAGAATTAGATCTCTGAGCGTTGACCGTGTCAGTACCGTTCGTAGTAACTGAATTAGATCTTTTGTCGTGTCAGTACCGTTCGTAGTAGCTGAATTAGACTGGAAAGGTCAGTGATCGTGTCTACACCATTCGTGATGATAGAATTAGATCTCTGAGAGTTGATCGTGTCAGTACCGTTCGTAGTAACCGAATTAGATCTTTGAAAATGATCGTGTCATTACCGTTCGTGGTAAATGAATTAGATCCTTGAGCGTTGACCGTGTCAGTACCGTTCGTAGTAACTGAATTAGATCTTGGAAAGTTGGAGATTTCGTTCATTTGTCTGTGCCTGTATCCTGCAATAGGTATAGTTATGCAATGTCATGATGCATGTATTATGTAATGAGTCCCTCAGAATAAAAGAGAAACTTTGTATGTTATGGATGAATTCATTATGAGGTAATGTATGCAATGAATGAATATGTTTATGACATATGATATGTGAATATGATTTATGTTGTCTTGATTTGAGAAAATAAATCTCTATGTCCTTGTAATTTTGATGTCTGATCTTGTTTTGAAGATGCTCAGCTGGGAATTTATGATTCTTGCTTGGGGATAACCAGTAACTTGATGTACCCTGACTGGAGATAAAGATATTAGTAAGCCATGTTGGAGAAGAGCAAAGTGTCGGAGAACCGGTGGTGTTGAAGATGTAAACTCTAGTGGGGAGCCATGTCTTTGTCGGGACGAGTATGTTCGAAGATATCTTCTTAATGATTACTCGGTGGGGATATGATCTTGTGAAATCGAAGCTCTGGGAAGGCATGGATGCCTTGAAAATTGCCCCCAGTATTGTAGTAACTACCATTCGATTTAGGACACCCTACTGAGTATTGATCAAGCTGTCAAACTGGACTTGCATAGATTTGCCCCCAGTTAGTAGGGACCTCGGAAAGATTCGCCTCGCGAGGACTTTATGAGATGTGCACTATGGGCGTCATGCCCCTCGTAATCATTGGCCCAGGACAATGCCCCATGTTGATTGGAAATAGACTAAGATTTACTTGGATACATGCCCCTGATTGTTTTTTGCATCTTTGAGAGATTCTCGGAATCTTGACTTGATTGCCCCTGATGAATGAGATATGTCATGCCCCTTGTATATACAAGCTTTTGACTGACTGAGTCGGGCGTACGAGACGTCTCTGCAGCTTTATCTATCGGGGGACTTTCTGATATTCGTGCTATCATAAGCAACATGCCCCTGTATCATGAACTTAGGAATCATGCCTCTGGTTGATCAGGGTTGGAGGTAATTCTAGTTGTGCTTGGGTGAAGGCTCCTGGTAATTTCAGCAGTTTTGAGAGATCCTTTGAATCTTGGCTTGATTGCCCCGAATATCTGAACGCTTAGTCCATGGGGTATTTCAACCGTTTTTGTGACCCTGAGGGTGATTATAATTTGAGATGCTCATGCTCGAACTCAACGGAGTTCCGAAGACAATTTGTCCCTTGAGAGGGTTAAACTTTTCATCTGCAGCTCATGATGGAAGTTTTCCTGGTGTCAAGTACTTGTTCATATGCAAAGAATGTTTAGTATGAGAAATATAAATCTAATGCAAAGTTCATGTTTGTCTTGAAGTTTAAAGAAGAAATTTTTTGAAAGGATGTCAAAAACATCGATTTTTTTTTTGTTGTGAAAGGTGGTGTGATACCAACTCAAGCGTTTTAGCAGAACTCCTAGGAGTCATTTTACCGTATTCTCGTTTACAGTATGCTTTCGAATTAACCCTGCTTCAATTAGGACTTTTGAGGGTTGTAACGTGGTCAGGTTCACGGTTTTTTTTTAAGAAAAAATGGATTTTTAGGCTCAAAATTTTATTGGTGCCCACCCCCTTCGTGATGTTCTCCAACCTAAGTTCAGTTAACTCGATGCGAGCATTCATCCTTCAAGAGGAGTTTGAGACGATTGAGGAATCGATGAGGTGTTTAGACATGGCAGTCACTCTACCTTTTGTATTTGGTGTCTGATCACACGATTTTGTTCTTTGAATTTATTGTCACACGACCTCGTCCTTTCGCTAAGGATCTTGTTTTGTTTCATGTTCCTTAACTTTTGCCTGGACAAATTCTTTTGAATTATGATTTTGATGTCCAACAAGATGCCCTAATTCTTGCCTAAGTCACTTGTTTTCAAGTTGACTTAGCGGGCTTTCTTTTCTCTTTTTTCTTCCGATTCATTCTTTTCTTTTTGAACAAGTCGTATGAGACGTCTTCGATTCGTTGGAAAGATTGTGACTACCTCATTTCTTGATTGACGAGGGATAGTCGTTGTTGTACCGTCATATTTTGACCTCCTATTGTGAGGGATAATCATTGCGGTCTCGACTTTTGCCCAACCTTTTGAAGGATAACCATTGTTGTATCCTTAGATGCGAGCTCCTGCTGAATTTTGAACACTCAATCAATTTAACCGAACACTACCCTGCCCCTAGGTTAAATGTGAGGGTTTTTTCGTATAGAAAAGAAACTCCTACTTCAAGGCTCAAAGGGGTTGACAAGGGATTAACTTCCTTATATCTCCAGTGTTTGGGAATTTGAAACAATGCCTGTATATCATCAACAGGGTTTTACTCGAAAGCACACCATTTGAGATTATTGGTATTATGCGTTCGTCATTCTCCCTTCAGAGTCACCATGCTTTATCACTGAGAGTTTGGTATCACAAGAAAATAAAAACATATTAGAGCGAGAGCGAATGAATTTTTTCAAGACAAACATATCCAATGCATCGTTATTATAGTTCAAAAACAAACAAGTATTGCATATAGACAGTATTGAACAAGAACAAGAAAGATTACGCATGAAAATGCATGAGAAATTACGAATTGCCAACATTGAGGAGATTTTCTCCGTATGGACTTATTGCTTCAAAAGGTCCATTGAGTCGAGGGAGAACTTCAAATCTGGCCTGCAGGTGTGAATATGATAGCCTTTGCATCAATCAGGTCTTGTACCTTATCTCGGACTGGTTGGCAATTATTGATCGACTGACCAAGTGCCCCAAAGAGGAAACCAAACCAAGCTTTCGTATCTGAACTTGTAGATTACTTCTAGAGAGAGGATTCTGATGAAGCCACACATGAGTTGTAAGTATCCGGCTTTAGGGATTTGCGAAAGAAGATGAGAAACTTTGTTCTTTAGGGACCTGTTATGCAATGATATGTATGCAAATGCATATGCAATGTTTTCAAGGATCTTTTTGGAACCCAATTTGCAACGTTAGAGATCGAACTTGGTTGCAGCTTTGTTTGAAAACTTTTAACTTTCGTCTTTGAACGTCCTTCTACAAGAATCAGGCTCACCATATCCAGTGGGTCATAGCCTCTGATTCTGGGTACGATACTTTTGAGTTTGAAGGCATCTGGCTAGAGGAAAATAAATCCTCTTGCCCCTTGATAGGAATCTGGCTCTTGATGATGGCACCTGGAATTGCGCGCCCAAAATACTTGAGATCCTTGAAAATGGTTAGTTAGGTGATGAGGACGAGTAGGTCCTACAAAAAAGTTCAAGTTGTTAGCGTACACACAAATCCTGCAAGGAATTCAAGTTGTTAGCGTACACACAAATCCTGCAAGGAAACCAAACGGTTAGTGTATAAACAAATCCTGCAAGGAAACCAAACGGTTAGGGTATGAACAAATCTTGCGAGGAAACCAAATAGTTAGATAATGAACACAAACAAGTCACACAAGTAGCCTTAGGTTTAAAGGCTTGCATGAAGTCCATAGGTAAGTACCCTCCCCACTGAAGTTTAGTTGGTTGAACCTGTCCTAAATAAAGATCGGGCTCTATGGTGCTCATCTCGACGATCGTTCTCGAAAGCATTATCTCAGTCAGCGCTCGGGTGGCTAACCGAAAACATCTCGAAAGATTGATCTCAATGAGTGTAGCTTCGAGTATCAACCAGCTTCGGTCAAGGTCCAAAGCCGGCCATCTCGCTACTTCTTAATAGGCCAAAGTCAAGTTTCAACTAGGGTTCTAAGGGCAAATTAGTGCTTCACGACACTACATGGTAGCCTAATGTCTCCTCGATCATGTTCAAGGGCCATCAGAACCAACCAAAGTGTCACACTAACGGTGGCCACCAGATCAACCATATCGGGACGAGCCGTACAGTCTCCTTGGTCTATTGCCACATACCTAAGGTACACTAGATCCGGGTGTAGGATCTTTCACACAAGTAAACCCAAACAATACCTTTAAAAATAAAGCACACAAAACAAACAATTGAGAACATTTATAATGAACTAAGCCCTAAGGTAAACCCCTCTTAAAAATATATCCCCAGCAGAGTCGTCAGTTCTGTAACACGGTGAACTGACTTTTGTTTTTATAAGCAACAATGTTGCGGTAAGCATGAGTCGCCACCGACTTTTATTTTGTCCAATGTTAGGAAAAGGTAAAAAGTACAGAAAAAGACCTTTTGAAAAGAAAACGGGCTCGGGGGGTAAGTTATGAAAAGGGAAGGTGCAAGCACCCTTTTCATCCGTAGTTATCTACGGGCTCTTAATTTGCTTAGCTCATGTTTGTTTGTTTTGAGTTGAAAAGAGGCATAAGGACTTTAGCGTGAATGCGTAGCCTTAGTTTTTCGAAAGAGTGTTGAAAAGATATTTTTGTTGAGCTAGGCAGATTAAGAACACTACCCTAACTAATTGGTCCTTTTCTATACTTTTTACGGTTCCTAGGATTATCCATACTATGTAGAAGTAGGAAATCCTTTATATTGGACGTATTAAGGGACATCGAAGGGTCATCGATGGTCGTTGAAGGCAACATGATAGAGGTACCTTTAGCGATATTCGGAGGGACAATCATCATTTTGTAGGCAACCATTCGAGGGACTAGATCATATCATCGTAGGCAACATCGTGGGTCATCGAGGGACTTATGATCTTTGCGATGATTTTTAGTCGAGGGACTTTTGCTAAAGGGTACCTCTACATTCGAGGGACACGACCTTATATTCGAAGGCAACCGAGAGAGGCGTACCCTAAGGGTGAGTGTGTGCACCAAGCATGTGTGTTGGATTCGAATATTTAATCTTGATTAGAGTTAGCTAGCGTTCAATTGATTAGTCTTGCCATACAATCCTAATTACTAACAGTTAAAATATTTACAGAAAATAAATTGCGAAAAAGTAAAGGTTCCTACGCTATTACATGGCTTCGGGGATTAGGGATACATAACCAAAAAAAATAGGGGATGCGGAAAGCAAAGATGCGGAACTTATTATAATTATTACAATAAACTCGAATGGAAATAAAAGGTATAAAATGTTAAATTTGCATTCGCGAATATCCATAAGGATAGTTCAATTGCTCGAATGTACCTCGCAAATAAAAAAAAATATTAGTATGTATATATACAATGATAACAAACATTAATTGAAAGAAGAAAATCTAGAAATTCAATTAAATTCTAACAAAAAAAAAAAAACCAAAGAGAATTAAAATAAAGTTTTGTTTTGTTTTTGTTTTATACGAGAAACAAAATATAACTAATCTATCCAAATAAATATTTTTGTATTTTTTTGAGTTTGTATTATTTTTTAAAGAAACAAATTATTAATAGCATGATCAAATAAATAAATAAAAAAAAAGACTAATGTGGTTAATAAGATGGAATTGTTACTAGTAAAAATTAGTAAAGAGAAAGGGAGAAAACGTGGCTAGTGGCTAGCTCCCTTAAATTTCTCAAAGTTAGTTTTTTTTGTTATAAAAAAAAACAATTAAAAAGAAAAAAACAAAAAATGGGGAGAAAATAGAAAAAGATGGAAACACGTATTCTCCCCTCCATTTATTATTTTTTTAATTATTTGTTTTATTAAAAAGAATTGAAATGGTTGTTAGAAAGCAAAAAGCCTATTTTGACTAAAACCAAAAATCAAACAAAATATACTAAAACCAAAACAAAAACGTCTTTCATCTCTCTGTTACCGTAAAAAAAACAACACCATGGCCATTCATCGCCAAGTTTTTTTTTTATAGCCAGGTTTTTATCAGATCCACCTTTTTCATGCTTTATTGCCAACAAAATAACACACAAACTTTATAGTAAGTCATATTAACGAACAAAGAACATAAACCCTTACAGATCGGGGGCGTCCGGGATGAAAATTTTGTCGGCGGAGGAGTGCGCGCTGTGCTCTTCGATGGTGAAGCGTAGATCCGACGGCGGCGATTGAGCTGGGCGCAGGAGCTTCGGTTGTTGGCGGCTGTCTTCATCGGAGGTGGTGGATGGAGATCGTCGGCGGATTCCGCTGCGTGGATGAGCAACGGTGCTCGACCTTGTCAGTCGGAGAAGGCGTAGGTTCCCGGTATGCGGTTGTCTCGTCAAGCTATTGGTGTTTCCTTTGCTTCGGTCTTCTTATGGATGCCTGTCATGATAAAAGGAAAAGAGGAAAAAAAAAGTAATGACAAAATATTATTATTATTTTGTTACAGGTTTTACAAATCATAGCATATGATTTTGGTTTTTCTATTTTTTTGAATTGATTTATGAGGTGTTGTTATGGTGGATTGTTAGTGTAGGTCTTCTTTTGAATTTGGCTTGAAGGGTATGGTTATTGGCAAGGTTAATGATGAAATTTGAAGCTTGTTGTATGGTACTGATGAGATGGTTGGTAATGTTGAAAAACTGTATTTGTGTTAGAATATGTACGTGAGTGAGAGTACCAGAAGTTTTTTTTTTTTATTTGGTGGTGAGCTGTAAGGAAGTATGGGTGGCGGTTTTAGGTTAGGATTGTTGTCCCGTCACTGTATGAATTCCGCCTCCTTTTATTATGAGAGATTAGGTTAAAATATTAGAAAGGAAACAAACAATTTTAATGATAATTAATCAATAATAACCAAAATTTAAAATCTATTTAATTTGGTTTTTAAATCATGCTCATTTGAATTAATCTCATCAAAACTATCCTAAAATAACATATGAATAAAATATTTTTGAACATTTTTTTATTTTACATTTTTTGGTTACTTTTTTAATATAAAGTGAGAAAAGTGAAAATAACTATTTTAAAAAAAATCCCTAATTAATAAAAACGAAAATTAATTAAAAATACTATAAAAAAACAATTTTGTGATTTTGAAACTAATTTAAAATAGAAATAAAGTTAGTAACAAATAAAAAAGAAAAGTGTCAGAAGTGAGATTCGAACTCGGGACCTCATACTTGCAAGCTTACCTCCTTACCAATTGTACCATGTCATCTAACCGAAATAAAATGACATTTATAATTATATGAGGGCAAATTTTGGGGTACAACAGTATGCTTCACCAGATACCATTGTCAAACTTCTTAAACTTGTGAAGATAATAGTGAACATTAAAATTTAGTTCACACTAGTCCTTGAATACACAAGTGGAATGGCTTCTCATCTAATAAGTACTAAGTCTCCCGTCAAAGTACTCATTAGTTACTCAGTAAGATTTACCACTCACACTAGTTCATCTTGACTGATTTCTTCTTCACAGTCTTGCATTCAGGTTCTACACCTAATTAGTATAAGTCTCTCGTCAAAGTACTTATCAGTTAGTCAGTTAGAATTTACTACTCACACTAGAATATTCTGACTGATCACCTCCTTGCTTACTCTTGGCAATAACCACAAAAAAAACTGAAGACCTTGAGACGATGTTGTAACATCTTATATGACATCATCCTTCATGGTTCTTGGTTAACATCTCTAACATCTAATTCATAGCACTTGGGGTGGAAACAATAGAGTGTAATTATCAGCAACATCCAGACATATCAAGGAATAGAATAGTCAACATCTCAATAAGCTTTTCTTCAGACTTTCATTCTGATTTTGAGATGATGGATGCCATAGTCTGTACCTATAGAGGAGATTCCCTCATTTAGGTTTCTAGAATAGACTCAGTTATGGTATAACACTGAATTAGTCAGATTCTTCTGAGCCATCTGACTTCCTTGATTAAAAGAACACTACCCTTTCTGGATAACAACTAGGGCAGTCAACATTCGTGACCATATTCCACTGTGGTTGAGACACAATATTCAGCTCCAACAACTGCTCTATGGTTATGAATGAAAATTCACATATCTTTTTCCTTTGATCAGAAGATACCAGATATAAGCTCATCTTGAGTAGAACATAAAGAATCAGAAAGGAATACCTTCACGAGTCTTCTTTAGCACTGAGCTTTTATTTCTAAACTCCCATAAGTTAAGATTTAGAGTAGAAGTACATGTTGATCGTGTCCTGATCAACTTATAATCAGATGTCTCCTCTTCCAGATCAGGAGTAGGTTCCAAACCAATATACTCCCACTATATTAGTTTAGCACCAGAACATATGTTCTTCAACTGGTAGCTGCATACCAGTACTAATGTCCCAACATCTAGTAGGACATATGTTCCTCCTTCTAGGAACACTCCATCCTTGAAACTCTCCAAGGTTCACACTTGCATATGATTATGAATATCGTTGATCAGTTGACATTCATCAGCTCTAATAAACCATGCCATTATGAGTGGAGTTAAGAGGTTACTCTAGTATCTTTGACACTTTAATTATAGCTGTAAGATTCTGCCATACATTCTATTGGATACAGTGTTTTAAAAACTGGACCGGACCGACCGGTCGGACCGGTCGAACCGGGAACCGGCCAGGTAACCGGTCTGGTTCAATAGTTAGATCGGATATGCCATCAAACCGGCGGTTTAATTGCTTCTTTTTTTTTTAACTTTTTTAAAAAAAAAAAATTTTTAACTTTTTTTTTAACATTTCTTTTAAATTTTTTTTTAATATATTTAGTAGTGTATTACTTAAATAGCATTCTCACATAGTTTTTTCGTTTGTGACAAATTAAAAACTTTATTGTCTATTTGTTATCTTTGCTAATAAATTTTCTTAAATAGGATATTGAATTTTATTTGATTTTCTTTTTAGGAGGATCCTATTTTGAATTAAATTTGGTACACATTGGAGTTATTTTGTTATAAACTATTCAATTAGATTATGTTGTAATTAGACTTTGTTTGCAATTAGGCTTTGTAATTTTTTACTATTTTGTTATGTGTGATACCTTTGTTTAAAATTTGAATTTAAGTTATGAAATTGTGAATTTATGATATGATGTTTTAAAAAAATTTAAAAGCTAGTTATATTTTTTTAGAGACTGAATCATCCGGTTCGACCGGTTTTATACCTATATAATGACAGGTCTATTCAACCGAGTTATCCGGTTTAATCCGGTTTGGCCGTGCGGTTCGACCAGTGACCCAGTGGTTCGATCGATAAACCAGTGACCCAGTACCCTTACCGGTTCGATGACCGGTCCGGTTTTTAAAACACTGGTTGGATATAAATAACCCTAGAATCTTTCTTTTACAATAGGGGTTGCACCAGAGGCTATGCAGCGGAAAATAGTCATACTTCAACAGAATTCACACACTGCTTACTCCATAATTTAATTGTAAGCATGACATCCACAAATTGAAAGTAAATCAACCCTACAATATGCTTGCATCTCCATCAAGCAACATTCTAGACCCTACGCCAAACATCAAATCCTGATCATAAACCTTAATTACAGAGGTTACCTTATCAGAGTCTTCACTCCCGCATGCAGCTTTTGATAATACTTTTCTCTATGTATAATGATTGAACAATGCAACCCAAAATCCTTACTCCCGCATGAAGTTGTTGAATTTAATCTTCTTGTCCAAGCATCATTATCTTCTTTCATCAAGAAGGAACAACGACTCTGGTCAGGTTGGTCTAGTCTTCCACAAATAGGTCCATCCTCCACTTCAAGGGACCATACAATATGAACACTCCTTATTCAAACAATCGTCTACCTTCAGCACAACCAGAAAGTATCCCCCATGGATCTCATCCAGAGAAAGACAAGATGCCTGCTCTGATACCAATTGAAATTCTGGTATGACAGACTCAGGATGTCACTCATGATGTCAAGACATCTGATCTGTTATCAGCTTAGCTAAGTCAGGGCAGAATGATCCTCAATTTTTGAATACTCCTTAAGAGGAAGGAGTCAATGAGTACTGGGACCATGTTAGTCCAGTCAACATAACCAGATTGTAAACTTCGGTGGTTCTGTAATAGGACAAGCTATTAAACCCGATCCTGATGTTATACACGATGTTACAACATCCAAGAGTGAACAGATATTACATTACATAAGATAAATAACACAGTGAGTTGTTAACTCAGTTCGGTCTAACTACCTACTCTGGGGGCTACCAAGCCAGGACGAATATTTCACTATCAGTAGTACTATTTTATATAAACAACCTCTAGTTTACAGATAAACAACCTCTGGTTTACCTAATCACTATCCAATGTAACATTTATCTTATAACTCCATCTAAGATAAGAGAACCTCTACTTATTCCCTAGTGATACCTAACTGTTACAACCATGTAACGGCTATTTAAACAATTAACAAGAAAATATTACTTGTTCTTGCTTCATAACTTCAATCAAGAACATAATACTCAACTCTTACCTACAGGTTTTGAGTGAGAACAAAAACTTCTCTTACCTACACATTTCGAGAAGGACATGGCAGCCATCCCACAACCTGGGTGGTCTACCTTTACAAACCCTAATGACTACACCTTTTCAATACACGGTTTGCTTACAAAACTAGGTTACAAATATTTCTTTTTATAACATATTCCCAATTGGACTTGGGCTCACAATCACAGCATTACTAGCTGTTGTAAATCAGCAAATATCTTTTGCTAAAAGAAAGGTCTTTAATCATAAGTGTCCTAAATTGTCTCCACAATTAGAAACTACATAATATCCAATATTCTGACTTGATTCTTTTGACCTTTAAATCGTAACAAGCTGACATAACAAATTGTTGCTAAAATTGCTCCACAATATATCCAAGATATTCTCCACAAATATCTCCATAAAATATGCTCCAAGTAACAACAATAAGTTGTTACACTTTTGCAAGAGATTCTCCTATAAAATCTTTCGACATTTAGTTTCCTAAATGTTCTCCTTGATCTCCTTAGATATAGCTCCAAATAGGATTTAATGTTTTAGGAATATTCTGTTTCTGTTATAACAGAATCCAAACTGTCAGCTCAAATACGATGTCACGACATCTTCTTCGACACGTTGTTCTAGATGTTAAAACATTTCAACACAACATGTTTCTCCATTAAATAGAACTTCAACCTGCTTTCTCTTACAAGTTATAATTCTATTTAACCTATTGCTGCTAAATTAGTTTTACCAAGCATAAAGTCAATCACATAACCCAAGGCACTAACATTTAAGATGTTGGTGTCTTTATCTATAAAACCGATAAAGACATTTGTTACTGTGAGATATTGGATCGAACTCTAGTATTGTCGAAGGGTAGCTTCTTGGTTCGACAGTTCGACAGAATTAAGCATGAAGTCGAAGGATTGTTCACATGCTGGTGTCGAAGTGTGCATGCTGTAGTCGAAGATGGGTCTAGCATGCAGATGTCGAAGATGCTAGAGTTGTTAGCATGTTAAATTAGGTTTTAGTGTTTAAACCCTAATTTGTTAAGTTAGCTTGTTTATTAAGTTGGCTTGTGTAATGGGCCTTGCTGAAAAAGCCCATTAGTTAGTATGTTAGGTTTTATTATAAATAGCATACTAGTCTCTCATCATTGCTAAGCTGCAAATCCTAATTTAGGGTGAGAGAGGTTATTTGTTATTCTTGTAAACTTGTAATCTTGTTTTAAGAGAAAGTGAAAGAATAACAATTATAACCAATTCTTGTGTTCTTCTTATCCTCTCTAATTCCCTATTATACTTTGTTATTGGTATCGTTTTTCACAATAAATTGGTGCGGTGAGCGTGGAGAAAATGCCTTCAACAAAGTATGAGATTGAAAAGTTCACCGGAGTGAATGATTTTGGTCTGTGGCGCTTGAAGATGAAAGCTCTACTGGTTCAGCAGGGTTGTTTGGAAGCGTTGAAGGGAGAGGCAGCCATGAATGCAGAATTGACGGCAGCGGAGAAGACGAATATGATCGAGAAAGCACACAGCGCAATTTTGTTGAGCCTTGGTGATAAGGTTCTCCGGCAGGTATCAAAGGAGACGATGGCATCAGGGTTATGGGTGAAACTTGAAAGTTTGTATATGACCAAATCGCTGGTAAATCGACTCTACCTGAAGCAAGCTTTGTATTCATTCAAGATGATTGAAGACAAAGTATTGGCTGAGCAGTTGGATATGTTCAACAAGCTGATTCTTGATCTTGAAAATATTGATGTGAAGATCGATGATGAAGATCAAGCGCTGTTACTATTGTGTTCTTTGCCTCGATCATATGCTCACTTCAAAGAAACTCTCTTGTATGGAAGGGAGTCCCTGACGTTTGAAGAAGTTCAATCAGCCTTGTACTCTAAGGACTTGAATGAACGAAAGGAGCATAAACCTTCGACTGTTGGCGAAGGTTTGGCCGTTAAAGGAAAACTCTTACGAAAGGATGGTAAGTTCGACAAGAAGAAAGACAAAAGCCAGTCGAAGACTTACAGTGGCGAAGCATCTGGCATTCGATGCTACCATTGTAAGAAGGAGGGTCACACAAGAAAGGTGTGCCCTGAACGCTTGAAATATCATGGAGGTAAGGATAATGGCAACGCTGCCATTGTTCAAGATGATTTCGAATCATCTGATGTTCTTGTGATTTCAAGCAGTGACTCTAAGAAGGAGTGGATTATGGATTCAGGTTGCACTTGGCACATGACTCCAAACAAAGACTTGTTCGAGGAATTATGTGATCAAGATGGTGGATCAGTATTGCTGGGAAACAACAAGGCTTGCAAGATTGCAGGTGTTGGATCTGTGAGATTCAAGCTCCATGATGAGTCAATAAGGTTGTTGACTGAAGTCAGGTATGTTCCTGATTTGAAGAGAAATCTGCTTTCTCTTGGTGAATTCGACAAGAAAGGATATGTTTTCCAAGGAGAGAAAAGTATCCTAAGAGTCATGAAGGGTTCGAAGGAAGTCTTGAGAGGCGTGAAGAAACAAGGCTTGTATACCCTTGAGGCTGAAGTTGTAAGTGGTTCGACAAATGTTGCATCCACGAAACCTTTGTCGAAAACAGAAATCTGGCACATGAGATTGGGCCATGTCAGTGAAAGGGGTCTGGTCGAATTAGGGAGACAAAATCTGCTTGGTGGAGACAAAGTCGAAAAGCTGAAGTTTTGTGAACCCTGTGTACTTGGAAAATCTTGCAGAGTGAAGTTCAACAAAGGCAAACAAAGAACACATGGATCCCTTGATTACATCCATGCTGATCTTTGGGGGCCTGCAAGGTGTCCATCACATTCAGGAGCAAGGTATTTTCTATCCATAGTAGATGATTATTCCAGAAAATTATGGGTATTCATCCAGAAGACTAAGGATGAAACTTTTGAGAATTTCAAAAGTTGGAAGACTCTGGTTGAAAATCAGACTGGCAGAAAGGTCAAGAGGTTGAGAACCGACAATGGCCTTGAATTTTGCAATGAGGCATTCGACAGTTTTTGTGCTGCCTCTGGTATTGCAAGGCATAGAACTACTGCAGGTACTCCACAGCAAAATGGTTTGGCTGAAAGGTTTAATCGAACTATTTTGGAGAGAGTCAGATGCATGTTGACTAGTGCGGGGTTAACAAAGGTGTTCTGGGCTGAGGCTGTTTCGACAGCAACATATCTGATAAACAGATGTCCTTCGACAGCGTTAGATATGAAGACACCTGAAGAAGTTTGGTCGGGACATCCACCAGATCTCGACAAACTGAGAGTATTTGGCTGCATAGCCTATGCTCACATTAGGCAAGACAAGGTCGAACCTAGAGCTCTGAAATGCATGTTCATGGGATACCCTGAAGGAGTCAAAGCTTATAGGCTATGGTGCCTAGAGCCAGGTCACAGGAGGTGTATCACCAGTCGAGATGTAGTTTTCAATGAAGCTGAAATGGCTTTTAAGAAAACTGATGATGTTGGTCGAAGTACAGAAACATCTGACGAAGAGCTGGAACAGGTAGAGATTCCTGTTGAGGTGGAGCATGTTGATGCTGAATTGCATATCCCAGATGAAGTCGAAGAAGAAGCAGAAGATGCTGAAGTTGAGGAAACTGACGATGACTACCTATTGTCGAGAGATAGGTCGAGAAGAGTCATCAAGCCACCTCAGAGACTTGGATATGCAGATCTTATAGCTTATGCCTTAATCTCTGCAAGTGAGGTTCTAGACGAAGAACCTAGAGACTATAAGGAAGTTATGAGGAGTCGAAATAAGACTGAATGGCTGAAGGCCATGGATGATGAGATAAAATCTCTTCATGATAATCATACCTGGGAACTGATCAAGAAACCTGCTGGGGCAAGGTTAGTCAGCTGTAAATGGATTTTCAAAGTTAAGGAAGGAATTGAAGGAGTGACGTCGAAAAGATACAAGGCAAGGTTAGTTGCAAGGGGTTTCACTCAGAAAGAAGGTGTCGACTTCAATGATGTGTTTTCTCCTGTTGTGAAGCATAGGTCCATTCGAATGTTGCTTGCCATGGTGGCACAGTTCGATCTTGAACTGGAACAAATGGATGTGAAGACTGCGTTCTTGTATGGTGATTTAGATGAAACGATCCTGATGAGGCAACCTGAAGGGTATGTCGAAAAGGGGAAGGAAGATTATGTGTGCGAGTTAAAGAGATCTTTGTATGGGCTGAAACAATCTCCTCGATAGTGGAATAGGAGATTCGACAAGTTCATGGCACGCATAAGTTTCATTAGAAGTCAGTTCGACCACTGCGTTTACTTCAGATTTCGACCTGGTAATTCATTTGTTATTTTGTTGCTTTATGTGGATGATATTCTCAAAGCAAGCAACAGTGTCGAAGATGTGATGAGGGTGAAGGCTGAACTCAATAAGGAGTTCGATATGAAGGATCTGGGAGCTGCTTCCAGGATTCTTGGAATTGACATTCGAAGAGATAGAAAGAAGTCGAAGTTATGCCTATCTCAAGAGGCATATCTACGGAAGATTCTTGAAAAGTTTGGTATGTCGAATTCGAAGCCAGTTGTGACTCCAACAAACCCTCAATTCAAGCTGAGTATTGATCAGTGTCCCAGTACTGATGTCGAAAGAGCCTATATGAATAGCATCCCATATGCTAATATAGTCGGTTCTTTGATGTATGCTATGGTCTGTACTAGACCCGACATAGCATACGCAGTAAGTCTTGTAAGCAGGTACATGGCGAATCCTGGAAAGGCTCACTGGCAAGCATTGAAGTGGATTTTAAGGTACATAAATGGGTCTCTGAATAGAGTCCTAATTTATGGTGGAGCCTTGGGTGAAGATAGTAAAGCAGTAATAGAAGGATATGTCGACTCTGATTATGCAGGTTGTATGGATTCCAGAAAATCTATTTCTGGATATGTTTTCACTATGTTTGGCACTGCAATTAGTTGGAAAGCAACACTTCAGAAGGTTGTTGCTCTATCAACCACTGAAGCGGAGTATATTGCCCTAACTGAAGCTGTGAAAGAAGCATTGTGGCTTGAAGGTTTTGCGAAGGAGCTAAAACTTCAAGGTCGAGGTATCACTGTTAAATGTGATAGTCAAAGTGCAATACACCTGTCGAAGAATTCAGCCTATCATGAGCGAACTAAGCACATTGATGTGAGGCTGCATTTCGTCAGAGGAGTAATCGAGCGTGGAGAAGTCCAAGTGCTGAAGGTTTCGACTGAAGACAATGCTGCTGATATGATCACCAAGACATTGCCGAGTTGCAAGTTTTTCCACTGTATGCAGTTGATAAAGCTGCATGAAGAAAGCTAGTTTGTTCCTTTGACGTTGTAGAGTTAGGTCCAAGGTGGAGATTTGTGAGATATTGGATCGAACTCTAGTATTGTCGAAGGGTAGCTTCTTGGTTCGACAGTTCGACAGAATTAAGCATGAAGTCGAAGGATTGTTCACATGCTGGTGTCGAAGTGTGCATGTTGTAGTCGAAGATGGGTCTAGCATGCAGATGTCGAAGATGCTAGAGTTGTTAGCATGTTAAATTAGGTTTTAGTGTTTAAACCCTAATTTGTTAAGTTAGCTTGTTTATTAAGTTGGCTTGTGTAATGGGCCTTGCTGAAAAAGCCCATTAGTTAGTATGTTAGGTTTTATTATAAATAGCATACTAGTCTCTCATCATTGCTAAGCTGCAAATCCTAATTTAGGGTGAGAGAGGTTATTTGTTATTCTTGTAAACTTGTAATCTTGTTTTAAGAGAAAGTGAAAGAATAGCAGTTATAACCAATTCTTGTGTTCTTCTTATCCTCTCTAATTCCCTATTATACTTTGTTATTGGTATCGTTTTTCACAACAGTTACATTATCATCTTTGCACAGTTCATTCTTAACTAATCAAGGATATATACTACATATCAAATTTTAAAAAAATATTAAACCATAATTTAAGAAATTAAATTTCATGTATTTAAAATTTTAGAGTTAATTGATTCTAGAATATAAAATTAATGTAAAATTAAATTTAAGTATTTTTTTATCGGCTTAGATAATTCTCTCGTTATTTTTGTTTTACTTTATACTTCTTTATAATTCATTATAATTTTATTTATCCAATTTTAGAAAATAAATAAAAGTCCACATATTCATTCTATTAGCACCTAACTTTTTTAACTCTAAATGTTTATTATGTAAATGAGAAATATAGAAAAAAAAAAGGTCATGTTAACGACTGTCCCATGAGTACTGGTTAAAGATTCTAAATATAAAAATTATTTTTTAAAAAATTATTTATTTAAACTTGTAATACATTGAATACAAGTATTTTTAAGAAAAACATATCTTTCATTTCTTATAATAGTCAATTATTTTAATTTTCATTACATTTAATAAAAGTATTTAATAAACAAAAGATACCATTTAAAACTCTTAACCAATGCCCCTGGAGCACTCGTTAGCATTATATGCATTACATGTTTGATTATATTAAAGAACACAAAATATTTATCAAGCTAATGGTATATTTAAACATTAAAAATGAGAGAAATGTAATTTAAGATTCTCTTAGTTAATTTTAATCTCTCACCCCATTTAAGTGCCATTTTGCAATTTTGCAAGATATATTAGTTGAACTGATGATGTGCGAAAAAAATAATTTCTACATTATTTATAATTATTTTTTTATTTAAATTATTTGTAAACATATTATGTTAAAAAATTAAAATAAATTAAGTTAAATTATTATAAATATTATATTAAAATTAATTTAATTTGTTTCTAAATTAAATTGAAGTTGATTTTTTTAACTTAGAAATACAAATTATTGATAGCTGTAACCAAAGTTCTACTATGTATGTGAATAAATAAAAAATGACCATTAAGGGGAAGCACTAATTATCAACAACACCATAAAGAAAAATAGTTTTCTCTATTCCTTTACTTGAAGATGGTACTCAAGAATCTCATGGAAAATTAAATCTAGAATTTTATTATATATTCTTCTTCTTTTTTTTTCCAGATTTTTTTCACTCTCATCTTTTTGCTTCCAAACTCATGAAAACCCTAAAAATACAATTTGAGCTCTTGCTGTCACTTTTCACTTTTGAGGTTGTTATTTCCTTATAAAGATTTCTTTTTGTTGAAATAGATAGGTTAAAATTTAAGTGTTTTTTCATCCGTTTCAATTTTTTATTTAATCGGATAATCGACTGTTATTTTTTATCAAATATGAATCTGGCTTTGAAAAGCAATATACGAGTTTTGAAAAGATTAAAAACTAAAATGGTAAAGTAGGTAAAAGACATAGATTTATTATATTCCTAAATATATATTCCCGCTACAGAAAGTATTCAATTTCTGAGAAATGCTAAATTGCTAGGCTGCTTGAAAAAATGCATAAGCTAGAATTTCGCTCATGAAAATCACAATCACAACAAAGTTACACGAAAGTGTGAAAGTCAAGTTAATTGAAACATTGAAAAAGAGAAAAGCGTTGAATTAAGCTTTTTCTCAAAGGCATTATTGAAAGGATGAAGATAAGAATAAATCAATTTTAATTTAATTTAAAAATTAAATTAATTTTAATAGAACATTTATGATGATTTAATTTAATTTATTTTAGTTTACTTTGATTTTTTAATTTAATATTCCTATAAATAATTTAAATAAATAATAATTATAAATGGTATGGAAATATTTTTTTTGGCAATTAAGTTACGCCACCTCATCCATTCAATTGCCATGTCATTCAAAATGACATTTAAATAGAGTGAGAGACTAAAATTAAAAGAAAAATTAAAAAAGAGACTAACATTTCGGATTTTAAAATAGGAATCAAACTTTAAAAAAAAGGAAAATCAAAGTTGCAATTAAATATTTTTTTTAAATATAGTTTATATGAAATAGAAGAAGAATATATATTTTAACCAAACATAATATGACGGTGAAATTTAAGCATCTTTCAAGAAAGAATGGTTAAATTTAATAAATAGCACTTTACAAATAAGAATTCACAAATTACATAGCGAAAGCTTTTGATAAGAAAATATATTGTTGTTTATGAAAAAAATTGATTTAAAACAATTAAGAATATTATGTTGGTTAGCTATAGAGCTTAATTTTTTACTTTTTTAAAAAAAAATTATATGCTATAAATATGTAAAAATGTTAATAAAATAAAATAGGTTTAAAGTTGCTAAACTCTCTTTGGATAAATTTAATTCAAAACTCCAAAAACTATTTTGAAATAAATACTTAAAATTATACAGTTACAACTTATAACTACAAAAGATAAATTTTATTTGAATTCATCATGAATCATGACAAATATTGGTAACAATTTTTAATGTGTCTTAATTAATTGTAAGATCAATTTATATAAATTTTTCATATAATTGTTCAATACATAAATATTTTATGAATTGAGTTTTATTGAAATTGTATAATAATGTGTGCAATTCATAACTTGTGTATGATTTTAAAATTTTTATGAATTAATTAAAAATAAATTTTCAATATACTTTAAAAATAGGGGGAAAGACATTTTTATATTGATTAAAAGTAGTATTGATGGTCATTTCACGGCTTTGGCTAATATGCATAAGGATTTTACTTATGCACCATGCATAAGCCTACATAAGCCATTGTATCATGTTTTTAATCCAGTATTGTGTATTGAGTATTGAGTATTGAGTGGTGAGTATTGAGTATTGAGTAATAACAATTGATGTCTAGAATTTGATCCAAGGGTCCATAATAATCTATGCATGGTGCATAGATTTCTATCTATGCACGGTAACTGCACCCGTCATTTCACAATCATCTTTGAGAGAATTCGATCTCTATTCTTCTTAGTTACAATGTTAAACTCTTATCACTAAATTAGCACCTTTAGTATTTATTATAAGAATTGTATAATTAGTAAATCAACAATAATGAACTTAAAATAAGCAACCCCAACAAATTTACTTGAAAATTACTTAAGTAGTACATAAATTAAAGTCCAAAAGAAAGCTTGTACACGAGTCATGTAACCATGTTCCTTATATAAACGCTACTATAAATAATATATTTTATGACAAAATTTTCACATCAATCAACAAAAAAATGAGATATAACCCTTAGGCATACTTTTATTTTTTGAAAAAAAAACACATATTTCCTTGATTAGTATAAATAACTAAGGAAAAAGATTACTCAGTTTGTGTTTTTATTTATTTTATTTTATTTTATATTTAAATATTAAGTCTTTTTTCTTCTGCTAGAATACCAACTAAGGAAAAAGATTACTCAGTTTTGTCTATAAAAGCATTCATTTGTTCACTTTTTCCCTTAACATAATCCATTTGTTGTCGCTCAAAACTCGTAAACACCATTCTTTAGGATGAATTGCACGACAAAAAAATTTGTTAAGGTTTCTTAATTAGTTAGGAAATATTTCAAGGTTGTGTTGTTTTTGTTGTTATTGTTACATTCTTAAATTGAAGAAACTAGTTTTACCAACCTTGAACAAAACATTTTTATGCTCTTGTAATCTATCTTACAAAATGACGTTGTTATTGTTGATTCCACCTCTTGCAATCTATTGTTATATTTGGGAATAATTTCTCAATATTGTCATTGAGGAAAAAAAATAATGATTTATAGCTTTCCTTGTCTAACAATATTGTGAAACATATTTTTAATCATACTGAGAAGATATTGCAACCTAAATAGGAAATGGTGAACAGTAATAAAAGTACTACGTTTATTAACTTTTCCCTAAACCCAACCCATCTCAAAAACATCATTTGTCATTTCAAGTAATATTATTGTTGTTGTTGTTGTTGTTTCATCTCATAAAATAAGATCTTGAAAATTTTGGTTTGAATATTAATGTCAAATTTTACGTTAGCTATTAAATGGATCTGCTTGAAACTTGACATTGATATTCAAAACCAACATTTTCAAGATAACAAAAAATTGAAAAGAAATTGCAACTCATAAAAAAATTTGTGAATGGTTAAAATTTGAAAAAGGAAACAATATATGCTTCTCTTTCCTTTTCAATTTATTTTTGTTCACCAAATTTTGTGTATTATAAGTAATCTATTACCTCATTGGTTAATCCACCGAGAAGAAAAGTCCTTATTTATTTTATTTTTTATTTAAAAAAGATATAATCTATTACCTTGGTGTTCAAAATAATTTGAGGAGAAAAGTAATCCAGCTTTGTCTATACACGAGTTTTTGTCGTCATTTATAAAGTAACAATGCTCAAGATATTGCCAACACATCAATCCACAAGAAACATCATTGATCAGCATGAAACCCTCACAAGCCAATTAAAACACGAACACCACAAGTATATATCTTGGATGAGACATTGTGAAAGACAAATATTGACAATGAAAGCATTTAGATTGAAAACAATGAAATGCAAATTTAGTGATTGTATTCCAAACACTAACGTGTTGGTGTTTGAGAAAGAAAGTGAGTAGGTTCTCATATTCAAAGGAAAAGTTAAATAGAAAGTCATTGGTTAGTGTTAGGAAAAGGCATAGGACATCATATGGTTTGTTGTTGCTTGTAAGACTAAATTTACTAAGCTACTAATAATGAATTTCTTTTCTTGGGTTATGGACTCAACCCTTCAAGCGTAGGTGTGATTTCACCGAACTGGGTTACCAATTATCGTGTTATTTACTGATTTTCTGCTCCATCATCTTGTACAAGTTAAATATGGTGGTTCTGGTTTAACTTGTCAAACCAGTTGCTAGGACATTCATTATGTGCAACATCTGTCCTCTGAAGATCAAAATTTCACATCTTTTCTTGGTTATTCCATTAAGATGAAAGCGTATAGGGTGTTTAATAACCATAGAAAACCAAAGATGGACTCCATAAATATTATTGTTAATTACAAGTAATCTGAAGTGATCATTGAGGAAGATGAAGACTCTGGTCTCAACAGACAAAATGCCAAGAAAGGGGTTATAGACAATATTAAGAACAACTTGTAGTTTGCTGAAGATGATGGAGATTAACATGATGATGATAATATTGTTGTTGAAAGAGAAGAACCATCTTCAAGGGTAAAGAATAATCATCATATCAAAAATATCATATGAAACATGGATAAATGGTTAGTACACGAAGAAAAGAGTATGTAAACTACAAAGAGATGATATCTAATATGTGCTTTATTTCTAAAATTAATTTGAAGAATGTGAAAGAAGCTTCAGTGATGAGTTTAGGTCAGAGCTATACATGAATAGCTTGTAAAGTTTTAGAGAAATAAAGTGTGGGAGCTTGTTCCTATTCCTAATCCTACAAATGTCATTGGCACTAAATAGATTTACAAGAATAAGTATTATGAGAATGGATATGTTTCTTGAAATAAAGCTCTTATTGTGGCTCAAGGATACACTCAAATAAGAGGGGTTGATTTTGATGAAACCTTTGCTCATGTTTCTTATTTTGAAGCTATCAAATTATTACTAGGCCTTGTATTGTCTCATTCAATTTAAACTCTACCGACTAGATGTGAAAAGTGCCTTCCTGAATGAGTACTTGAATGAGGAAGTCTATGTTCAGCAACCTAAGAGATTTTGTTGATCCATGTCTTCCTAACCATGTCTAGAAACTCAGAAATGATCATTATGGCCTCAAACAAAATCCTAAGGCCTGGTATGAGAAACTCACACAATTCCTTACTATGAATGTTTATGTATGGGGGAATTAACAATACTCTATTAGTGAAGAAGAATGATGGAAATCTTTTGATAACTTAGTTATATGTTGATGATAAGTTTGGAGGGATGTGAAGCACTGGTGGATAATTTTGTTCAACAAATGCATGTTAATGGTGGATCAAGTAAAGTATATCCTTTCATACAGTTGGTATAACCAAGGAAAATTGTTTTTCTTGTTTGGTGTCAAGTTTGGTTATGGAAATACTTAGGCTAGAGGCATAACATAGGGAACCAAAAACTTTGAATGAATCAATGTCAAGAATTTATCATATAATTTTTTGTATGGATAATTGTTTTATACTGTTTCTCTTGGTACTCTATTTATGATAAATGTAGCACACATGATGGCATAAGACCAAAAAGACTTAGGTAACTTGGCTTGGTAAATAAGGGCTCATCCTACATTGAATAAGTGTTGATGTTTTCTCTCTACCCTCACATTTATCCAACAAGTTTCAACACATAACCTATGATATTTGATTCCTTTTTAGGCATTAAATGTTGTTAACAAGAAGTCAGAGCCATTATAAGTTCTAATGGTCTTGAAGGTGATATTGCATTGATTTTCAATCATGGTGACTAAATTCTAAATTTATGCAGGAAATTCAATTTTGGTTTTGATAAGAACAATCCATACAAATTTTGTGTGATCATCAAGAATGGTTAAAAAAATATTTGTGATTATGGATACATGATATGGATAAGAGGCCCCATAAATCAAAATAAATTAGTTCAAATTTCGAACTTTCTATTGAGGAACGATGAAGAAACGAAAGCTTCTTTTGTCTAGAAAATGCAAAATATTGAAAGTTGCTTTATTATTAAAGAAAATAGATGGATACATCATAGACATATGAGTAAGCCTGTTATTGGATACATGATCTAAATAAGGTACATATAATACCTAAAGGAGACTCAAAAGATGAATGATCTTGAGTTATAGGGGAACAAAATTTTGATTAGTGTTTGAAGGTTAAGATGAGGGAAGTAAGTTTACTTGTTAGAGCAAACTAAAAAGTTGATCATATTTCTCTTGAGAAATTGTAGAGTTGTTGCTTGTAGATGAATTATCCTCAGTTTCACCAACATGATAAGTTTTGTCATAATTCTGACTATGACATACATTGGTAAGAGATTTGTTCTTGTTGAGATTTGGGTGACCATGTTTCTAATATCAAAAATCAAATGTGTGGCCAGTCCTATTATAGAAGGTGCAATGTCTAGAAAAGTTCTTGAAATGATATGGTTTACCCTTGAAATCATGTCTCTGAGATGCAATAACTAATAGGGATATGTCTTCTTCAGGTATGCTAGCAGATCGATGGTTGTTTTCTTCTTGTACAACAAATAATTAAACTTTTTTGATTGATGGCAAGGGATCCATCAAAAGAACTCAAGTTATCATAACTAAGAACAAGTTATTGATACTTGTCAAAAACCGCGTGAACGCATGACTTGATCTTCATGCCTAAAATCACTAACATTTTGCATTGTCATACATCTACATTGATGAACACATGTACAAGTAGGAAGGCAACAAAGTCCATTGAGTTCCTCACATAAGCCATTCAGCTCAATGAAGTAATCCATAACAGATTATGAATATTGTTTCAAATTGTTAATTGAAGATCGCGTAGAGTAAATCTAAATGCGATCATCCTTAGAAAATATTTCCTTTAAATCAATTATATATATATATATATATATATATATATATATATATATATATATATATATATATATATATATATATATATATATATATATATATGCTAATGCCATATATATGAAATACGAAAGTGGATGCAATTTTTCTGAAACTGAATTCAACAACCATGAGTGAATCAAGTGGTTATATCTTTCCCAATGAAAATGGTTAAGATCATGAGTAGTTGGAATTTTAACTGAACCATAATCAAAGCTTGTTCTTCGCACCTAAAGCTCTTTGCATAAATTTGCTCCATGCTATGTAATTGGAGCCTGTTAACTTTGGGATGATTGAAGCAGAATTTGGACCATCACTTTGATGAACATAATAGATTGAATTTGTGTCAAATTTCTGACCAATCAACCATGTGTAGAGGCATCAAGAAATACAAGGATCGAAGAGCAAAATGAAGAGAAAACTAAAAAACTGATCAAGAACAAACAGTTCTTGATAGATCAAGCAAACTGGAAAAAATCAGCAGAAAAAGAGGTCAATGAAGTTGGAATTCTCAAACTCATACCATATTATGAAAAGAAGAATTTTAAAAGAAGAAGGAAATTTCATTGATTATGAATGGAGAATACATATAGTTACTTATAATACAAGATATTATGTATACTATATTAACTATGGACTAACATACATGGAAGTTAATTTCATAATTACCTTCTAACTAAAATAACAAACTCAAGAAAAAGTTAGTTATTTGGTTATTATAAGTTGTCAACATTACTTGAGTCATAAGGCACCTTCTCATTCTTGTGTGTGTGTGTGTGTTTTCTATTTTTGAACTAGAAATGGTGATGATTATGGAAACTACGACATAATGAAGCTTTCGTTGCACGCATATGCGAGATCGAAGGTTGCAATCACGATGCTTCTTGAACCACATGTATTAGCGTCGATACGATGCTGATAATTAGTGTTGGTATCTCTAATATGGTGGACCTAAGGAGGGGGGATACCTGCATGGTTAGCACTCCAACGCCTAAGTCAGTTTAGGGTTCAAGATATGTGATAGTGAAAGTGGAGATTAAAGATTGTGTACCTTAGAACCATTTATGAAGGTATTTATACCTTGGGCCTGGAAGAGTAGGCTAGGTAATGGGCCTCTTGCTATTAGGCCCTTAGCCAACGCAAATAATTGAATCTCGGGTCTTTGGGTGGCACGGAACAGTTGACCCTAAGACGCGTCAGACATGTTTAATAGTGGGGGAGTCTTTCAATAATATTAGTCGGTCTCAAAGAATGCAAAATGCGAATGCGAGAATTAAATGCAATTACATAATTGAAATTTTTTGCTATTTTTCTTTGACATGTGACATGAATAGGTATGGGGTAATGTGAAGCGACTTTTCCCGTGCACTTGAGTGCGGTTGTCTTCCCCAGATGAACTCTGAATGTTAATTTGTCCTTATTTCTTGCTTTAAATCCAATCTGTCTGATTTCCTTCGTATATAAAGATAGAAATAAGAAGTGGGGAAATGTTTTAGCCCTTTCGCAAACTGAGTTTCACTTGTCTCTTCAAGTTTGTCCCTCTTGTTTAAGAGCACTTACTTCCCAAAGTAGCCGTCGCTACACATTTACAATTTTAAAGCACTAAAGCTTCGATTTCCTAACTTCCTTCCACATTTCAGAGTCTTTGCCTTCAGATTTCAAGGTACATTCTTTTCTTCTCAGCTTTTACTCAAGCTTTTATCTCATTTTTATTACGATGAGTGGTAACCCTATGATCATCAAGAGTGACTTAGAGGGTAGTGTTTCTCCATCTTAAGAAAGGGGAATGAAGTCTGAGTCGCGTTCCTCCCCCTCTGTCATTAAGGGTTCTGAATCATGAATCATCATTTTGAGTGATGATTCGAAGATGGAGGATTTGTCTGGAGAATCTCTGTCAAATGACATTTTCTCCATGAATACTTTAGAATCCCTGTTCCTTGTGGAATTCGGCGGGGGTGAAAACCTTGACGAGAGACCGATGCCTCATTCTTTCCTGACCGAGGCAGAAATAGGGGTTGTCCGTCAAAGGAAAGAACATGTTGGTCGCTTTGTTCAAACATACCAAGAATCAATTGATCATGATCCTAATGATGCAAAGATTTCCTGTCACTTGGAGTGTGAAGGGTAGCATGACGTTGTGTCTTGGGTCAACCCTGATGATCATCATAGAGATGACATATTGCCCTGTAGAGGTCTTAAACTAATATCACCGACCAATGCGAATGGGTATCATTAGGTTGCTGCTGAAATAGTCAGGACTCGTTTATCCCTGAACTCTGTCAAAGTCGTAACTCAGGCCAACATCGTAAAAGGAAATATGTCGGATTGGGCAATCATGCTAGTAGGTATGAATGAGAGGGTGTGTAGCTCTTTCGAGGGTTTTTCAGTTTCCGTGTACAATTTTCTCTTCACCAGGTTAGGGGTGCATCTACCCTTCTATAATTTTGAGGTGGACATGATGAACCATCTAAAAGTTGCCCCCTCGCAACTACATCTTGGATCTTAGGGCTTCATGTTGATGTTCGAGCATTGTGTCGGGTATAAGTCTTGGAAACCTTCATTGGGTTTCTTTTTGACCTCTTTTCCATGGCTCGTACTTCGCTGGATAATACTCGAGATCAATTATTGATCTCTCTTCCTACCCAAGTACCTTGGTTTATCCCTTTCTCTTCTGACTGGGGGGATTTTCTGGAAAGTTTTGTATTGGTGAAATCTGTCACTTCGAAGGCGCATGTGTACTTTTGCTCGTCTTTTGATCTGATGGGAGATGCCCGCTCTTGCAAAGGTGGCTTTCAGAAATATTGGTCAAAAGTTTATTTTCACCGGCCTATCTCTTCTTATCACTTTGTGTCAACTTCTTTGTCTCTCAAAAAAGTGAAAATGAAAGAGGATTTACATTTCTGATATCAAGGAATCGAATATGAAGAAGAGTTTGGTCCGGATGAAGTGCTTTCCTTTCAGCAGAAGAAGAGGCGAATAGATGCCCATTCTATCATTAGTGCTTCTGAATAGTCCGAGACAAAAACTATTTGGTGAGAACAAGGATCCGAGCACCCTTTTTACTAAGCAATTTTTGTCTTTGCAGATAACATGAATCAGTTGAGTCAATTGCGAAAAGAATTGGAATTTTCAAATGATCAAGGCCTAACTGTTGGCTTGTCCGTCCCGGTGCCAGTGGCACCTGTCGTTGCTTCTACTTCTATCCCGGAGGTTCAGGATCTTGCTGTGGTGACTGCCTCGTAGATGGTCCCGGTTCCGACACCTAAAATAAGTCAACCAACTACTGCCGCGACTAATTTATTAGCTCAGGAACCTTCACATTCTCCTTCCCTTGACAAGAGGGGTCACGGTGACAGCCTGTTCTCTCCCGCTGGAGGAATTTCTTTTAAATGGGCTTACTTGGAGGAGGACGGTGAGCGGGATACTATGACTCTTTTCTTCTGGCTTCCTGCATTCTTCCTTCTATGGTCGAAAATTATATATTTTTTTTAAAAAAAAAAACAGAGAAATTTTTAACATTTTTCAGAAAAAGATTTGGTATAGAATGATAAAATAATGCTTATCATCAGCATGTTTTTAATTTTTGAAATACTATAACAACAAATATTATATTTGAATAATTTGTATAAGTTCTCTAAAATCCTCCTCTAATATTTTGAGTTCTCCCATGTTAAGGGATTTTTTGATGTTATGAATAAAAACAAACCCTTCAAAATTTTCTCAACCAAATTCTTTTAATTATTTTCACTCAATCATTCTCTTATTTTAAAGTCGTCTCATCTCTTCCATTCCATACTCCCTAACATAGCCGTAAAGATTATCTTGTGTATATATGTTAGTTTAACCCTTAATTTTGTCTAGAATTTAAAGTCATATGTTTGAATTTAATAACTTTTATTTTTTTATGCACAAAATCGAGTTTACTATCTAAATGTCCTAGTTGGCAAAAATAGATTTATTTTTTTGGAAATCTCTTATTCCACCCTGTGGATCTCTCACACACCAAGTGCATTTCTAAAAATATCCCTTGTTTTCGGAGGTGTATCTCCGAAAGCATTTTTTTTATTTATTTTACGTTGATTTGTTCCGTAGATGCATCTACGAAACCTTTTTTAACGTTGTTTAAATAGTTTTGTAGATGCATCTATGGAACAATTCAATGAAAAAAAAAAAAAAAGTGCTTTCGTAGATACATCTACGAAAGCGGGGGGAAAAACTAAAATTTCACCGAATGCTTAAGAGTATTATGAGGTGAATGAGATATCCTCTATTTTTTATGCACAAAATAGAGTTTATTATTTAAATGTCATAGTTGAAAAAAAAAATTAAAATGCCACTTTTTAAAATAAAATTCTCAAATTGCCACATTTTTTTTTTGGAATATACTATTTAGACCTTTTTTATTTCATTTTTAATTAAAATTATTATATTAATATAATATTTATAAAAGAATTATAAAATTCTCTCATAATTAAAATTTTTATTTACTTTTGTTCCTATAGAACACTTTTGATTACCTCCCGGAAGAAGATTCCGACGAGGTCACAAAGGAGTTTGTAAAGTGTAGCTTTAGGAATTTGAGCAGCACAGCTGATGCGAGCTCAAGAAAATACGCGTCTTGCTTATCCCTCGGTTGAGAGTCCTATTTATAGCTGTTGAAGCCATAATTTCCCTCATTGATGGAGGGACCTTGGATTCCCTCCATAATGAGCGAACTGACTTAACCTCCGCTGTCTGGCTCTTAATAAACTATAACGTCCATAACGGCGTAGATCATTGATGTGCGGATGACGGTTACAGACGTCCCGGGTTAGATGACCCCGAACTCGTTTATGACTAGGTCTGCCGACCTACAGTAACTGCCTTGACCGGCCAAAGATCTCCAAATCGGATCGGGACTCTGTTCCGGACGGCAGATCATGGCTGAGTTGGTACTCCTCAAAACCGACCGTATCCTTATGTCTTGGTACCGGCTTGCTTGATCGGTCTAAATATTCCAAATATGTACAATTCTAATAATTATTTTAATTAAATAGTTAAAAATAGTTATATTTAATTTATTGTTAAAAAACAAAAAATGGAAAAAATATCAAAAGAAGATAGTTGAATGTATAAGGATTCCGGCCTATAGGCTACTCTATGATAGATGAATGTAACAAGGTCGATATTTATTTTACTCATTTGACATATTTCATAATAGTCATGTCTGTTTTATCGGTTGTGTTTTTTATTTGGTTAAACATATAAGCATTTGTTTAGATTCACATTGAAATTTCAAAATATTGAATGTAGTCATTAATGCGGATTTTCGACAGTTATGTGTAGGGATGTAAATGAATATTCATGAAGACGGATAGTATGATATTCGTGTCCGTCCCGTTGAATAAATATGATATCTATATCCGTCTCATATCCATGCGGATATCCGTTAAACGGATAATCCACAGGTTTTAATGTATCCGTGGATATTTACCGATATCCATGGAGAACACTATTTTTTCTAAAATCATGTTTTGAAAAAAATATTTTTCTAGTTTTTTTTAAAGACATGAGACATTATTATCACATAACATTCCTACAAATCTCTCTTATTTTAACAACAAATATTTATCAAATTAATTTCCTTCATTTTCACCAAAGCATAATATCTCATACATTTCATTTTTAACAAAAAAAGAATGATATTGTGATTGTGAGTTATGGTGGAAGAGCGGACGACGAGGGAGTAGAAAGGATGACACTGGTTGGAAAGGAAAAGAGCGGTACTGGTTGGTTGGACAATGAAATTGTTGAAGTGAACTATGAAGTATAGAAGAAGCTTAAATATGAAATGGCCAATAAGATTTGTATAAAATATAAATGTTTTCTTCAAAGAAAACATCAAAAAATATATATATACGAGGAGACTAATTTTTTAGTTTTTTAGAAGATGAAAAGATAGAGTATAATAAACTAATAATATTTAAATAATTTTTATAATTTATTAACGGATATGGATATCCGCGGGTACGGTAACATTAAACCCATATTCATATCCATATTCATTAATAAATGGATATTTGAATATCCATTTATTTTATCCGTAGATATCTATTAAATTATCCGTCCCATATCCGTGACAGATTTTATCAGTGGATATCCATGGATATGGATATTTTGGCCGTCCCTAATGCGATTGAATTAAAAAGTTAAAAAAACTATAATATCGTATGTGCTATATAACCATGATAGAAGATAGCACATATGATACTTACTGAACATATATAGAGCTGTCAAATGGGCTCGGTCCATCGGGCCCGCCCACGAGCCCTATATTTTAACGTGGGTCGGGCCGCAAAAAACCTTTAAAAAACACAACCCTAACTTTTTGGGCTAGCCCACTGGGCCTAAGTTTTTCATGGGTCGGGTCGGTCAAGCGGGCTTTGGGCTGTCCCATTAAAAATAAAATTTTAAAAAAATTTTAGTTAATTTTGGAGAAAAAAATATGAAGCTAAGATATAATTGCATAAGTGTATTTCAAGTAAAAAATAAAAGTTAACGAGGATGAATATGATAAGTTGTGAGATAAAGAGAAAGTTTGATTAGTATTAGAGATAATATTTCGTTTGTCTCTACTCTTACATAGACATCTTCGTGAGATTCATATATATGGATGTTGATTTGATGAAATTATGTTATGTAGTTTTTATCCATTGCATCTTTTTTATGAATTTAAAATTATAATATTGAAGTAAAGGACTAACAGGTCTATTGGGCTGACCCACCGGACCACATGGCCTATTAATAACTGGGCGGGGCTCATTTTTTACGACCCATGAAGTAATTGGGCCGACCTACTTCAGGCCCTTTATATGTTTTAGCTCCCGGGCCGAAGCGGGCTGGGCCGGACCGGCTCATTTGATAGCGCTCTCTCTCTCTCTCTATATATATATATATATATATATATATATATATGAGAAGGGTTATATTTACTCCAAGAGTAAGTTATCAACACTTACTCCCCATCTTGACCATTAATTTTTTTAATCTAATGGTTAAAATTAATGAGTAATTAAATATGGAGAGAGAAAATCAATACTAATTAATTTTAACCATTAGATTGAAAAAAATTAATGGTCAAGATGAGGAGTAAATATTGATAATTTACTCTTGGAGTAAATATAACCATATATATATATATATATATATATATATATATATATATATATATATATATATATATATATATATATATATATATATATATATATATATATATATATATATATATATATATATATATATATATATATATGAGGAGGGATCAAATTACACCCGAAGAGTTACACCACGAGTTACACTCGTTCAATAACTACATCTCGAAATAATATTTTTTAAATTCAACCGTTGGATTGAAACATAATATCATATAGATCATACCTATAAAGTTTGAGCTTAATCTATAATGATTTACTATATCATCAAGATATCCAAAGATTAACGTCAAAATGAGCTTTCATATAACGTTAATTTTGATGTTATTCAATGACATAGTAAATCATTATAGATTAAGCTCAAACTTTATAGGAATGATCTATATGATATTATGTTTCAATCCAACGGTTGAATTTAAAAAATATTATTTCGAGATGTAGTTATTGAACGAGTGTAACTCGTGGTGTAACTCTTCGGGTGTAATTTGATCCCTCCTCTATATATATATATATATATATATATATATATATATATATATATATATATATATATATATATATATATATATATATATATATAGGAGTAGTGAACAAATGATTTGAAAATCCACTTGTTTTATTTTATGTGTTATTGTTTACTAGTTTTTTTAAACATTTATGTTAAATTTTAATTTGTTAAATCTACTCATTTTTATTTTAATTGATGTAAATTTGAACTGGAACTTTCTAATTTTAAATAAAATAAATTAATTTGAGATGGTATTTTGAGAATTTTTTTTCTTCCAATCGTGGCATTGAGATTACAAACTCCATAAAATCTCGTGTATTTAGGATTACGTAGTTCTTTATTTCTTTGTGGCTGAAGCTCACTTTAGGTGAAGTTTTATATTTATAACATAAATTAATTTGTTTTATCTTGTGTATTTTTAGCACTTTGAATAGTACTTAGCCAAAGAGTATTGAATGTCTCTCAGATTCTCGCCTAAACGATAGGATTTCAAGTAGTTGACAGTTGAAACAACAAGATTTTTCCTCTCTTGTCTCAAATCTCAATCTTTCTTTTTTCCATTAATATGTCTACAATTCTAACAACCCTTGTTCCATTCTTTCTATTCAACATCCTAATTCTAGTACCAATGTCTGTCTCAGATTCTGATTCTAACACCCTTCTCCAATGTCTGTCTTTATACTCAGAACCTTCTCATCCAATCTCTCAACTCATCTATTTCCCCAACACCCCTTCATATTCACCCATCTTAAACTCCTATGTCAGAAACCTCAGATTCAACTCATCCACTACTCCTAAACCAGTTTTCATCCTCACCCCATCTCATGTTTCTCACATCCAAGCGACAATCTTGTGCTGCAAGAAATTTAACCTGGAAATCAGAATAAGAAGTGGTGGTCATGACTATGATGGTCTTTCATATGTTTCAGATTCGCCTTTCGTTGTTCTTGATATGTTCTTGCTTAGATCAGTGGTGGTTGACTTAAAAAATGAAACTTTGTGGGTTGAATCAGGAGCAACGGTTGGTGAGGTTTATTATAGGATTGCTGAGAACAGTAAAGTTCATGGCTTTCCTGCTGGGGTTTGTCCCACTGTTGGTGTTGGTGGACATTTCAGTGGTGGTGGATATGGGAACATGATGAGGAGATTTGGGTTGTCGGTTGATAATATTTTGGATGCGAAAATTGTGGATGTTGATGGAAGATTGCTTGATAGGGAATCAATGGGGGAAGATCTTTTTTGGGCTATTAGAGGTGGTGGTGGAGCTAGTTTTGGTGTTATTGTTTCTTGGAAGATTAGGTTAGTTTCTGTGCCTGAGGTTGTTACTGTTTTTAGAGTTGAGAAAACATTGGAACAAGGGTGTGGTGAGATTGTTCATCGGTGGCAATATGTTGCGGATAAGATGCATGATGGATTGTTTATTAGAGTTGTTCTTAGTCCTGCGAAGCGAAAAGGTAAGAAAACTGTTAAGGCTAAGTTTAATGCTTTGTTTCTTGGTGATGCAAGTGAGCTGCTTGATGTAATGAGTGAGGGATTTCCTGAATTGGGTTTGATTGGTGAACAGTGTATTGAAATGAGTTGGATTGATTCTGTGTTGTTTTGGTATAACTATCCGGTGGGGACTTCGACTGATATTTTGCTTGAAAGACATTCAACACAAGAGAAGTTTTTGAAGAGGAAGTCAGATTATGTGCAGAAGCCGATTTCGGAAATTGATCTTGATGGTATTTGGAAGAAGATGATGGAACTAGGAAAGGTTTCACTTACATTCAATCCTTATGGTGGGAAAATGAGTGAGATTTCTGAGGTGGAAACACCGTTCCCACATAGAGTTGGTAACATATATAAAATCCAGTACTCCGTAAATTGGAAAGAGGAAAGTAATGATGTTGCGAATCAGTATTTAGATCAGATTCGAAATCTCTATGATTACATGACTCCTTATGTGTCAAAGTCACCTAGAAGTTCATATTTAAACTACAGAGATGTTGATTTAGGTGTCAATGGAGATGGGAATGTTGGTTATGAAGAAGCAAGTATTTGGGGTAAGAAGTATTTCAAAATAAACTTTGATAGGCTTGTAGAGGTGAAGACTGCAATTGATCCAAGCAATTTTTTCAGATACGAACAAAGTATCCCATCACTTGCATCTGAGACTAGTGTCATGGCAGAATAGAAGCAGCTATGTTTAAGAAGGGGTATATCTTTATTATAAAAAATGTATATAGAAGCATGCCATTATTATGGAAAGCTAGTTCAGATCTAGATTAAAGTTTGTTACTATATTTGATTGGTTAGAAAATTATTTCCAATTGTAGATTCCCTGATTTAAGGGACTTTGTTTGTTCATTTGGGTTGTGAGCTGAGACGATTGATGATGTATGGATATAGAATACGAATTTGGTCTTGTAACAAATGTCATTAGGCCGGAGATTGCTGCATAATGAAAAAGATATTCCAATTTAGACAATTATTTTTACTTTCTTTTGCATAAAACATTTCTGCCCATGTTGTCTTTGTCTCATTTGTTTTAGAAAAACTAAGGTGAAGGGTGATGCAAGATTTCCCCCATTTCATGTAACAATACTGCCAATTGAAACAAGTTTTTTTTTTTTTTTTACCTTCTTTTTTATGTGTTCTCTCTATTGGAGATAATCTTATTCAAGACATATCAAATATAAAATGTGGATATTTCTCTGAGCTGATTCAAACCTTAATTTTTTCTGTGGTTAGAGTTTAATTCATTCTGCTAGACTCCACCACCATTGTCAGTTTGGTTGCTTAACTTGACAGAATGCACAGAAACATTGTTACATCTCACATGAAATTTGTTGGTCTCCCTTTCTCAAATCAAATTTTTTTTCTTATTTAGTTTTGGGTTGGGGATTTTCCAAAAGAGAAAACCTTGTCTTTTTCCCCAAATTTAACAATATATTTGCAAATACAAATTAGAATGTGTAGCAATCGTCAGTGCTACTGAGGTTCTCATGATAGAGTTTGTTGGACGCCTAGGTAGATATTGATGCGGAGCTTTTGATTTTCATGATTAGAGATGGTGTAAAGCCTAACATGTATACTTTTTCATCTGTTTTGAGTCTGTGAGAGGTTATGATGAGATCTCAAACAACTGCATTCTAGCATGGTGAAAGTAGGGTTGAAGTCTTGTGTATTTGTTAGGAGTGTTATCATTTATGCAAATTCAAAAAGGTGGGATAAGGAAAGAATCGGAATATAGCTGAATTGAACACAATAGCCAAATACATGCTTTTGTTTTGGGAGATAAATCTCATTCTTAAAAGATGAGATCATAGACTAACTGATATTAGTTATATTTCCAAAATGGGGTCTTCTCATGTGGTGGAAGTAGATAAGATCTCAAGACAGAATACATGACTGCCATTCAGCTCAGAACAGTATAGCTGAATCCAAGATCAGCCTGCAACAGTTGCATTTCTAATACCAGTCAGGTTGAATAAGCTTATTCTTTCTTGTTTTCCTTTATTTGCTTTTGTAAAGAAACTAATTGCAGTTTTAACCTAAGTATTAGCAAATCAATAAAAGGGTCAATATAAGGATAGGAAGACTAGATAATTGGGGTGAGAAACCGGGAAGAAAAGACTAGTTTATTTTCTTCTTTTCTATTGACAAAATATTTGTTTTGATGTTTATGTCCTATTGATTTCAAGTTATACTGTTAGTCCTAAAAGAATTTTCTTAGTGATCTATTTTCATATTGATATAATGGGACTAAGAATGGGTGGCATATTTGTGCAATAGTTATTGTAGTCCCACATTGACTGCATGTTTTTTCATTACCCGGTATCAGGGTTATAAATATAAAACGTTTAGCGTCGTTATAACTTGCCTTAAACTAATGAGTAAGGAAAACAAAGCAAACAGTGAGAGCTGTTTGCTGCATCTATCAATTTGATGCAATAATTTTTGGAGGGGTTATAGGCTGGTCGTGTGTTGACGCTGTTACTTTGCAGAACTCACACGTGCGGGCCTCCCTACCCAAGCCCCACCCCAATTCAGTTTATTAAGGTTGAAATAATTGCTCCTTGTATTACTTGCTTGAAATTATTGGAATTAGAATAAAATTAAAATTAATAATTTTTAACTTTTAATAGTGTATTGTTTTTAATCAAATAGTATTAGTTTTTGTATTTTTTTTTATGCTAATAGTTTTTGTATTTCAAAAACAATGAACTGAATCAAAGGATTTAGGAAAATCCAATCTCTATGACACTATCCATGAACCGAATCAAATATCTCTGACACTATCCTATGCTAAGATTGGTTACATTTGTGTACTTACTTAGTCTTCTATATGGGTTATGGGTTAGTAGTTAGTCTTCCAATCTCTATGACACCATGAACCGAATCAAATATCTCTATGACACTATCCTAAGCTAAGATTGGTTACATTTAAGAAGGGGTGACAAAACGGGTCCGGCTCGCGGGAAAAGCCCGTTTTACCCGCACTTTTACGCGGGACGGGGTAAGATTTTAGGCCCATTTCCTTTAAAGTGTCTGTCCTGCCCCGCCCCGTTTTTTCGGGCATTAGCTTTTTCATACAATTTTACTATTTTTAGGCTTAAAAGGTTCAATGTCCGTGGGCTTTCCCCGTCCCGCCCTCACTTTTTTGCGGGGCGGGACAAAGATTTAGGCCCGCACAATCAAATATGTCCGTCCCGTCCCGCCCGTCCCATTTTTTTGCGGGCCTAAACGGGACGAGTATGCCCGTTTGCCACCCCTACATTTATGTGTACTTAGTCTTCTATGGGTTAGTAGTTAGTCTTCTATGCATAATACATTTCACCATTACACTATAGAAGATATTCTCTAGAATCCTAGAGTCAAAACAATGTTGAGAAAAAATTATTTCATTTTCTTACTTTCCATATATATTATATGTTGGAGTCACAATTTCATTAATGCACAAGGTTGAAGATGAAAGAATTTAGAGAGAGAAAAAAATTATAACACAATTTTGTATCTAATTTTATCTTCAAACTCAATTTCCCAAAACCGTTACAAACTGAAATTAACTTTAGGTGTATATACACTAACCCTAATTCAAATACAAATCAAATGAAATTTAAATGCAAATGAAACCTAAATTAAACTAACTTGAATTTGAATTACACTTTAACACTATACCTTAATTTGTATTCAAGTTAAAATCAACAACACCAATTCCATCCCTCAAATTGATGACATGTTTAGTTTTGATTATTTTGGTCAGCACATTTGCAAGTTGCTTCTGAATGCTACAATAAAGAACCTCAAGCACTCTATTCTAAACTTGATTGCGAAGAAAATGGAACATTGTGCCAATGTGCTTGCTTCTTCCATGCATCACTGAGTTCTTGGCAAGATTTATTGCTGACTTGTTGTCAGTTATCAGCTTTACTGGTTTGCTCACCTTGAACTTCAGTTTGTGCAACAAATTCTTCATCCAACAACTTGACAAACAGATAATGCTCCAACAATATATTTTGGTTCAAAGGTTGACAGTGCAACCACTAGTTGCTTCTTGGAGCACCATGAAATGGGAGCTCCTATATACATGGATAAGTATCTTGTAGTGCTTCTTCTGTCAACTCTATCACCATACCAGTCCGAGTCTGAATAGCATATCAGCTCAGCGTCATCTGACACTTCAGATGAAAACACAATTACATTCCTCAAAGTTCTCTTTACATACCTAAGTATCTTGACTGCAGCTTGGTAATGTGACCACTATGGCTTACTCATAAACTTACTTATCATTCCAACTGCATAACATATATTACGCATGTTGTTACACAAATATCTCATGGAGCCAACCAACTGTTTAAAGGCTGTAGCATCCACATCTTCACCATCAACGTCATCTCCAGTTTATGATTTGTCTCTGCAGGTGTGACTGCACATTTACAATTCATCAGCTCAAGTTCATATTTCAGTTGGTACACAAATAATGATTCCCTTTTTAGAGTGTAAAATCTCAATCCCTAAAAAATATACCATGTTTCCAAGGCCAGTCATATCAAATGCATTCATCAGCACCTTTTTGAACTTATTTATCTCAAAAGTACAACTCTTTGTTATCAATATGCCATCAACATAAAGACACACCAGAATCGCATTGCTATTAGAAGTATGCTGCACATACACACCATAATCAATTTCACAATTTTAATGCTTGAGAAATAAACCGATTACCAGATTCCAAGCCCTTGGAGCTTATTTCAGTCCATACAAGGCTTTATGCAGCTTGCACACCATTATTTCTTTATTCTCTATCACAATCCATGAGGTTGTAACACATAAACTTCTTCTTGGAATGGACCATTCAGAAATGCCGACTTTACACCTAAATGTATCAGAGGCCAATTCCTACTTGCAACTATAACAATCACCAGTCTGATTGTTTCATGTCTAACTACAGGTGCAAACACTTTAAAGTAGTATAAATCAATTTTTTGTAGAAATCCTCAAGCTACTAACATTGCTTTATGCTTGGCAATTGATCCATATGGCTTCAACTTTATCTTGAAAATCCATCTCACACTAATGACTTTCTAGTTCTTTGGCAAAATAATCAACTCCCATGTCTTGTGTCTTTCAATTGCCTCAAGTTCTCCCTTCATGGCCTTTACCCACACTTTCTTCTTGAGTGCCTCGTTGACATTGACAGGTTTAGAGTCCGCCATCATGGCATACTGTATGACTTCACCCTTAGAGTCAATCTCAATATCATGTAGCAACCCGAAGTTTACAAGTCTCTTTAGTATCTGTCTGATTCTCTGTGATCTCTAAAATTGTACAAGTTCACCTTCTGAACTAGGTCCACCTTCGAAAGCTCCACCTTCAGAGGTTGAATTACCTTCATACCCATGATCACCTTCAGAAAGATAAATTTACAAGACAAAAGACAAAGGCGCGAAAAACCGTAGAATCTATATCACGTGAGAAAAAGAGGACGAGAACTCCTCCTCAAAATCTTGCTCAAATTCAATGGCGAAAAAAAAAAAGTATACTCTTCTTAATGGCGAAAAAAAAAAGTATACTCTTCTTGTTATATGGAATCTTTCTCAATTTTTATATCTACTTCAATATTTTGAAGTTTTAAAAATAGATTTCATTATAATGTGAAATTAAAAAAAAAAACACTAATAAAGCCAATTTACGAAACTAACGAACGAACAGACCCAATGAAAGGTGTTCCAAGACGCTTACTGTTGTTGGCAACAGCTTGGTCGCGTAGTTGTTCATACGGTGCATTCCAGCACAACGTGGCCCCAGAAACTAGTTTACTCCTCAGCCACTGCTACAACAGAGACCTTCCCAGAGCCATGCAAACCCTTGATACCATGGAAAGACGCGGAGTCTGGGCTGATGCAATAGCGTACTCAGAGCTCATCAAGTGTTGTTTGGCTCATAAAGCTGTTAAGGAGGGTAAGCATGTTCATCGCCATATATTCTCAAATGGGTATCAGCCAAAAATGTTCTTGATCAATACTCTTCTTAATATGTATGTCAAGTTCAACCTTTTGGAAGAAGCACAGATACTGTTTGATAAAATGCATGAACGAAATGTTGTTTCTTGGACAACGATGATTTCTGCTTACTCTCATGTTAAACTAAATGATCGAGCTATGGAGCTTTTGATTTTTATGCTAAGGGATGGGATCTTGCCTAACATGTATACTTTTTCATCTGTTTTGAGAGCCTGTGAGAGGTTATGTGATATCACACAGCTGCATTCTAGCATACTGAAAGTAGGGTTGGAGTCTGATGTGTTTGTTAGGAGTGCTCTTATTGATGCTTACTCGAAGATGGGCGAGTTGTTGGAAGCATTGGGTGTTTTTCGTGAGATGGTGACTGGAGACTCTGTTGTTTGGAATTCTATTATTGCTGCTTTTGCTCAGCATAGTGATGGGGATGAAGCTTTAAGCCTATACAAGAGCATGAGAAGAGCGGGTTTTTTTGCTGATCAGTCAACACTCACGAGTGTTTTGAGAGCGTGTACAAGTTTGTCGTTGTTGGAGTTAGGGAGACAGGCACATGTTCATGTGCTGAAGTTTAACCAGGATCTTATTCTTAACAATGCACTTTTAGATATGTATTGTAAGTGTGGTAGTATGGAAGATGCGAAATTCATTTTCAATCGGATGGCTGGTAAGGACGTAATCTCCTGGAGCACCATGATTGCTGGGTTGGCTCAAAATGGTTACAGTACAGAGGCACTCAATTTATTTGATTCCATGAAAGTCTCGGGTCCAAGACCAAACTATATCACAATTCTTGGGGTTCTGTTTGCGTGTAGTCATGCAGGGCTAGTAAATGAAGGTTGGCACTATTTTCGATCTATGAAGAAACTTTACGGGATAGATCCTGGAAGAGAACACTACTGTTGCATGCTTGATCTTCTTGGACGAGCAGGGAAGCTTGATGAAATGGTTACGTTGATTCATGAAATGACTTGCGAGCCGGATGTTGTGACGTGGAGGACTTTGCTTGATGCGTGCAGGGCCCATAGGAATTTGGATTTAGCTACATATGCTGCTAAGGAAATTACTAAGTTGGATCAACATGACACGGGAGCCTATGTATTGTTATCTAACATCTATGCAAATTCAAAAAGGTGGGATGATGTTGCTGAAGTTCGGAGGACCATGAGCGCAAGGGGGATAAGGAAAGCACCTGGATGTAGTTGGATTGAAGTCAATAACCAAATACATGCTTTTATTGTGGGGGATAAATCTCATCCTCAAATAGATGAAATCAATAGAAGGTTAAACCAATATATTCGCAGGCTAACTGATGCTGGATATGTTCCTGACACAAATTTCGTGCTACAAGATCTTGGAGAGGAACAGAGTGAATACTCCCTTCGACACCACAGTGAAAAGCTGGCAATTGTTTTTGGTATTATAAGCTTTCCTAGGGAGAAAACAATCAGAATATGGAAGAACCTAAAGATCTGCGGAGATTGTCATATATTTGCAAAACTTGTAGCAAAACTAGAGCAGCGGCACATCGTAATTAGAGACCCTATTCGATATCATCATTTTCAAGATGGGGTCTGCTCATGTGGTGACTATTGGTAGCCAGATAAGATGCACAGGACAAAATCTCTGACTATCTTAGGCTCAAAACAACATAGATGAATCCACAATCAGTGAATAACTATGACAGAAAGCCTGCAGCAGTGGCATTTCTAATAGTTGATATGCCAGTGAGGTTGGATAAGCGTAATCTTTCTTGTTTTCCTTTATTTACTTGTATATTGGCTCTTGTAAAAGAAAAGTAATCGCAATTCTGACCCTAGCTTTTAGAAAATTAATACAAGGGTCAATATCTTTGTATTCTAAACTTCATGATAAGGATATGAGGACTAGATAACTGGAGGGAGAAATAGAGGAAAAGAATGGGAAGGAGATTTGGTCTGGGACACTGCCGAAGTAGAAGAAAATGTTTCATCAGCAAAATCTGTATTAACCTTGATATAGTCATTAAACACATTCCTGATGCATAGCAATCCGAATTAAAAGAAAATCCTACATGCTTATACTTTATGTTGGTAGTCTTTATTACTACAAGCTATATAAGGAAAACAACCTTAAAGTTATCCAAACAAGATCCAGCCTAGGGAAAGTTTGGTAAATCTTATAACTCTCATTCTACTTATTTCTCTAAAAAGTAGAGAATAGTAATGCAGTTACATCATGACTTAGATATGAGCGACATGAATTTTGCAAAGCTTTGATATAAATCTTTCTTTGGTCCCTCTGTTTTTTATACACGTAAATTATTCTTGCAGCTTATGATCTGAAGTCTAAATGTCCGAAAATTTTCAAATTTAAGTCTTTTGTGCAGAGCAAAGGTTCTTTTTAAGGTAATGTTTCTATTTAGATGCTCTGCTTTGTAGAATTATTACCTATTATTAATTGCATGCATACAAATAGTTTGTCTAATGATAATTTTGTTAATATATTGTATGGAATTCGGACCCAACTATATTGGCTGCTTTGGTATTGGCCTTTTTCCTGCAGCACCACATTTGGCCTGAATTGTGTCATAATTTCTAGTTACACATTTAGACTTTAGAGGCTTCAAAAGAAATGAAGGGGAGGCTTGTTGGCATTGAGTTCTTCATGCAGAGTTATGATATTAATACATACAAACTTCAGTGCAAAAGTAACTTTTTATACCACAAGTTTATTTTCTTTCATCTTTTGGAAAATAAAGTATTTCCTCGTGTCTATATGGATGTCATCAATATTTTGCTAGTCTTGCCAATTTATAGAGATTGTTTTTATCTTTTGAGATATATTGTACCTGCTTGAAAATAGATAAAATACATTGAGTTGTGTCATAATATGTGGTGTAGGCCATCTCAAGGTTGGTTTTCTCTTTGAAGAGTAAGAAGATGACCACGGTGTTGTAGGCCATTCGACTTATTCCCTTCAATTTATTTGTGCCTAACTTCACATCACCTATGAGGCTGACTCTTGCATATCGTAATGTCAACCCCCTTCATCTTTGTATTTCCATAGAGAAAAGTATGCAAAGATGGCCCTGCTTGTGGATGAGATTTTTTTCCTAGGAAATTCACTCCCGCCACACTGGATATCTTCATGCAATAACTTTATATCCAAAGATGATTTAGAGGTGAGATTTGGGGAACTCTTGGTATTTCGGAGGTTTATTTGGTGATGCTATGTGGATGTTTGCTGGGGGTGGTTTATTTGGTGATGCTATGAGGCTGTTTTATGATGTCACCGTTTGATGTAATTGAAATTGGTAGCTTAAGTTCTTCGTGTGTTGGAACTCTATGTACTACATATTCCAAACACATCATTAGATGGTGGAAACTGAACTTGGAATGCAGGAGTTATGGAAGGCATTTTAGTAAGGAATGCTCTGGGAGTAGTTATTGAGACTATTGTAGTATTTGATATGCGAACTGTAAAAAAAAGTATGTTCTGTTTCACCTTTTCAAAGGAGGCAAAATGTATTTCTTTATTTACCTTATATCCTGATCTAATTGAATTTTAACTGGTACACTGTTTAACTTATCTACCAACAGTCCGAATGCCAAGCCTTCTACATTTGGCTGTCTTGATGGAGCAAAATCTGATTGCTGCTGCCTGCTGTTGTGTTAGGTACTTGGGTTTGAGAGGGAAAAATACAGAAATGTGAGGTTTTCGAGTATGGTACTTAGGTCTACTTCTTCGAAGAAAAATAATTCTGAAGGAAACAAGAGATACTCAGAAAGCTCAATGGGATAATTGATTGATACTGATTTTTATTTTAAACCATTTATATGTCCATTCATCTTAAATATTATAGCTGTGTAATGTGTATGGCAGATTAGTTGTTTTGATAATGATTGTTTTCTTAAAATTTATGTCATGATTATTGATTACTTTATTATTTTTAATTCAGTGTCTATATGTATTTCAATTTGTTTTGAAAACAATTAAGTTAAAGTATTTGAGAAGACTCCATCCATAAAATTATTGAGAGGTTATTTGTCATAGTTTTTTTTTTACGTGATCTATTTTTTTTTTAAATATTCTTACTCATTAATGATACATTTAATATTAATTTAAGTTTATATACAGTATGCTTTTCTTGTACCAATATAAAAATGTTATATTCATTACTTTATTTTTTTTAGGAATATGATAACTCTGAACGAGACACATCCATGAAACAGGATACCTATAGATCTAGAAATAGATAGAAGAAATTGAGTTCTTATAAAGTTTGACATTAATGTATTTGGTATGACCTATTCTCCCTTGCATATCACACCAAGTAGGTTTGCATTTACTCTTACCTTGTCCTACCAAGTTTGAAATGAGAAGGTAAAATAATAAGTAATACTATGAATAATAACAATAATGATTTAAAAAAGTGACTTTTTTTTCTTTCTTTCTTTTTCTTTCATCTGTTCAAAAATTAGGGGTGGCAAAACGGGCGTGGCCGGCCTGCGCACCCGCCAAAAAATGACGGGTTGGGTTGGGATTTTAGGTTTGCTGTTCGCTAAAGCCCGCCCCGCAAAAACCCGCCGCCCGTACTCGCTCCGCCAAAGCCCGCCGCCTGCCAAAACTCGCCTCTCCTCCAAAACTCACTCTTTTTTTAGTTAATTCTAATAATTTCAATTCTCGATGGTTTATTTTATACATTTGTTTATAAATATATGTAATATTTTTTTAAGTAAATTTATTAAAAAGTTGTTTTTATAAAAAATTATTTTAAAAACTAAGTGAAAAATTTAATTAAAAGGTAAAAAAAACCTATTAATTTATTAAAAAAATATAAATAAAAATAGACGAATAAGCCTGCCGCCCGCCAACCCGCCATTTTGGCGGGGCGGACATGACTTTTATGCCCATTTTACTTGGCGGGCATGCCCACCCCGCTCGTTTTTTGGCGGACATAAGACAGAACGGACGGCGGGCGGGGCGGGCGGCCCGTTTTGCCACCCCTATCAAAAAATCATACACAATTAGTAAACTATGCGGTTCTGATAAAGATATTAAAGTTTGACGTGTCTAAATAACTCAACTTTTGAACATATTAAAGAAATAACCGATAAAAACTTTGTAAGATTACCATGTTTTCATCGACTTCGAGCTATTAATAATTATAAAACAATTTATTCCAGCATCTTCTATATTCTTTGATATGATTTCTTGTAAAAATCAATTGATAATAATAATACTACTAAAAAAACTACTTTTTGTAACACTCACTTGCTATGTTGTTGTCAAATGTTTAAAGAAACAAACCGATGTTTTTTCCACAACAAGTAAACACCAATAACAATGGAAAAAAAATCTAGTACTTTGGTTCATTCTTCTACACTTTTTCTTCTTCTGTTTCTTCTTCTTCTTCATCTCACTGTTTCTGAGACATCATCACCAACAGCAGAATCAGTGTATACCTCATTCCTTGAGTGTCTAACAAATCACACAAACCCTTCAGACCAAATATCCAACATAGTCTTTTCACAGACCAACTCTTCTTTTTCTTCTCTTCTTCAAGCCTACATACGTAATGCTAGATTAAACAAAACTTCTACTCCAAAACCCTTACTAATCATCACTCCTCTTCAACAATCCCATGTCCAAACTACCATACTTTGCTCCAAAACCATTGGAATTCAGCTCAAAATAAGGAGTGGTGGTCATGACTTTGAAGGTATCTCCTATGTCTCTAATATTGAACCTTTTATTATCCTTGACATGTTCAACTTCCGGAACATTACTGTTGACATACAAAACGAGGTTGCTGTGGTTCAGTCTGGTGCAATACTTGGTGAGGTTTATTATAGGATTTGGGAGAAGAGTAAAGTTCATGGCTTTCCTGCTGGGGTTTGTCCTACTGTTGGTGTTGGTGGTCACTTGAGTGGTGGAGGGTATGGTAACATGATGAGAAAATTTGGGTTGTCTATTGATAATGTTGTTGATGCTGAAATTGTTGATGTTAATGGTAGGATTCTTGATAGGAAATCAATGGGGGAGGATCTTTTTTGGGCTATTAGAGGTGGTGGTGGAGCTAGTTTTGGTGTTATTTTATCTTACAGTATTAAGTTGGTTCAAGTACCTGAAGTTGTTACTGTTTTTCGCGTTGCGAAGGGTTTGGATAGTTTGGATCAGAATGTTACTGAGGTTGTGTTGCAGTGGCAGCAGGTGTCGCCGCGGATCGATGATAGGCTTTTCATGAGGATGCTGATTCAGCCTGTGAGTTCTAAGGTTGTGAAAGGGGAGATAACTGTTAGAGTAACTGTTATGGCTTTGTTTCTTGGTGGCGCTGATGAGCTTGTTACACTATTGGGGAAGGAGTTTCCTTCTCTTGGTTTGAAGAAAGAAAATTGTTCTGAAATGAGTTGGATTGGTTCTGTGCTTTGGTGGGCTAGTATTGGAAATGACTCGAAACCGGAAGTGCTTCTTGACAGGAATATTGATTCGGCGAAGTTTCTCAAAAGGAAATCGGATTACGTGGAGAATCCGATTTCGAAAGATGGGTTGGAAGGGATATGGAAGAAGGTGATTGAATTGGGAAAAGTAGGATTGGTTTTCAATCCTTACGGTGGAAAAATGAACGCGGTAGCTTCTGATGCTACCGCGTTTCCTCACCGTGCAGGGAATCTGTTCAAGATTCAGTATTCTGTGAATTGGGAGGAACCTGGAATTGATGTAGAAAACAATTTTACCAATCAGGCTAGAATGCTTTATAGTTACATGACACCTTTTGTGTCAAATAGTCCAAGAAGAGCCTTCTTAAATTATAGGGACCTTGATATTGGTACCAACGATTTCCGAAATAGTAGTTACGAACAAGGGCTTGTTTATGGAACGAAGTATTTCAATAACAACTTTGAGAGGCTGGTCAAGATCAAGACTGAAGTTGATCCAGAAAACTTCTTCAGGAATGAACAAAGTATTCCAACTTCAGTGATTGCAGGTTTCAACTCGAGCGCCGGTACATCTAGTGCTGACAAATTGTTGCTTTCAAGCATGAATAGGAAACTCGTGGTAAATGTGGTAATTGTATGGTTTCTCATCCTTGAATTATTCATGTGACTATTGTAATTATACACATTAAAGAAATACAATTAAAGAAATCAGACTTGAGTTGTGATGATAGAATCACATACCTAGAGACAGAATCAAAGTGAAAACATTAAAGAAATACAATTATTACTGATACTGCTCTAGACATGTATTGCCTTTGATTTTTATATAGTATTGTGTAATCTTTGTTCTGTGCTTGTTCTGAAATGCAAATATTCGGTGGGATATATGAGAATAAACTACACCAACTATCTAGAAAATGATCACTGTAGAAGAAACAATGACACATATACTTGTAGCTTTTTTTTAGCATGCTAGCCAGATAGACTTGAATGAGCTGGAAAACCAAAATTATCTCAACTCAAAATTATTTATTGCAAACTAAAGGCCATAAACTTGTGTGGTCCAATATGTCTTCTTTTATATAAAGTCCTACCTTCTACAACCCTTTTCTTTATGTGTGATTTCTTTACTTCCATTTTTAGAATTGCAATGGATAAATCAAAACTTCTGCCATTTCTTTCTGTTATAATTATACTTGTTCTACATGTTTCTAATTCTCATGCAGCCTCATCAAGTGAGTCCATTTATGAAACTTTTCTTCAATGTCTTAAGAGCCACACAACACCACAAGATCAAGTTTCCAACATAGTCTATGCCCAAACCAATGCATCATACACATCTATTTTTCAAGCCTTTGCTAGAAATGCAAGGTTCAACACCCCTTCCACCACAAAACCATTACTTATCATCACCCCTCTGCATGAAAACCAAGTACAGGCCACTGTACTTTGCTCCAAAACCACTGGTCTTCATCTCAAAATTAGAAGCGGAGGCCATGATTTTGAAGGTATTTCATATATCTCTGACTTGCCCTTTATTATCATTGACATGTTTAATTTTCAAAACATTACCGTTGATATACAAAACGAGATCGCTGTGGTTCAAACCGCTGCGAGTCTTGGACAAGTCTATTATCGGATATGGGAAAAGAGTAAAGTTCATGGCTTTCCTGCTGGCGTTTGTCCAACTGTTGGTGTTGGTGGACACTTGAGTGGAGGAGGTTATGGTAACTTGATGAGAAAATATGGTTTATCTAGTGATAATGTTATTGATGCTAAAATTGTTGATGTCAATGGTAGAATTCTTGACAGGAAAACTATGGGGGAAGATCTGTTTTGGGCTATTAGAGGTGGTGGAGGAGCAAGTTTTGGTGTCATCTTATCATACACTGTTAAACTTGTTTCAGTACCCGAAAAGGTTACAGTTTTTACAGTTGACAAGAGTTTGGAGCAAAATGTTCTTGATATTATTGTCCAATGGCAACAAGTTGCGCCACGAACCGACGACAGACTTTTCATGAGACTACTTTTGCAGCCTGTGAATTCAAAGGTTGTGAAAGGTCAGAAAACCATAAGAACTTCAGTTCAAGGTTTGTTTCTTGGAGGTACTGATGAACTTGTGACATTATTAGGGAAGGAGTTTCCTTTGTTGGGACTAAAGAAGGAAAATTGTGCTGAAATGAGTTGGATTGAATCTGTGTTTAATTGGGCTAATTACAATGATGGTTCTTCTATAAATAATATGTATCAATGTGAGATGACAATTACGTATTGGAGTTACTATCGATGGATTCTCGTTGAGGGTATCCTTGCCAGATCGGTAGTCACGAGAGATGGATTCTCATTGAAGAGATCGATGAGAAATTAGATTATCACTGAAGAGATCCTTACGGCCCTTTGTGGGCTATTAAATGTTGGATTATTATTGATGGTCAGAGGACAACAGTCACATTTTTAGAGTATGGAGGCTCACATAACAAATTCATTTAAGTTGGGGCGAGAAACGTCAGCATACTATTCTCTACATGTTTAACCCTTCCGCTAGTGGCAAAACTATATCTTGGGAATTTATATGTAAATTAGATGTGACAATCATACTGATTAAGGGTTTTGGACCAAGTAAGGTTTTCTGTTATGTATGTCATTTTCCAAACAATAATAATATTTAAATATATTTGATTAATTAAATTGTTTAATTTAAAAAATAATGGATAGTTAGTTGGGTGCTATAGTATGTTTAAGGATGATAATTGTTAATTAATTTTAATATTATTATTTATTACTATAAATATGAGAAAATAAATAATTTATTTATATCATTAATATGGAGTTTCCCTTCTCAGTTTGTTCATTTATCTCGAAAATAAATATTATGTGTCGTTGAGGATATCCTTGCCAGATTTGTAGTCACGAGAGATGGATTCTCATTGAAGAGATCGATGAGAAATTAGATTATCACTTATTATTTATTACTATAAAATATGAGAAAATAAATAATTTATTTATATCATTAATATGGAGTTGCCCTTCTCAGTTTGTTCATTTATCTCGAAAATAAATAATATGTGTTCACATGATAACAAAGGCTTTAAAGTTGAGATGGTGAATGTCATTGAGCGATTATATACGTTCTTAGCCTATCGCTAGCGGTAGTCTCATATCATTGGATTTTATGAATATTCGTTTTGCGCTAATTATTTTGGGATTTTTATATTAAAAAGTTTGTTATCACCTCGTTGTAATCAATGTGAGATGACAATTACGTATTGGAGTTACTATCGATGGATTCTCGTTGAGGATATCCTTGCCAGATCGGTAGTCACGAGAGATGGATTCTCATTGAAGTGATCGATGAGAAATTAGATTATCACTGACGAGATCCTTACGGCCCTTTGTGGGCTATTAAATGTTGGATTATTATTGATGGTCAGAGGACAACAGTCACATTTTTAGAGTATGGAGGCTCACATAACAAATTCATTTAAGTTGGGGCGAGAAACGTCAGCATACTATTCTCTACATGTTTAACCCTTCCGCTAGTGGCAAAACTATATCTTGGGAATTTATATGTAAATTAGATGTGACAATCATACTGATTAAGAGTTTTGGACCAAATAAGATTTTCTGTTATGTATGTCATTTTCCAAACAATAATAATATTTAAATATATTTGATTAATTAAATTGTTTAATTTAAAAAATAATGGATAGTTAGTTGGGTGCTATAGTATGTTTAAGGATGATAATTGTTAATTAATTTTAATATTATTATTTATTACTATAAATATGAGAAAATAAATAATTTATTTATATCATTAATATGGAGTTTCCCTTCTCAGTTTGTTCATTTATCTCGAAAATAAATAATATGTGTCGTTGAGGATATCCTTGCCAGATCTGTAGTCACGAGAGATGGATTCTCATTGAAGAGATCGATGAGAAATTAGATTATCACTTATTATTTATTACTATAAAATATGAGAAAATAAATAATTTATTTATATCATTAATATGGAGTTGCCCTTCTCAGTTTGTTCATTTATCTCGAAAATAAATAATATGTGTTCACATGATAACAAAGGCTTTAAAGTTGAGATGGTGAATGTCATTGAGCGATTATATACGTTTTTGGCCTATCGCTAGCGGTAGTCTCATATCATTGGATTTTATGAATATTCGTTTTGCGCTAATTATTTTGGGATTTTTATATTAAAAAGTTTGTTATCACCTCGTTGTAATCAATGTGAGATGACAATTACGTATTGGAGTTACTATCGATGGATTCTCGTTGAGGATATCCTTGCCAGATCTGTAGTCACGAGAGATGGATTCTCATTGAAGAGATCGATGAGAAATTAGATTATCACTTATTATTTATTACTATAAAATATGAGAAAATAAATAATTTATTTATATCATTAATATGGAGTTGCCCTTCTCAGTTTGTTCATTTATCTCGAAAATAAATAATATGTGTTCACATGATAACAAAGGCTTTAAAGTTGAGATGGTGAATGTCATTGAGCGATTATATACGTTCTTAGCCTATCGCTAGCGGTAGTCTCATATTATTACTATAAAATATGAGAAAATAAATAATTTATTTATATCATTAATATGGAGTTGCCCTTCTCAGTTTGTTCATTTATCTCGAAAATAAATAATATGTGTTCACATGATAACAAAGGCTTTAAAGTTGAGATGGTGAATGTCATTGAGCGATTATATACGTTTTTGGCCTATCGCTAGCGGTTGTCTCATATCATTGGATTTTATGAATATTCGTTTTGCGCTAATTATTTTGGGATTTTTATATTAAAAAGTTTGTTATCACCTCGTTGTAATCAATGTGAGATGACAATTACGTATTGGAGTTACTATCGATGGATTCTCGTTGAGGATATCCTTGCCAGATCGGTAGTCACGAGAGATGGATTCTCATTGAAGAGATCGATGAGAAATTAGATTATCACTTATTATTTATTACTATAAAATATGAGAAAATAAATAATTTATTTATATAATTAATATGGAGTTGCCCTTCTCAGTTTGTTCATTTATCTCGAAAATAAATAATATGTGTTCACATGATAACAAAGGCTTTAAAGTTGAGATGGTGAATGTCATTGAGCGATTATATACGTTTTTAGCCTATCGCTAGCGGTAGTCTCATATCATTGGATTTTATGAATATTCGTTTTGCGCTAATTATTTTGGGATTTTTATATTAAAAAGTTTGTTATCACCTCGTTGTAATCAATGTGAGATGACAATTACGTATTGGAGTTACTATCGATGGATTCTCGTTGAGGATATCCTTGCCAGATCGGTAGTCACGAGAGATGGATTCTCATTGAAGTGATCGATGAGAAATTAGATTATCACTGACGAGATCCTTACGGCCCTTTGTGGGCTATTAAATGTTGGATTATTATTGATGGTCAGAGGACAACAGTCACATTTTTAGAGTATGGAGGCTCACATAACAAATTCATTTAAGTTGGGGCGAGAAACGTCAGCATACTATTCTCTACATGTTTAACCCTTCCGCTAGTGGCAAAACTATATCTTGGGAATTTATATGTAAATTAGATGTGACAATCATACTGATTAAGGGTTTTGGACCAAGTAAGATTGTCTGTTATGTATGTCATTTTCCAAACAATAATAATATTTAAATATATTTGATTAATTAAATTGTTTAATTTAAAAAATAATGGATAGTTAGTTGGGTGCTATAGTATGTTTAAGGATGATAATTGTTAATTAATTTTAATATTATTATTTATTACTATAAATATGAGAAAATAAATAATTTATTTATATCATTAATATGGAGTTTCCCTTCTCAGTTTGTTCATTTATCTCGAAAATAAATAATATGTGTCGTTGAGGATATCCTTGCGAGATCTGTAGTCACGAGAGATGGATTCTCATTGAAGAGATCGATGAGAAATTAGATTATCACTTATTATTTATTACTATAAAATATGAGAAAATAAATAATTTATTTATATCATTAATATGGAGTTGCCCTTCTCAGTTTGTTCATTTATCTCGAAAATAAATAATATGTGTTCACATGATAACAAAGGCTTTAAAGTTGAGATGGTGAATGTCATTGAGCGATTATATACGTTCTTAGCCTATCGCTAGCGGTAGTCTCATATCATTGGATTTTATGAATATTCGTTTTGCGCTAATTATTTTGGGATTTTTATATTAAAAAGTTTGTTATCACCTCGTTGTAATCAATGTGAGATGACAATTACGTATTGGAGTTACTATCGATGGATTCTCGTTGAGGATATCCTTGCCAGATCGGTAGTCACGAGAGATGGATTCTCATTGAAGTGATTGATGAGAAATTAGATTATCACTGACGAGATCCTTACGGCCCTTTGTGGGCTATTAAATGTTGGATTATTATTGATGGTCAGAGGACAACAGTCACATTTTTAGAGTATGGAGGCTCACATAACAAATTCATTTAAGTTGGGGCGAGAAACGTCAGCATACTATTCTCTACATGTTTAACCCTTCCGCTAGTGGCAAAACTATATCTTGGGAATTTATATGTAAATTAGATGTGACAATCATACTGATTAAGGGTTTTGGACCAAGTAAGATTTTCTGTTATGTATGTCATTTTCCAAACAATAATAATATTTAAATATATTTGATTAATTAAATTGTTTAATTTAAAAAATAATGGATAGTTAGTTGGGTGCTATAGTATGTTTAAGGATGATAATTGTTAATTAATTTTAATATTATTATTTATTACTATAAATATGAGAAAATAAATAATTTATTTATATCATTAATATGGAGTTTCCCTTCTCAGTTTGTTCATTTATCTCGAAAATAAATAATATGTGTCGTTGAGGATATCCTTGCCAGATCTGTAGTCACGAGAGATGGATTCTCATTGAAGAGATCGATGAGAAATTAGATTATCACTTATTATTTATTACTATAAAATATGAGAAAATAAATAATTTATTTATATCATTAATATGGAGTTGCCCTTCTCAGTTTGTTCATTTATCTCGAAAATAAATAATATGTGTTCACATGATAACAAAGGCTTTAAAGTTGAGATGGTGAATGTCATTGAGCGATTATATACGTTCTTAGCCTATCGCTAGCGGTAGTCTCATATCATTGGATTTTATGAATATTCGTTTTGCGCTAATTATTTTGGGATTTTTATATTAAAAAGTTTGTTATCACCTCGTTGTAATCAATGTGAGATGACAATTACGTATTGGAGTTACTATCGATGGATTCTCGTTGAGGATATCCTTGCCAGATCGGTAGTCACGAGAGATGGATTCTCATTGAAGTGATCGATGAGAAATTAGATTATCACTGACGAGATCCTTACGGCCCTTTGTGGGCTATTAAATGTTGGATTATTATTGATGGTCAGAGGACAACAGTCACATTTTTAGAGTATGGAGGCTCACATAACAAATTCATTTAAGTTGGGGCGAGAAACGTCAGCATACTATTCTCTACATGTTTAACCCTTCCGCTAGTGGCAAAACTATATCTTGGGAATTTATATGTAAATTAGATGTGACAATCATACTGATTAAGGGTTTTGGACCAAGTAAGATTTTCTGTTATGTATGTCATTTTCCAAACAATAATAATATTTAAATATATTTGATTAATTAAATTGTTTAATTTAAAAAATAATGGATAGTTAGTTGGGTGCTATAGTATGTTTAAGGATGATAATTGTTAATTAATTTTAATATTATTATTTATTACTATAAATATGAGAAAATAAATAATTTATTTATATCATTAATATGGAGTTTCCCTTCTCAGTTTGTTCATTTATCTCGAAAATAAATAATATGTGTCGTTGAGGATATCCTTGCCAGATCTGTAGTCACGAGAGATGGATTCTCATTGAAGAGATCGATGAGAAATTAGATTATCACTTATTATTTATTACTATAAAATATGAGAAAATAAATAATTTATTTATATCATTAATATGGAGTTGCCCTTCTCAGTTTGTTCATTTATCTCGAAAATAAATAATATGTGTTCACATGATAACAAAGGCTTTAAAGTTGAGATGGTGAATGTCATTGAGCGATTATATACGTTCTTAGCCTATCGCTAGCGGTAGTCTCATATCATTGGATTTTATGAATATTCGTTTTGCGCTAATTATTTTGGGATTTTTATATTAAAAAGTTTGTTATCACCTCGTTGTAATCAATGTGAGATGACAATTACGTATTGGAGTTACTATCGATGGATTCTCGTTGAGGATATCCTTGCCAGATCGGTAGTCACGAGAGATGGATTCTCATTGAAGTGATCGATGAGAAATTAGATTATCACTGACGAGATCCTTACGGCCCTTTGTGGGCTATTAAATGTTGGATTATTATTGATGGTCAGAGGACAACAGTCACATTTTTAGAGTATGGAGGCTCACATAACAAATTCATTTAAGTTGGGGCGAGAAACGTCAGCATACTATTCTCTACATGTTTAACCCTTCCGCTAGTGGCAAAACTATATCTTGGGAATTTATATGTAAATTAGATGTGACAATCATACTGATTAAGGGTTTTGGACCAAGTAAGGTTTTCTGTTATGTATGTCATTTTCCAAACAATAATAATATTTAAATATATTTGATTAATTAAATTGTTTAATTTAAAAAATAATGGATAGTTAGTTGGGTGCTATAGTATGTTTAAGGATGATAATTGTTAATTAATTTTAATATTATTATTTATTACTATAAATATGAGAAAATAAATAATTTATTTATATCATTAATATGGAGTTTCCCTTCTCAGTTTGTTCATTTATCTCGAAAATAAATAATATGTGTCGTTGAGGATATCCTTGCCAGATCTGTAGTCACGAGAGATGGATTCTCATTGAAGAGATCGATGAGAAATTAGATTATCACTTATTATTTATTACTATAAAATATGAGAAAATAAATAATTTACTTATATCATTAATATGGAGTTGCCCTTCTCAGTTTGTTCATTTATCTCGAAAATAAATAATATGTGTTCACATGATAACAAAGGCTTTAAAGTTGAGATGGTGAATGTCATTGAGCGATTATATACGTTCTTAGCCTATCGCTAGCGGTAGTCTCATATCATTGGATTTTATGAATATTCGTTTTGCGCTAATTATTTTGGGATTTTTATATTAAAAAGTTTGTTATCACCTCGTTGTAATCAATGTGAGATGACAATTACGTATTGGAGTTACTATCGATGGATTCTCGTTGAGGATATCCTTGCCAGATCGGTAGTCACGAGAGATGGATTCTCATTGAAGTGATCGATGAGAAATTAGATTATCACTGACGAGATCCTTACGGCCCTTTGTGGGCTATTAAATGTTGGATTATTATTGATGGTCAGAGGACAACAGTCACATTTTTAGAGTATGGAGGCTCACATAACAAATTCATTTAAGTTGGGGCGAGAAACGTCAGCATACTATTCTCTACATGTTTAACCCTTCCGCTAGTGGCAAAACTATATCTTGGGAATTTATATGTAAATTAGATGTGACAATCATACTGATTAAGGGTTTTGGACCAAGTAAGATTTTCTGTTATGTATGTCATTTTCCAAACAATAATAATATTTAAATATATTTGATTAATTAAATTGTTTAATTTAAAAAATAATGGATAGTTAGTTGGGTGCTATAGTATGTTTAAGGATGATAATTGTTAATTAATTTTAATATTATTATTTATTACTATAAATATGAGAAAATAAATAATTTATTTATATCATTAATATGGAGTTTCCCTTCTCAGTTTGTTCATTTATCTCGAAAATAAATAATATGTGTCGTTGAGGATATCCTTGCCAGATCTGTAGTCACGAGAGATGGATTCTCATTGAAGAGATCGATGAGAAATTAGATTATCACTTATTATTTATTACTATAAAATATGAGAAAATAAATAATTTATTTATATCATTAATATGGAGTTGCCCTTCTCAGTTTGTTCATTTATCTCGAAAATAAATAATATGTGTTCACATGATAACAAAGGCTTTAAAGTTGAGATGGTGAATGTCATTGAGCGATTATATACGTTTTTGGCCTATCGCTAGCGGTAGTCTCATATCATTGGATTTTATGAATATTCGTTTTGCGCTAATTATTTTGGGATTTTTATATTAAAAAGTTTGTTATCACCTCGTTGTAATCAATGTGAGATGACAATTACGTATTGGAGTTACTATCGATGGATTCTCGTTGAGGATATCCTTGCCAGATCGGTAGTCACGAGAGATGGATTCTCATTGAAGAGATCGATGAGAAATTAGATTATCACTGAAGAGATCCTTACGGCCCTTTGTGGGCTATTAAATGTTGGATTATTATTGATGGTCAGAGGACAACAGTCACATTTTTAGAGTATGGAGGCTCACATAACAAATTCATTTAAGTTGGGGCGAGAAACGTCAGCATACTATTTTCTACATGTTTAACCCTTCCGCTAGTGGCAAAACTATATCTTGGGAATTTATATGTAAATTAGATGTGACAATCATACTGATTAAGGGTTTTGGACCAAGTAAGGTTTTCTGTTATGTATGTCATTTTCCAAACAATAATAATATTTAAATATATTTGATTAATTAAATTGTTTAATTTAAAAAATAATGGATAGTTAGTTGGGTGCTATAGTATGTTTAAGGATGATAATTGTTAATTAATTTTAATATTATTATTTATTACTATAAATATGAGAAAATAAATAATTTATTTATATCATTAATATGGAGTTTCCCTTCTCAGTTTGTTCATTTATCTCGAAAATAAATAATATGTGTCGTTGAGGATATCCTTGCCAGATCTGTAGTCACGAGAGATGGATTCTCATTGAAGAGATCGATGAGAAATTAGATTATCACTTATTATTTATTACTATAAAATATGAGAAAATAAATAATTTATTTATATCATTAATATGGAGTTGCCCTTCTCAGTTTGTTCATTTATCTCGAAAATAAATAATATGTGTTCACATGATAACAAAGGCTTTAAAGTTGAGATGGTGAATGTCATTGAGCGATTATATACGTTCTTAGCCTATCGCTAGCGGTAGTCTCATATCATTGGATTTTATGAATATTCGTTTTGCGCTAATTATTTTGGGATTTTTATATTAAAAAGTTTGTTATCACCTCGTTGTAATCAATGTGAGATGACAATTACGTATTGGAGTTACTATCGATGGATTCTCGTTGAGGATATCCTTGCCAGATCGGTAGTCACGAGAGATGGATTCTCATTGAAGTGATCGATGAGAAATTAGATTATCACTGACGAGATCCTTACGGCCCTTTGTGGGCTATTAAATGTTGGATTATTATTGATGGTCAGAGGACAACAGTCACATTTTTAGAGTATGGAGGCTCACATAACAAATTCATTTAAGTTGGGGCGAGAAACGTCAGCATACTATTCTCTACATGTTTAACCCTTCCGCTAGTGGCAAAACTATATCTTGGGAATTTATATGTAAATTAGATGTGACAATCATACTGATTAAGGGTTTTGGACCAAGTAAGATTTTCTGTTATGTATGTCATTTTCCAAACAATAATATTTTTATTTTAAATGAACAAACTGAGAAGGGAAACTCCATATTAATGATATAAATAAATTATTTATTTTCTCATATTTATAGTAATAAATAATAATATTAAAATTAATTAACAATTATCATCCTTAAACATACTATAGCACCCAACTAACTATCCATTATTTTTTAAATTAAACAATTTAATTAATCAAATATATTTAAATATTATTATTGTTTGGAAAATGACATACATAACAGAAAATCTTACTTGGTCCAAAACCCTTAATCAGTATGATTGTCACATCTAATTTACATATAAATTCCCAAATATAGTTTTGCCACTAGCGGAAGGGTTAAACATGTAGAGAATAGTATGCTGACGTTTCTCGCCCCAACTTAAATGAATTTGTTATGTGAGCCTCCATACTCTAAAAATGTGACTGTTGTCCTCTGACCATCAATAATAATCCAACATTTAATAGCCCACAAAGGGCCGTAAGGATCTCGTCAGTGATAATCTAATTTCTCATCGATCACTTCAATGAGAATCCATCTCTCGTGACTACCGATCTGGCAAGGATATCCTCAACGAGAATCCATCGATAGTAACTCCAATACGTAATTGTCATCTCACATTGATTACAACGAGGTGATAACAAACTTTTTAATATAAAAATCCCAAAATAATTAGCGCAAAACGAATATTCATAAAATCCAATGATATGAGACTACCGCTAGCGATAGGCTAAGAACGTATATAATCGCTCAATGACATTCACCATCTCAACTTTAAAGCCTTTGTTATCATGTGAACACATATTATTTATTTTCGAGATAAATGAACAAACTGAGAAGGGCAACTCCATATTAATGATATAAATAAATTATTTATTTTCTCATATTTTATAGTAATAAATAATAAGTGATAATCTAATTTCTCATCGATCTCTTCAATGAGAATCCATCTCTCGTGACTACAGATCTGGCAAGGATATCCTCAACGACACATATTATTTATTTTCGAGATAAATGAACAAACTGAGAAGGGAAACTCCATATTAATGATATAAATAAATTATTTATTTTCTCATATTTATAGTAATAAATAATAATATTAAAATTAATTAACAATTATCATCCTTAAACATACTATAGCACCCAACTAACTATCCATTATTTTTTAAATTAAACAATTTAATTAATCAAATATATTTAAATATTATTATTGTTTGGAAAATGACATACATAACAGAAAACCTTACTTGGTCCAAAACCCTTAATCAGTATGATTGTCACATCTAATTTACATATAAATTCCCAAGATATAGTTTTGCCACTAGCGGAAGGGTTAAACATGTAGAGAATAGTATGCTGACGTTTCTCGCCCCAACTTAAATGAATTTGTTATGTGAGCCTCCATACTCTAAAAATGTGACTGTTGTCCTCTGACCATCAATAATAATCCAACATTTAATAGCCCACAAAGGGCCGTAAGGATCTCTTCAGTGATAATCTAATTTCTCATCGATCTCTTCAATGAGAATCCATCTCTCGTGACTACCGATCTGGCAAGGATATCCTCAACGAGAATCCATCGATAGTAACTCCAATACGTAATTGTCATCTCACATTGATTACAACGAGGTGATAACAAACTTTTTAATATAAAAATCCCAAAATAATTAGCGCAAAACGAATATTCATAAAATCCAATGATATGAGACTACCGCTAGCGATAGGCTAAGAACGTATATAATCGCTCAATGACATTCACCATCTCAACTTTAAAGCCTTTGTTATCATGTGAACACATATTATTTATTTTCGAGATAAATGAACAAACTGAGAAGGGCAACTCCATATTAATGATATAAATAAATTATTTATTTTCTCATATTTTATAGTAATAAATAATAAGTGATAATCTAATTTCTCATCGATCTCTTCAATGAGAATCCATCTCTCGTGACTACAGATCTGGCAAGGATATCCTCAACGACACATATTATTTATTTTCGAGATAAATGAACAAACTGAGAAGGGAAACTCCATATTAATGATATAAATAAATTATTTATTTTCTCATATTTATAGTAATAAATAATAATATTAAAATTAATTAACAATTATCATCCTTAAACATACTATAGCACCCAACTAACTATCCATTATTTTTTAAATTAAACAATTTAATTAATCAAATATATTTAAATATTATTATTGTTTGGAAAATGACATACATAACAGAAAACCTTACTTGGTCCAAAACCCTTAATCAGTATGATTGTCACATCTAATTTACATATAAATTCCCAAGATATAGTTTTGCCACTAGCGGAAGGGTTAAACATGTAGAGAATAGTATGCTGACGTTTCTCGCCCCAACTTAAATGAATTTGTTATGTGAGCCTCCATACTCTAAAAATGTGACTGTTTTCCTCTGACCATCAATAATAATCCAACATTTAATAGCCCACAAAGGGCCGTAAGGATCTCGTCAGTGATAATCTAATTTCTCATCGATCACTTCAATGAGAATCCATCTCTCGTGACTACCGATCTGGCAAGGATATCCTCAACGAGAATCCATCGATAGTAACTCCAATACGTAATTGTCATCTCACATTGATTACAACGAGGTGATAACAAACTTTTTAATATAAAAGTCCCAAAATAATTAGCGCAAAACGAATATTCATAAAATCCAATGATATGAGACTACCGCTAGCGATAGGCTAAAAACGTATATAATCGCTCAATGACATTCACCATCTCAACTTTAAAGCCTTTGTTATCATGTGAACACATATTATTTATTTTCGATATAAATGAACAAACTGAGAAGGGCAACTCCATATTAATGATATAAATAAATTATTTATTTTCTCATATTTTATAGTAATAAATAATAAGTGATAATCTAATTTCTCATCGATCTCTTCAATGAGAATCCATCTCTCGTGACTACCGATCTGGCAAGGATATCCTCAACGAGAATCCATCGATAGTAACTCCAATACGTAATTGTCATCTCACATTGATTACAACGAGGTGATAACAAACTTTTTAATATAAAAATCCCAAAATAATTAGCGCAAAACGAATATTCATAAAATCCAATGATATGAGACAACCGCTAGCGATAGGCCAAAAACGTATATAATCGCTCAATGACATTCACCATCTCAACTTTAAAGCCTTTGTTATCATGTGAACACATATTATTTATTTTCGAGATAAATGAACAAACTGAGAAGGGCAACTCCATATTAATGATATAAATAAATTATTTATTTTCTCATATTTTATAGTAATAAATAATAAGTGATAATCTAATTTCTCATCGATCTCTTCAATGAGAATCCATCTCTCGTGACTACAGATCTGGCAAGGATATCCTCAACGACACATATTATTTATTTTCGAGATAAATGAACAAACTGAGAAGGGAAACTCCATATTAATGATATAAATAAATTATTTATTTTCTCATATTTATAGTAATAAATAATAATATTAAAATTAATTAACAATTATCATCCTTAAACATACTATAGCACCCAACTAACTATCCATTATTTTTTAAATTAAACAATTTAATTAATCAAATATATTTAAATATTATTATTGTTTGGAAAATGACATACATAACAGAAAACCTTACTTGGTCCAAAACCCTTAATCAGTATGATTGTCACATCTAATTTACATATAAATTCCCAAGATATAGTTTTGCCACTAGCGGAAGGGTTAAACATGTAGAGAATAGTATGCTGACGTTTCTCGCCCCAACTTAAATGAATTTGTTATGTGAGCCTCCATACTCTAAAAATGTGACTGTT